>NC_050193.1:3663574-4001074 GCF_008315115.2 Sander lucioperca | reverse complement strand
AAAAGATTATAATATTTGGCCCAATCAAAGTGTTGCTTGTTTGAATAATCTAAATTAGTGACGAATAAATACCTCAACAGTTTGTCATGATTAGGTCCTAATAATTACTCAGGTGTGAGTCAGCATGGGCACATTTCATGAATAAGACATGAAATATGGCTCACTGTGAAGTCAGTCTTGTAAATCTGACACAGACTTATCAAACATGTCATATTTTCTGTAAAACTCATCAACCAATCACCCAGATAACTCAAAAATCACTCAATCAACTAATTTATGCTACATATGAAATAATCATAGGTATGTCATGTGTCACAGCTGACACTCATGTCTGTTCGGTAACTTTGAATCATCTTTCACAACAAATGAATTTGTGAACAGATCTATAGGCCTATATATAAAAAATAATTGGGTGTGAATCAGTGCCTTTTAACCTGATCAAACAACACTGGCACCACGACCATTTGAAATGTAAATTTTTCTTTTTAAAATTAAAAGATGAGGGTTGATGAAATAAATGAAAGAGGTGAAGTTGAGAGGAAAGCTTTAGAGATGATAAATGAAGAACAAGGCCTTTGCCTTTTTAAATGTAAAAAAGGACAGTTGTGAAAGCTTTGTAGAGACCAGCTGTGTGGAGCCTGGTGCCTTTAATCTGGAGGGAGCTGGAGGGCAGAAGCATGACTGGTTGTCAACAACCCACAAGGCAACAATCAGGCCAACTCTGGAAGCTTTGCCACTCCTGAAGCCAAGATTAGACATTAACTTGAGAAAAAAATACCTTTTGTACTCCCAAAAATCCCAGATTTAATTGCACAATATACAACCTTATACATGAAAGCAGTGCACACACAGACCTTAGATGTTGCCGTCAAAAGCGGTATTTTAACTCACTAAGCTCTTTTAAGGCTGCTTTTATCCTCCAGCAGCAAAGCTTCCAGGTGGTCTGCTTTGAATAATACGTATGTTTGACTATTAAAAGGACTAAGGAGATCCATGAACATTGACCAGTGGGCAGATATGATTTGTTTGCCATATTTTTATATGTGGATCTAGGCAGCAAATTATTTATTTCTGTGGGAGACTTTCAAGAGTGCTGCTGCCCATGAACCTTAAGTGTTGATGGAGGAGAGCTGCCAGCTTGGAGTTTCTTTTTATTTGCTGAACAGTGTTTGTGTGCCATCATTGGTACATTCACCACTACTCAATACTGTGGGCCAGAGAGAAGAGGAGAGATACACAGATTGTGTGTGAGAGAGAGAGAGAGAGAGAGAGAGACAAACAGAAACAGAAACAAAAGCAGTGTTGTAACTGGACACGGAGCTCTCATTTGGGGAATGTTAGAAAGGGAGTCAAGTGGGGGAAGGGAGTAATTAAAAACACAAGCCTCTCATTGGTGTTTTTTAACACCATGGCTTGGAAATGGTATGGCTTTTATTGCACAATAATTTTCGAAAAACATGTAGTCCCATACACACATGCCTGGAATTATACAAAGCATAATGAATGCTAATAACTTTGGCTCAGACCACACAGAGACATGCTCATAGTCCTCAAGCACGCACACACCAGGTTTTAATTCAGAGCCCCAAAGCTGTCCCTCTTCCACCATTGTGTTTCTTCTTGTGGCTGTGATCAATGGCCCAAGAGGTGTTAACTGTGGTTGAGGCTCAGCATACAGATGCTTACTACATCCCCTGACCACCCTCTCCATCTAGAGGAAGGTCGGACCCCTCAGTGACAGCACATCCTCTGGGGTAGGGGGTGGTGGGGTGGATTGCCTGGAGGTCTAGCCCAGCGAGACAGCTGGTTCCCACACTGAAGAGTGCTGAGTGTGTGGACGGACTCACCAAGTACCAACAATGGCACTCTTATTCTCTCTCACGCTCTCTTACCTGCATTGTGTTTCCAATGCTTCTCATCATCACCCTCACTCTTAGCAGTTTCAGGCTCTGTTCTTTGTGCCTCAGCCTAAACTGCTCTTTTTTTTCCATTCAACCTTAATTTATCCTCGAGAGAACATTGAGGGGCGACCCTCATTTTCAATGTCATAGAGCCAGATTACAAAGACAAGAAGACAATAAAACATTCAGAATAGGAAAATTATTTGATAAATACATTAGAATAATATGGATGCAAAAGGAAATACAATTATGTAAAGCAGTTACAAGTAGAAGTTTGCGGGTTTAAAACCAGATTTCTAAATTGTCCAAGAAGCACAATTGAGTTGATTTAAAGAAAGTGCTGTAATGTGTTCCAGGAGTCAAGTGCACTTAAACTAAAAGCAGTTTTTCCAAGTTCAGACCGAGCTTGTGGAACATGAAGTAAAAGCCAGTCAGCAGAGCGAGTCTGATAATGTCCCTCTGAGTAACTGAGAAGTTCTGTAAGGTAAGATGGCAGTTTTCCAATAAGAGCCTTATAGATAAGGAGATACCATTGAGTATACATATACTGTCCCTCACTCTTCTCTCACCTCGCTCTGTCATGCTGTCCTTTCTGGCTATCTTTTAAGCAAGCTAACTGATGGGGTGCCATGTGAAAAAAGTGGGCCTGGTTTGGTCGCTGAAATTCCCATGCTGGCAGAAGAATGAAAAACCGTGAAAGGCAGCTGCCTTGTTGCTGGGGCTGCAAAGCCTTTGAACCCAGACGTGCAGAAACTCTGGCTTCGGTGGACTGGAAAGCAGGCTGGCAGCTCAAAAACATTGCATCTGCTCTGTTGTGAGAGTTTTTCAGTTAGAAAAAAATATCAAATTTGGGGGTGAAAAACATGACACTATTAACCAATTTCAGGTTGGTATAAGGCTTCAATTATGGCTGTGCAGAAATCTGACTGAACGGTAAATTAAAAACCACCTTCTCTTATTTGTTTTGGTCCCAAATACTACCCGTCTGAACATTCCAAATTAGGTTTTTGATTGGAAGAAACTGAAGGTGTAAGAAACTAATTTTTCTTACAGGTTTGACTAAAGAAAAACAACAGTAGGAGCACTTTGGAGTTTAGTGTCTTGCTCAAGGACACGTGTGGAGAGGATGAGCTCAAGGTTTGACTTACTAACTTTGTGATCGATGGCAGACCCGCTCTACTAACTGAGCCACAGCTGCCCCTGATGAAAAATAAGATATGCTATCAGTACTAGATTAAATAAACAGAACTTGTTGAGATGGATTTCTTCATTTATCTAGCTGCAGAGAGTTAAAATGGTTAGTGGTCCATGTAGAAACGGGAACACTTGGGTAATTACTGTAAACATTTTTTATAGTTTTAAGATTGATATTTGCAGCGAGAGACGAAAGATAAATACAAAGATATGTGTAGAGAAGGCCGAGAAAAGAGAAAGAGAAATGAAGAAAGGGAGGGATGAGTGACTGAATGTACTTAGGACCTTCAGGCTGTGGTCAGAAGTTTGGCTCCAGAGCCTCTGGGCTGTTGAATGAGCAGACTGACGTTATGGGAGATGTGTCACCAAGACAAACACACTCTGCTATCTTTCCTCCTTTCTGGTCTGAGGGGAGTATCCCGATCCTTCTCATTAAATCTTCTCACTCAAGGTCATATGCAAAAAGTGAGAGCAATATTTTGGCCTTTAAGCCCACAATCCAATCCAAGCACAATAACTCTACAGGGATTTGCCTTAGTTGCTTTGGTTACTGTAGTGACAGTTAAGAAGTTCAGAGCACAAGGACATACAGAATATTTGTTTATTTATTTATTTATTTATACTGGTATACATTAACACGTTTAATTGATGCTGCTTCCCAGAGCAACTTCAAATGAGTGAACATCTATTAATTAATTGACACAAATGCGGCATGCGGAATTGATTATTTTTATTTATGCCTTTTTATGTGTTCATTCTAGGGCTGCACAGTATGAGTAAAATATGATAACATTATTACTATTAAAAAAACAGTTATTAAAATGTACTCGGTTCTGCCTTTTTGCTTCATTACAGTATACTGCTAAAATACAACAAATTGCTTGTTGAATAAAAAAAAACTGAATGGAAATTATTTCACACAAAAGGCACCATTTAATAAAAAGAATAACAGTTACATATCAAAGTGCAGTTTTCTGCTAATACTCTCTTTCACTAGAAAGAATCCCTGAGTGTCTTTTGCAATCTGTCGCAGTTTTTCACAATGTGTTTATTGAGCAAGTTGATATGGCGATGATAATAAAAAAAGGATTTATTTTGCAGCCCTAGTTCATACCCAAAATGCTTTCATTCACTGTGGTTGTTTGCTTTCCCAGAATGCCATGGTGTCCTTCAAAGAACTCTGTGGCCTGACCCCGGCGGCCAACATGAAGCAGTGTATCCTGACGATGTCTTCCTGGCTGATGAACAGTGAGCGGTCACTGAAGGTAACAGTGGACCTGAGCGAGACTTACCCCACCATGGAAGCTCAGGGTCCTGTACCTGAGCTGCTGCGCAAAGTGCTCAACGCCTATGACATGGTAAATAATCTGCACATACACAAAAGAGTGTATGTGATGCTGTCAGAAAAATAGAAATGTTTATACTGTTGTTGTGTTAGACTGAATATGGTAATACACAGATGAGCAATCTTTTGAACAAATGTGTCAGAAATTCCCTTTAAAAATCAATATTGAAGTACACATTCAGTACGCACGCCATGCATACATACACACTTATATCTTATACAGTTTTCATGTGAGACAATAACAATCTTATTAAAGTGTGTAACATCTCTCTAAATTCTCTACTTCAGGTAAAGATAAAATGCCAAAGCACTCGATAACAGATCTGCATAGGTACTAAAACAGAAAAAGAAACAAAGAGGTTTGGTGTGCTTCCTCCCTAATGCTAGTTTGCTTATCATTTGATTTAAGTATTCACACAGCTGGATGTGTTTTACAAGGCTTCTTAACATGGCTAAAACCACCTATTTGACCAGTCAGATTGTCAAGCTGCAGATACTCATTGTATAATTGTGCATGTCCTTCTTCACCCTGCCTCCTCTATTACAAAGAACACTGCATTTTTCACCACTTGACATTGGCACGGCCCAAAAAGGGGTTTAGAGGACTCTGTCTGTAATTAGTTATCACCCACTGCTTCCTCTCCCCTCTTCCTCCCCTCCTGTGAGGCTTGTTGGGAGCTGGTGAATTGGGTCATGAGCGAGGAACAAGGTTGTTGCGTCCACGCTGCTCAGGTCGGCGGTGCTCCTGCAGGACAGATGCAGCGAGCGGCTCCAAATAGAATCTGTCTGGGCTTTTATGAGGCCTCGCACTAGGCAGGAGGCTTGGCACTGTCAGAGCAACTCTCACGCTCCACTCCACAAAAAAAACTTTCTGGGGAAAGACAGAAAAGCGGGCCCAGAATCCATATTTTAGAGTTTTAGAGATTAGAACATGCATTCTCAGGTCTCATCACCTTTCCCGGCCTGTTAATTGCCCAGCACAGGCAAAGGCTTGTGTATATTGAAATATATCAGTGGTTGGCTCTTTTCAAGGGAGATATTATTGCATAAAGTTAATAAACTCATGTACGTACGTAACCTATGATCTTGTCCTGAGGCTTTGGGCCTGGTCAGCTGAGGTTTTGTGCCCGCTTTCTAGAGTGCCTGTTGGCACACTCCCCTCTCAAGAACAGAGGACCCAGTGTGTGCACATGTGTGTAAGTACATGTGACTTCATGGCTGCCAACACCCGGCCATTTACTGTAGGATATTAGTGGGCAGTGCATGTCCTCAGTCCCCCCCATGTGGGCTGCAGCCAGCCAGCATTGTTACCCTTAGCTGAACAAAGCGTCAGCAGCACACTGGAACTCAGTTTCCAGCTCATATACACACATACATATACATTTATTTATTTGCACAGGGATACGTTTCTATCATTGACTACACTCAACACAAAACAGCTATTGTATATGTACAGTACATATATTCTGTGTTCATACTGGTGGTGTGTTTTTCTTATTTTTTTATGGATAATGTGTGGACAATGCAACATTGTGTTGATATATTTATAGTGCAGCTAAAATGACAATCTCAAGTCTCAATCAAAAGCTAATGTCAGGTTAGTGAGATAATATTCAGAGCTTCTTTTTAGACACACCATTTTGTGCACCAACAGTCACACTGGAAGAAATCCACCACAGTAGAGGCAGAGGTGCTACTTTCAAGACCAGAATGCAGTGCAGCATTAAGACATGTTGCATTCAACACTCTTTCTTGCTGTTGTTGGAAAGATTTGCTCTCTGTCTTACTTTCACTATTGCTACAACTCTCACTTATACAGTATGCATACAACTCACAGTCCTCACATCCATTTAGGGGTTGGTGAAGAAATTATTGGAGGTGTAGGTTCATCAAATATTCTGCATTTTTTTCCTCCAAAATGAGCTCACTGTAGTTCTCATAAGGATAGCAAAACAAGAAAAGGCATGCACATGCACACGCAGTATGAGAGTCCACTCCCTGTCTCCCTACTAACAAGAAGTGTGAAACTTCATTAGCTTTCTCCTCAGTGCTGCAGGGCTGGTCCAGCTGCTCCTCTCAAGCCTGTGGGATGATGTTTAGGGCTCAAACTACACAGTGTTGTGTTGGTCACATGCAAAAGTAGAGCTGAAAATGGGATGTTGCATCTCTGCCACTCTTGGTTTACTTGTGGTACGAATACTTGTGTGATTTCCATGCAGATATTCAAAGTCAGAATCAACTATATATGCCAAGTCTGTTGACACAAATAAGGAATTTGACTGCTTCTCGCATTAAATGTCAAAACCCAGAAACTTCTATCAATTCACTGTAAAGTCAGAAAGAATTCTTATGTGAAAACCTGGAACCACCATTATTTTGGCATTTTTACTAGAACTTTAATTTACATGATTAATCAGTTATCAAAAAAAAATTGCAGATTAAATCGATTTATCAATTAATCGACTAATTGTTGCAGCTCTAATGAATAATACATTCCTCGACATGCAGAGGTCGTTTTATTTGCATGTACTGAGAGCTTAAATAGAGTTTATATAGTCTAAAAGACAGATCCAATCTAATCCAGGGCCATGTCTTTTAGATTGTTTGGAAAGCAAACGGGCCTACTTTGCTTTTTGCAAGTCTAGTTAAAGACTGGAGTTACAGTATATTGCTGTAATACTAAACAGACTGCTTATAATTTAGCTTTTCACATGGATTTTATCTAGCCTTCTCTTGTACTTGCACACAAGGCAAAATAAATGTGAACTATGTTGTTTACATGGCCAATTAATTGGAAAGAAACCGCTTCCTCTGATTAGAATCTTACCTCAATTAAAGTAATCAAATAAAGACATTTACATGACAGCTACGTTGCGTTAATTGTGTTTAAGCTGAATTGTTAGTGTGCCTGTAAACATAGCAGCAAAAAGCTCAGCCCAAATAATTGCTGTTGGTGCCTAACAATGTGGCAAGATAGACACCTCTTCAGCAATTTGTGTGTGTGTATTTCCCTCTTGGTATTACTCTTTGCTTTTTATTTACAGTATATATACCTTAAAGGTCCCCTGTGTTTGGCTGGGCCTCTGCTTAAGGCTTTTCAGGTATGAACCCGGTATGTCGCTGAGATCCGATGCAAATTAACTACACATTTTCTTTGTCTTCTAGATGATTCAAACCAGCAGAACATTGATTGAGTCAGCTGACGTCGTCTACTCGAAGCTCACACAAGCCCAACGGGCAGGTACGCTGCATTATGGGATGAGCAGAGTCCTCATCTGCAACATCCCCCGTTCATCCTCTACAGCTTTTAGCAGAGTGTGTTGATCAAAACTGGATGTGTGATCTAAGCTGATGATTTTGGTTTGCCCGTAATAATAGTGAACATTTTTGATGAGATACAGTTTTTTAAATGAAGATTTTCTTAATTTCTGACATTTCAAAAATATAGCAGCAGCACCATGGAACAAAGCAGGATAAGATAGATCTCTCTCCTACTGAAAGGTTATTGACTGTATCAGGCACAAATTAAATTACCTTGCTGGCTTATTTCTTTCATTTTATTAAGAAAACATAAAATCATACAACACAAAGCAACATAAATTCATTTGAGGAGATGAACATTTTCAGCTGCTCTGCTTTATGGTCCAGATGAATCACTGTATGAACACGCATCTGCAGCCTTCAAACCTATTATGTGTCGTGTCCTCCTGCCTAATAGAATGAGCAAAGTGTATCTGCTGCTACTGCATCTCCATCAACATCAACAGCAGTGGCTGCTGTCGATAGAACAGGCCATCATCAGTGAGTCAGCACCAAGTAGTTATCATGTCAGTGGGCAGGTGAAAACAATCAGCCAGCCACACAAACAAAGGGCTACAGGAGAAAGAGGACAGAGAGCACAAACATCCTTTGAGAGGAGGAGAGTGTGGAGTGGGAGGGATGGCAAAAAAACCTTTTGTTAGTGCAGCGTTTTAAAAAAAAATAGTGCTTTATGTAAGAGGTCCGACCTTTTAGTGATGAAGATAAAGTTCACTATAATAAGATCATTAGGAGAGAAACAGCTTCAAATCAAGAAATCCTGTGGCTTGTCTTCTCCAGCCTCTTTGACATTCAGAACTAATTGTTCCTCATTTGCTTCGCTTCTCTACTATGCAGCAGTGCCTCTTCTGAATAGCTCCTCAAATAGGAGCACATAGTTTGAATACTGACGTCTTCATTTTGCATTTCACATTCTTGCTGTAGGCAACCAAAGACCCAACTGAGGCAAATGTGAAACCTACATATTCAGGCTTATTATACAGCTTGCAATGCTAGTGTAAACATGGAAAGCCATTTGTTGTTTTTGTGTGTTGTTGTGTATGACAAAACCAAAGTAGACATGGGAGGCTCACTCACTGGCACATGCCAACCCAATATTCTGAGGCCAATAAGCCAATTTAAGCCCACTATGCCCAGCATTACTCCCTGGTGTCACACAGAGGCAGGCATATGCTTCACTCACCCCCACCACAACAAGCCAAGCTGATCACAGAGCTTTCCCCTGCCTCTAAGGCTACGTTCACACTGCAAGTCTTAATGCTTAATTCAGATTTTTTGCTCAGATCCGATTTTTTGTTTGGCTGTTCACATTACCTTTTAAAATGTGGCCTATATCAGATTCCAGTGTGAACTGTTTGCGGTTTCGAACGGACCCGCATGCGCAAAAGAACAATAACAATGACCTCAGACGCAGCACGCTGTTGCACTAAAGTTAGGGAGATTATGGAGGAAGTAAGTATTTTCGCTTTTATTTCAACATGTTTGTGTAATGGAAGCCATAACATTAATGAGCAGGTGCTGAGGAGGAGAAGAATGAAGAGAAAGAGAGCCAAATTGGCTATTTTGGCCTTTTGCAGGGTTATGGCTGCAAATTCACTACAGAGGTCTGTGTGGATGCAGAGACGAAACCAGGAGTGGTGGGACTGCGTTGTGAATAGCTTCACAGAGACGCCCAAAACACGGCTAAGCTCGTTATAAAATGAGCTGGCGATGCGACCACGACCGCTTCGGTTATTGGAATCATTCGCGTCTTTAAATTTAGCTTTAAGGCTCTTCACCTTCCTTTGACACTGCAGCCATATTCTCCTGCGTCCCCGTTCTTCCATTTCGTTTGCTATTTTTTCAAAAACGGAGCGGTTACGGTATGATCCTTCTAGTTTTGATTTAATTGAAGTATCTCCCCATACACTAATTAGTGTCTAACACCTCACTCTCCCTCCATTGACTTGCTCTATCACTGTTCTCCATTTTGTAGGCCTAGTCAAGTTTTTAATTTTACTGTCTGTGTCTAGAGCTAACTCCCGCCGGCGCATAATTATGACAAATGTCGACGTAGATTGACATAAAAGTCGCATCAAATCCGCCTTTATTTACACTGCGGGCGCATTGAAAAAAATCAGACCTGGGTCTGATTCAGGACCACATATGGAAGTGGTCTAAATCTGATTTGAAAAAAATCAGATCTGGGCAAGATTTGAGTGTTCACACTACTTCTGAAGAAGTCTGACCTGGTCACTTGACCCCAAAAAAATAATCAGATTTGGGCCACTTTTGCTTGCAGTCTGAACATAGCCTAAGGTTCCCCAGTGCAGAGCTGAAAACATCTTCAAAAGTGATGACTGCAGAGTTGAGCAGAGCTTAAACCCCACACACAGCCAGTGCTTCACTCACAGCAGTGTTTGTAGCTGGAGACCAGAGGCTGATGCTCAGCTTACTGCTGCTGTCTGGTAAAAATGTTGTGCTTCCAAAATGTCAAATTTTCAAGAGCTACAGTAAGAAAATTAACCTAGTTTTGAGCCTTGGAAGTATGCTTGTTAAAAATAAGTAATTTTGAAAGGGGCTTAAAAGCCCTGGGGTTAAAGCATTTTCTTAAGGCGCATGTAATCCTTAACATCCAATTAAAGGGAAAACATAGAAATTCCTAAATTTGGAATTATAAGGTTTTTACGTAAGTGCAGCATTATGTAAGAATGATACAATGAGGCAGAGGGTTGGAGCGACAGGACTGAGGGGACTCAGCTGCATGCCCAACATAGCACTTTCCCTATCGCCCACTCCCCTGCCACCAGCATTAACACGCATGCCTCAAGCCAAACTGCCACCATTCTCAAACGTACATAACTGCCACGTCTGTTCATTTATGCTTCCAGACATGCGTTGCAGTTGTTGTAGTTTTATTGCGATAAGTGAGCCTGAAAAGAAGAAAGGAAAAATATGCCCCAGCACTGTTTTCCAAAATCCAATTACTTGGATGTGGCATGCTATGTGTAAAAAAGTTACACAATGTAACCTATTGCCTCAAATCAAAATTGGGAAATAACAATTCTAGACTTTTAATGAAATGTAACCCTGTTAGCCTAAGGAAATGTAAAGTAAGATTAGCTCAGAATACAAAACTGAGTGAGTGTAACTGAATTATAAAATATTGTCCATTCATGATTACAGAAGCAAATATGAATTTGTATCAGTGCTTACAATGCTTGAATATCAATTAAGAGGATTTCAAGACAGGAAAAATGCTTGATGGGGAAATTGTGATGTTTGATACTGCCTCCGTAAATCAACATTTTTAGATCTGCTCAAATAATCTCCCCCCTGCGTTAATAAAGTAAATACTTTCCAATATTGATGTAGACACTTCTGTCCCGTTCCTCTACTCAGCATGCACTTTGTGCCCTCCATCTGCTTCCTGTCTCATCAAGTCCCTGTTGTCTCTATATACTGCTCCTTTTGCTCGCATGTATTAAGAATTCTCTCATAATGGTCCCATTAAGTTTGAGGTCTAGTTTTAACTGTATGGTTTAGTGCAAATGGAAAAATGTAATGTATCTATATAGCCATATTAAAGTTAGCCTAATGAGGGGAATTAGATTGATTGTGTTATGTCATTCATAAAAATGCCAGAGCTGCTGGAGAATATGTGTGAAACTGCTCTAAAATGTGCTTGACCTTCATGATGCTGAATATGTGATAAGTAGAAAGGTTGGGAGGGATGAGCTAAAGTACTTCAATCTAAGTTTACAAGTTGAAAAGCTACACACAACAACAACCCATTCCCCTAAATGGGCTTTTGTCTCCCTCCTTCTGTTGTCTTTGTCTTGTTTAGGCTGTGACTTATTACATTCCTTATCCTGTAGAGAGCAGAGACACAACAGAGGACATTGGGATGAACTCATGACCCCCAACAAAATGCTGCATCTTTGTTTGTGATGGCTGGCAAAGCATGAATCTACCTCTATGACAAGCACTGAATCTTCAGAACCGATCTCATAAGACATATGATTATGTAGAGACTGAGGATGACAATAGCAGCAGCCTGAACACAGACTTAGAATAAGAGAGTGGAGACATACGAAGAAGGAAATGGTGGATTTGCATAGAATTGAAGGTTTTGTCCCTATGATTGATCCAGAAGCCAAAGGTATAATTTTGGTGTAATGGCTGGGAAGTGGAAAAAGGTGCTATTAGAGGACAGGCTGTCAGCTTTAGAGAAAGACAAGGTTTGTGTGTGTGTGTGTGTGTGTGTGTGTGTGTGTGTGTGTGTGTACGCACAACTAAGCTTAATTTAAGGCCTTTGATTGGGCCTGACACATTAGCACTAACATTTTACCTCCTAAATTGCCTTTCATTTTAAATTCAAGCAACGTGGAATGAGTTTGGCAGGTACATTGGCAGATTCACCACTCACACAATAGGAGAAGAGAAAAGGAAATGCAGGACAGTTTTGGGTTGCTGTGGCTCTTACTTCCCTCCTCCCTCTCCTCTGTCCTTCCTGTGTTCAGTTTACACCTGGTCATTATTGCAGCTAATCAGTTTAATTTGGGCAGTGAAGCTGACCTGTTGATGAGAATGGAGAAGTGCTGGATGATCCCCCCTGGGCACTATTGATGGCTCGCCATCACACACGCACACACACACACCGCTAATGGGGGAGCAGATACACAGCTGGGATGCACACTGTGGCACCTCCAGATGCTACCACTGTGTGTTTGTGTCTATTTGTATACTCTGTACACTAGCTTATGTGTCTGCACGCATATCTAATCTGTTTGTGTATGGAGAGCACAACTCCCACTCCTTTTCCTAACTATCCTTTGCTCCACTAGCTTCCAAAAGGATTTTCTTAATTATTTCAGCACTTTTTTGAACATTTTAAACTAGACTGATAAAATCTTTTGAGCTATAGATGCTGGGCTTAATTAATTTATTGATAGCATGCATCTCTGTGTATTAGGTTGTGAGACGTTCAGGTGTGTTTTTTAAATATAGCCCTGCATCCTACCTTGAACAGGTGCAAGCTCACGGTATTAGTTTGGGGGCTGCTGCCTTCCTGCAAGCCTAACCGTGCGTATTTATTGATGCCCCCCTCCATGCAAAGACTCTCTTCTAACTGACCACTCCAACTTTGTTGGTATGGTTTGACTCCATTACCATGGAAATTCAAGGGATAAAGACATCTCCCTCCCTAATCTTCCTTTGGCTTTGTACTGTCGTTTCCCCCAGCTCATCAGCAGCTGGAAATCCCATTCTCTATTCACAATTATGATATTCTGCCTGGGCTCTGCAGTGTGTGTGCCTTGATAAATGAATAAAACACTGATCTGGCTATATGTATCTCTTCCTCACCCCCTTTCCCATATTTGTTTTCATCATTACTGTTCATCAGATCCTGTTTGGAGATTCTGTTTGATTGTATTATTTACTTACCTTCCTCTCTCTCTGCCTGTAGCTGTCTCTTTTTCTGTGCATGTGTGTTTGGAGGATAAGAGCTTCTGCTGCAGTACTCATTACAAAGGCAACAACAACCTTTCTGCAGAGACTGTAAGGCTTTACTGAGGGGTGTGTGAGTGTTTTGTGTTTGCATGTGTGTCTACTCAAAAAAGACGTGTTGTTGTCCCCTCAGTCCTCCTGTCTGTCTAAGAACTGATTTCTCTCTCTCTCTCTCTCTCTCTCTCTCTCTCTCTCTCTCTCTCTCCAGTAGAGAAGCAAAGCACAAGATCCCGTCTCGCCATTGGGCCCACATTTTGTTTATTACTATGGGTTTAAGTGATAGTAAGGAGCAGCAACTGTGTGACTGTTAGGGGAATGAAATGCTTAATAATTAGGAAATTAAACGCTTGAAGCTTGCGACGAGCTGCTTCCAGCTTATTTCATCTCTTCTTCAGCTCGCTGTCTGCATTTCTCCCCTTGTCCTGTAATTGCCTTGGCTCAGCTCTGCACCAGCAGCAGCCCATTAACTACACCAGATTACAAGATCAAATCAGCCCTAAACCCTGTTAACACAACTTTTAGGCTCAGAAAGAGATATTCTGCAATGGTCTTACATTACCAATTATATGGACATTAAAGAACAACAGGGGTCCTGGCTCTTTTTTGCAAGGTTGAGTCTGATAAGTCAGATCATATTTTCTGTATTTACTTTTTGACCTCTTGATCTGTTTTAAGTGTGCTTTAGATTATTTTGGAAAATGTTCTTGTGGTGAGTGTCGAAACGTACAATTATGTCAAGTTTCTGAAATTACATTTGTAATGTACATTTTTAAATGTTTAAATGTTCTTCTCTACGCTGACCTTGCCTTGGTGCTTTGAATCATATCAGAAGGCCTGTGTATAAAGTATGTGCACATTCCGATTGGACCGCTTTCAGACAACTCAAAAACAGATGCACATCTATGATAAGGAAAGCCAAATATCAGTACTTTCTGGACTTAGTCTCTAGCTCATATTCAAACCCTGCACATTTTTGGAAAGCTGTAAATTATAATAAAAGTATCAACTTCTCCTTGATTTCTACCCAGATCAAGGTCATTGACTGTCTATTATCTGACCATAAAGAGATTAGTCTTCAATAAACATTTTGTAGCTGCCAGTCACCTTTTTGAGAATGGGGGATTAGATCGCCTTCCAACTGATGACAACGTATTCACTGTTCATCGCAAGCATACATTTACCCTTGATCCTGTCTTCTCAAGTGTAGTTAAACATGCTCTCCTTACCATTGATCCCAGGAAATGTACTGGAGAGGACAATTTGGACCCCTATTTTCTTAGGCTCTCAGCCCATATTATCTCAGAGCAAATAACTCATATTTTCAATCTTTCATTCCTCCAGTATAGTTCTCAGTATTTTGAAAATGGCTTATGTTGTACCCCTACATAAGGGAGGTGATAAAAACAATCTCAACAACTAAATGTATATACCAATATCCAAAGCCATGTCAGTCAAAGTTCTTGGAATCTCTGATAAATGATCAATTAAAAGTATTTCTTTCTAAAGCCTCGATTTTAAGCCCATTTCAGTCCAGCTTTAGAGCAGGGCACAGTACTACAACTGCTATTACTTTGGTCGTAAATTACATTGTATCAGCCTTCGATTTTTAAAAAAGCACTGTGCTGCACTATTTGTTGATCTTTCCAAAGCTTTTGACACAGTTGATAATGTCCTACTCTTACAGAGGTTACATAATATTGGCTTTGTTTCAAGAACTACCTATCAGGAGACAACAATGTGTTAAATTGGAAAGCTACAATTCAGAATTTTTAACAGTAACAAAAGGTGTTCCACAGGGCTCAATCTTAGGTCTAGTTCATTTCACCATCTATATTAATAATATCATTTAATCTTTAGGAAACTGACATGCCCATCTGTACGCGAATGACACAGTGCTGTATTATGTTGCTGATTTCTACACAAATAAAAGCATCTCCCCCATTTTTGTAGAAAAAGGGTTGTTGAAGCAGTTTCATGTCAGTCTTGGACTATGGTGATGTGAGTTGTAGACATGCATCCTCTTCAACTCTTAAATCTCTGGACTCAGCGCATCACTCTGCCTTGAGATTCATAGCCGGTCATGTCTATGGTACACATCATTGTATTTTATATGAAAGTGTTGGGTGGTCTTCTATCCAAGAGAGATGTGATACTCACTGGTATCTCTTTATCTATAAGGCCATTGTTGGAAAACTGTCATCTTAGCTTACAGGACTTCTCTGTTACTCAGAGGGACATTATCAGACTCGCTCTGCTGACTGACTTTTGCTTCATGTTCCACGAGCTCGGTCTGAACTTGGAAAACTGCTTTTAACTTTAGTACACCTGACTCCTAGAACAAATTACAGCACATTCTTAAAATCAACTCACTTGTGCCTTTTGGACAATTTAAACAATTTTGTGTTGCTTTTTTTGTTGTTGTCTTTCTAATTACTCGATGGCATTGCAAATGAGGGCCGCTCCTCAATGAGCTTTCAAGTTTAAATAAATAAAGGTTGGTTGAATGAATGAATGAACACGTTTATAGACATTTGTGCTTTTGAGCCCTGATCAGGATACTCTCTAAGAACAACAACATAACAGTTTTGTGTAGTGGGAGACAATGTAACTGAATATTAAACCAAATAATTGTATTATTCAATAATATATGGCTCTGTTACATACATGTTATCTCTTCCCTTTGAACAAGGATGGAGTCTAGAGTTATTTTCAAAAAACAAGCTGCCACTGGGCTGATGTAATTATCCTGCTCTCCAATGAAAATCAATTTAAGAAAGACTTCTCCTGACAACGGTGGAAGTGGAGGTATCTGCCTACTAGTCACTGAAAAGAGCTGAGGACTAAAGAAGGAATGACTTCTAATTATGCGCTTTTTGTGAATTTTAGCATATTATGTGTCTTCAATGTCTTTGCAATGAATCAAAGATGGGGTGGCATAAGGTCAGTTGTCAGGAACCGCCTGGCAAGCAGGCTGACACATACAGCTTTAGGAGGAGTTTGTTCTAAAGCCCAGAAGATTAGTAATGGTCTGCATGGGCTAAATAAAGCTGGACCTACTGATAGACTAATTAAAGGTTAGCCTGCGTTGCATGACTTCAATTTTATCCCCATTAGCAATGCAGCACATTGTATGGTAAACTGCTATTGTGGCCATTAAGGTGTATCTGAGGAGCTGGCTAGATGTCTTTTGTTCTACAGACTTTGTGTGCACATTGCAAAATTGAAAAAAGTGACCTTAAAAGCAAGCAAATTATTGTATCAGTAATACCTTCATTGGGTTCGTTATGTTTTTGGTTTGTTAGTTAGATAAGATTAATGTTAACAGATTTTACTTAAACTTCATGGATTTGGATTTGAATGTGCAGAACTAAGAAACCTTTTCAATGATTTTTTATTATTAAGAACATTCTGGTACTTTATCTTGACTTACTGTTAATGTACTGGAAGTTAAAAAGGTATTTTGATGTCCGGCATTTTATATCTTTCTAAAAGAACATATTGAACAGATTGTCCATCCTTGTCTGAGGTATGCACTCTGTGTATAACTCCTATACTTAAATATTTTTGTGCTCTGGCTACCTCCCTACAATGCACAATATATATGCAATTAAAAGGAAATGCACATATTTGTACACATGCATATACAGTAGATGTATATATGTATACATACATAGAGATATATAAATGTATATGTACATACACATGCACGTATACACATACAGTTAGGTGTGGGGCAAACAAATTACAATAACTATAGATAATACAGACATACATTATACAAAGCCAAATTCTGTATTTAGGTGAAGTGAAGTGAAGTGAAGTCCTTAAGTGTCTGTACACTTAGTTTCAATTTTTATATAAATACATTAGTCTAAGACCGACTTTGTCTTGCTGAAATGTCATTTTTTTGCATTGCAGTTTTGTTTTTAGCTTTACTGATAAGTTTATAATTTATTTATATTTTTTAATTTTTTAACTTTAAGTTTATAATGTGTATTGACATGTAATGTATGTGTCTGTGTCCAGGTCTGGACTTCCATGAGGACCTGCATCGCATTGGAGCAAAGGAGGGTCTGAAAGGCCGCAAACTTCAGAAGGCCATGGAGAGCTATGCTTGGAACATCACTGTCCTCAAGGTGAGATGGACTGCACCACACCTGGCATGTGGCCTTCAGCACAACAAAGACCCTTATAATTGTACTGCTCTATATACGTTTATACGTTTGTGTAAAGTACTGGCTAATACCTTTGATTGATGTCAACATGTGAGATTATTTTGGAGACTATAATCAGCTGGATAAGCAATCCCAGATTGTGTTGCTGAGATAACTACATGGTGTCTTAAGAAAGCTCTCTGGGATAATTGCATTGGCCTCCTCTCTAATCCCTTAATCTCCTAATTAATTACTGTTGTTACCAAACACACTTTTTATTTATTTGCTCATTTAACTATCATGACAAGACATGATAGGATTATTCACACTTGTTTGTAGACACACACATGCTGCACTTTTATTCCTCATATGGGTACATTGGGTCCCTTGGACTTGCCTCTAAGATGATCCTCAGCAAAATGCATTCTTGTTCCGGTCTGCCCCGTGACACGGTGAGATAAGGTAACCCTCATCTCATTACCTCTATGAACCACGGTGGTAATGCCAGCACTGATAAAACACTACATTGCTAAGTAAGGACACAGCAGCCAGGATATTTTTATCTCATCACCCTGAAATCATTTAGTATTGAGTGAAGAAGCTTCCTTGTGTTTGATTGCTTTATTCTTCTTTGACTTTTCATGTCTGTCTTTTCAGATAGAAAGATTTTTCAATTAACTGATTTATAGTTTATGTCCAAAAAATTGTACCCAGAAATCATGCGACATCTTTAGATTGCTTGTTTTCAGACTAAGTGTCTGAATAGATTTAATTTACAATTATATAAAACTGCAAATTCTCAAATTTAGGACACCGGAAACAACTAGGTTGATACATGACCTCAATGATTAAATTATTATCAAAACTGTTACCGCTACATTTTGACTAAATGTTTCAGCACTAGTGAAGGTAATAGCTATAACAATAATAAATCAGTGTTAAAGGTATTTGTGTCCTGCCTTTTTTCCTTGCACTAATACAGCAGCCGTATGTGCAACAGCAAGGTTTATCTTAAGTAAGCTTAATTGCACACTTTAGAAACGTATGTGCTTAAATAGTTTAACAGGTGGACACTCACATAATCCCTTTCTCACCCGCACTCCGTCTTTACCCATAAGCCCTGAACTCCTCCCATCCCTGCTTTGTCTTTCCGAACACACACTTCCCTCTTTCGTCCTTCCCTAGTCCTCCAATTTCTTCGATGAGCCACATTCTCAACATGAAGGCATCTTGGTGTCAACATAACTCCTCCTCTTCCTCCCCCTATTCTTCAGTTGTAAGCTGTGTCTCATACTGAACATTTGGTGAAAGCTTGGTGCATGTTTGCCTAGGCTGGTAGCCATGCGCAGTTATTTCACTTGTCATCCTCTCCAGATCCTCAGCAGGCCTATACGCACTCACTGGTAGATGGTGGGGAAGCTATGAGAAAGTAAGAGTGAGATAAAAAGTTGTGTATTCTCTCGGTTTCCCAAACTCCCTCTCCACCCTTACTTTGACAGTTACAGTCAGATCAGAGCTGTCATGGTGAATGAGGGTATTCTCCCGTTACTACCAGTCATACCAACCTGTCACTTATCGTACCTCACTGCTAAGAGAAAAGCAAAACCAGGGAGACAGAAAGAGAGGCTTTGAAGGTAGTGTCAAGCATATTGTAGTTCCTTTTGAAGAAGAATTACAGGCTCCAAAATTATATTGATTCTTGTTGTCTCCCAAATCATAGATTTCAAGCTCATAGATTTTGTCTGTTTTGTTCTATATATATGATGGTTCAAGTATTTAGGCATTTAAATGACAGTTCAAGTCGAGACGCATGGGTTTCAGTCCTGCTCGTGCTCCGCTGTCACAAACCATTCTCTATCTACAACCTTAAAATAATATACAGTGAAGGCTGGTTATTGAGTGTCCAATTTCTATCAAGGGAATAGACTGGTTTTGATAAGCAAGTAGGAGATTATGAAAGATTTTAATGAGGATATAGTGATGGGATTTGGTGGCTGCCCTTGCTTGGCTTAGCTCCCTGTAGATAGCTTTAGACCAGCTGTAGGGGTGAATGTACCCGAATACAAGTGTCTTTGTGATTTGGCTCTGGCAGCACAGAACCAGCTTCTCGCTGTCTTATTTTATGCCTGATGAGTCATGCCTTACATAATGTCTGTTTTTTCGAACATATGACTTATTCATGCTCGTGTTTTGCGTGCTGGAGTGGCTCAGGTAAAAGGCCACTTGCAGCATATTAACATCACCTGGAAGTAGAGCGTTGGCTGTTGTGTGCAGGGCAGCACCTTTTTCTCATTCAGCAATATGTCACACTGCTGTACCTGCCTTGTGGCACTGAGAACGTCATCTCTTTTACCATTTACAGGACACTTTAGTCTGGTGCAGAACGGGTCAGCCTGTGCCTCTTCATAGGGATGTTAACTTAACGAGCTGTCACGGCAGGTCAGACCGACACCAGAGGAACGTTCAGTGGGAGGGAGGGAGGAAAAATGCACAGATATACATTTGAGAACTGTTTTTAACTTACTTGTGAACAGATGTTGGAGGGATGGTGGAGTAAAGAAAGTGTTGGCCTGGACACAATGAAAGAGACGGCAAGGCTGCCTGAGGGGAAGAGTCAAGGATTTAAGGACTGTAGAGTTGAAGAGACAAAAAGCATGTGGTCAGATTTTTTCTTCTTTCTTTTGGCCAGTTCTAATAATATAAGTACCTCTCACACAGAGAAAAAAAACGCCTGTGAAGAAGACTCTACCACATTTCCATATGGCAGAGACAGCTAGTTTAAGGTGGCAGGCAGCCATGGCAGTGGCCCAGATTGACTTGACAGTGCTGTAAAGCAGGATGCCTGCCCTGACCACTTCCTCCACATATGGCAGGGATTCATCTCTGGGGTGCTCCTAAATAAGGACCAGAAATGTAGTATAACATTATCACCATATAACAGCACTATTCACTAGCTGAGTGGAGCAGTATAAAGGGCTGGCAGGCAACCAAAGGCCTTCATTCAGTGGCTTTATACTGCCCCCCTCTGCATCTTATAAGTTAATGCACAATAAGAAAAAAATCTTGTACCACTTTTACCTGATGGTTTCACCCTTATTCAATTTTTATTTAACAAGCGTATGGTCCTTTTGAGATTAAACTCTTTAAAAAAAAAAAAAAGACCAGGCCAAAAAGGTAGCATAAACTAGATTATGCTATCTAACTCAAATACTGATACAAATTAAAGATGCAGTGGGTAGAACCTCCAGAATTTGAAGAAGAGTGAGACCTCTTCCTGCAGCTCTCCTCTCTTTGTCACACGGGTAATGCATGTGCAGAACAGCCAATAGGAACACACTTTCTCTCTGAAATGACCTGTGATTGGCCAAAGTCTTCCGCAACGGCTAGATTTTCTGAAGCCTGAACACAGAGCCAAGAGGAGGTGCAGAAGTCTAGTTTTCTCTCAGACCACTTGAGTTACAATATGCTGAAAGATTATTATGAAATTATTACACAATGACACCAAAAATAAAGAGTCTACCCAAGCTTTAAAGCAGCCCTGAGGAAATGGATATCAAAGATGTTTTTCTGCTATTTTCGTCACCTTCAAATCTGATATCATTACGTGTTGTTAACAAAGCTGCTTCTCTTTCTGTCACAATCTCAGGGCCAGGCAGACCTGCTGAAGCATGCTAAGATCGAGGCACTTGACACTCTGCGTCAGATCCACTGTGCAGCTCAGTCCTGTGGTCTCAGTAAGAACGGAGCGGCTTCGCCGCAGCTCCAGCACCATCCTCACCACCAGCCACAGCAAGTCCACATACAGCAACAGCCTCAGGCCAAGACCCACCCACAGCCTCCTCCACTGCACCAGTCCCAAACTCAGCCCCAATCCCAATCCCAGACAGCACCTCAGGCTTATCTTCATCCACATTCTCAGCTACCAGCGCTCCCTCTGGTTCAAACTGTTTCAAAACCACCGGCCTATACTCAACCCCCACCCCTACCCCAGTTTCAGTACCAGAGCCAGCAGCAGAGGGCAGCAGGCCCTCTGGACGCCATCCATGAGAAAGAGATGGTCAGCGGTGATCCCGTGGGATCATGCTGACCCGCAGCCTGTGCCCACAGAGAATCTTACCCAAAGAGAGACAGACAGAGCGAGATGGAGAAGCAGAAGGGTGTCGAAGAAAATCTGGAGGCCAGTAACGAAAGGGAGATGGGTGAAGTGGCTGAGAGAATTAAAGAGATGATAATGGTGAGGAAGACTCGTCGTGTTAGAAGTGAGACACAAGTCTGAGAGCAGGTTTGAGTTGGCTGAAGTTGAAAAGAAGAAGAGACCTCACACTTCAATCACACATTTCGAAAGACCATGTTTACCTTTCTCTGTCATGGATTTGGAAGATAATCGTCCATCTGAGCCAGGAAGGTTAGGTCTCTTCTGTCTTCTCTCTTGTTAAAAGCCAAAACGGTAACAGCTGGTAACAAACGTGTGGTGTGTGTTTCTGCATAGGAATGTGCTCAGCAGTTGGATATCCCTGTCTCTCTCTCTGGGCAGTGCTAATTACATGCCCCTCCATTATGTTCTCTAGCTCTGTGGGTACAGGCTTTACCTCACTCCATGTCTTTGAGCTTTTATTTTTTCATGCTCATGCACTCTTCCTCTACCATCTTAGACGTAAAAGCTAAGTGCAAACCCTCACTCCTTATAATGAAGAGGACGCCATTTTCATTTTAAGTGCACAATGTAGAGCAGCTCGACCAGGCTGAGCTCTGTAGGCATCACAGATGTCCATTTCAGCACAAACCAGGAAGCTGTATAGCCTAAATAGAAAAACCAAACTACATCTGTTGATGTATTCAGTCACACTGATGCTCTTCTTGCACCCCTTGCTGGTGTTGACCTCCATTTAGCCCAGTGTCATTCCATAGGATATAAGTTCTTTAGCATTCTTGGACTCTCCCCACAGGGTCTCCTTCTCTCCTCCCCAGGGGCTGTGTGTGACGTTACGTGAGTCTGTGTTTTGGTCCCCAGGTTGGAGCTAGCCCACGTCTGTAAGTGGAGGAGATCACCAGCCAATCACGACTGGAATAGTTGACCCTGCCTGTTAGAGGAAACATGGTACTGTCAATAGAAACAAAACAAAGTGAATATAGATGTAAACTGTATGTAAAATGTACGAAGGGAACATATATTGCTAAAATAATTATTGCAGACAGACATTAATGATTGATATTATAACAACAATAATTGTTGTTAGTTCTATTGATATTCTGATTATTTTTTAACATTACTTCCACATATACAGTGATTTGACACATGATGTTGTGTGGTGCAGATCAGGAGAACCAGTTCATGTGGGACTGGAACGAGGGATAACTGGTTAGCGCCACAACACGAGTGTCAAATAATAAACCTGACGTGTTTCACTGCAAAGTGAGTGTGGATTCTGTAAAAGCTCCTTTAAGTGGCCCATTAAAACTGGCTTCATTGTTTATTCTGTCTCCTCTCGTTCATTTCTCTTTAATGGCTTCTAAATGAGGATACATGCAAATGTAAGAATAGTGTATATGCCCATTCTCTGTCATTTCACTTGCATTTTAGCAATGTATCAATCAGTACCCAGACTGATATTTTAGTGAAAATGATTTCAGAGAATGACTTTGAGTGAAGTGACTTTTTCGATCGCATTCAAACATCACTAGCGCTTTAGAGCATTTTAAAACCAGCTTTCACAGCGAATCTAAAGAAATCAATAAAAAGCTTTGATTGCTTTTGATGCACTGTGATGTGTTAATTCTTCTGCTCTAAAATTCTATTCTCATCAATAAACAAGAAGGAGGCCAATTATTTGATAATAATGAGTTTGTTGTTTCAAAGCAATGCTTCCTGTTGTCCATAAGATGGCAACAGATATTAAGTAAATGAGGATGAAAAGATAAAAAAACCACACTGAAAGTCAAAAATTGCTTTCAATAGATATTTGTCATCATGTTTACTTATGAGAGTGCCAGTATTCTACAGTTTATAAAGCAGATTATGTCCCAGCAGTCTAGCTAAGAGTAGTCTCGCTTTGCCAGACCCTTCTCCAAAGCGCGTGGCTTCCCAAAAGAAGACTAAAGGCTTCTGTTTTTTTTCAAGTAATATCAAATTCATCAACACTGTTCACCCCACAAGTGAAAACTCTGTGTAGGAGGTAGACAAAGCTGCTCTTGCTATGTCAGTATGCCACCTTTTGTACGAGAGAAAAAGGCCCGAACCTCATTAGCATGACTTTTGAATGAGCTTGTCATTAGCACTGAGGAGGGGCGTCTGGGCTTTTTTTTTATATTTATATTTTAGAACTCATAGGACACATTAGTTAATTGACTTCCGTCCTTCACTCATCAAAATGGTATGTCTGCATAAAACTTTCGCATGCGGCCACAAAGAACTACCTGTTGTTCATTAAAGGTCCAGAGAAGTCTCCTTGGAGATGACCTGCCGCAGGAGACTAATTAATGGCAGAGAGCATCACATCAACCCTTTAAGAGCAGGAGCAAAGAGCAGAATTAGTGGTTTTGTGTCATGTTTGTGGTTGGCCTGAATGACGTCCATCGGTGTGGACACCACAGAACAATATAAAAGACATTTCTTCTTCCCCTGGGAAGATAAGAAGATCAGATGACTCCCCTTCACACAAGCCGGAAGATGCCGTGGTTCCCCATCAACTTCCAGAAAGCTACTGGGATGGACACGTCTAACAAGGTAAGCCGCTTAAATTTGATTTCTTTTTTATTTAGAAGCTAGCAATTTGTTTGGCATTGCACATTTGTGGTTTTTAAAGTTGCATAAGGGTGGTTACTAATTTATGGGTAAGTGAGTCTTTCTACTTAAGATTTATTTATATATACCAAGACAGGCGGATTACTTTAAAGCTTTAGTGTGTAACTTTTTGATATTAATGAATGTCCGTTACATTCAAGCCATTGCCAAATGAGTTGCTACAAAGCTAATTAAGACTATCAGCTCCACACAACTCTCTCTGTATTTCTCAGTATGGTATGCTCAGAAGATTGTGTCGTCCGTCGACTTTCGCACACAGAAACTCGAGTGAAGATAATGACCTCTTCTGAAGAGTCCATGTTTTTTTAATCCTCCGTGTCTTCCTTGGCTACTAGCAACTGTGTGGAGGAGGGGTGGGGGCTGTGCACGATCACGGAAGGCTTGTATCATGTGGACTCGCCAACAGTTTTGTTGTCACTACTTATAATTCCTCGTGGGGGCGACAGAATGAAATCCTAATTTACATGTTAACATGGTTAAAACGCAGAACTTGGGTTGCATTTACAGGGAACTGCAGGGCGTCCTTTTCTACAAAACTTACTCTGTTCAAGGGATCAATAATGATCATAACTGGGGCATTTTAAAAACACTATCTGAGGGGTGAGGCATGGGTTATCAATGTTATTGCATAGTAATTTACCTAGTTCATTGTAATTTGTATTTTCCATGTCTTGTTTGTGTTTTTTATCGTCGTCTATAGCACAAGGGTTGCCAATGAGCCTACAGGCTACATGCGCCTCTCTGTTCTTATGTGTCAGTTTTTATAAAAAAATATATTTCTCTAGGACTGAGGCAAATTGCTTAGCCATGACTATGCCCACATTTACAATGATATGAACTTTACAAAATAAAATACATTGTGTACTTATGCCTGCAGATCATATTTGTGTATCAGTTCGTTTGGGTGTAAACTAATCTCTTTGGCCCAACAGAAAGTCTTGGTGCTGGTTTTGATGTTGCTGCTGTCTCACCTGGCATGTGATGCTCACAGCATGGCTGAGTGCTGCAGACAACCAGCTCGCTCCTGTCACCTCTATGCATTGCTGTGTCGCTCCGGCAGCAAGAACTTAGGGGGAACACTCACAGGAGACGCCGCCGCTGGCATCCTTACTCTGGGTAAACGGAAAGAAGATGAGCATCTCTTGCAGAGCCGACTCCACCAGCTCCTCCAAGGCTCCAGGAACCAAGCAGCAGGGATCCTGACAATGGGGAAGAGGACTGAAGAGAGGGCTGGAGACCAGTATATGGACTGGATGGCTCAGTCAGGATCTATCATCACGACGCCACTGCCTGTTTTAAGCTAAATACCTCAAGGCATTAGTACACTGGGACTCTGGTAAAATGTAGTTGGATTTATTAGTAATAATTATTATTATTTTTTTATGCTCACGTAAAAACTATTTTGTGATTTTCTTTGAACTTTGCCTTTTTGAATGTGATTTGCTGTGCAGTGCACTGGCCTATCAGATAATATTAGGAAGATGTGTAATATTATACATATATGGAAAAGGCCTTGTGGTGTAATAAAAAATATAAAGCTTCCAACTTATTTTTAATCATTTTTGGGTGATGCACTTCACTTCAGTAGAAGCTTAATGTAAGTTTTGAGAAACAGTAGACATGGATCTCTATAGCTAGTACGGACAGTTTGTTTCTAAAAAGTGTGCTATATCACTTGGTTCAAAAAATAAAGAGCAGCTAGAAAAAGAACGGTAACAGTAAACAGAAGTAAACAGACAACAACATTTTTTCATGATTTTGCATGTCCACAGATTGTTTTTGCATAAACAAATTAAGCTTGAAATTGGTTGAGTTGGGGGTATTAGCAGGGAGGCTGCATGTCTTTCCAAGTAAAGGGGAGGGTTCAAAGCAAATACAAGATTGACCAAATAACCCAAACAATTTGTGTACAGTCCCTTACACTCAGCTTCTATTTTGATTTAGTACAGCTTGCACATCGGAGCCTAACACAGTGTGGGAATAAAGTGGAACACAAGATGGTGCTGATATGATAAAAATGCAAATCAATGAGAAATTGTGTGCTCTATTTATACTTCCTAACCAAGACCAAAAAGAGGATTTTTGTTTAAGCCTACATGAATAGTCTCGGGGGCTCAACACTATCAATATTATCATTTGTCAGTGGTGGAATGTAACTAAGTACATTTACTCAAGCACTACTTAAGTGCAAATTCAAGGTACTTGTACTTTACTTGATTATATCAATTCAATGATACTTTATACTTTTACTCCATCACATCTCAGAGGGAAATATTGTACTTTTTACTCCACTACATGACAGCTAGTTACTTTTCAGCTGGTAGTGTTTCATCCCCTTCCTGTCTAGTAAAAACCATATATCTTCAGATGTGTTGATTTTTACTGTTTGTGATGAACTGAGAATTGAAGTGTCCCTTTATTTGTTGAGAAAATTATCGTACATCTCAAGCTAAATGAACCATGTAAAACCCCTCTGGGATCAGCTGGAATATACATACTCACAAAGCTGAAAACAGGGCTTTTTTCTGTCTTTTGAGAGATATGTGGTTCTCACAGGATAGTGACACTACACACATTATGATCTTATAGAATATGATGCATTGCTGTGTATTAAACTACCCAACAGAATATAAAGAAGTTAAAATTAGCATAACCTTAACCATCTACAGCAGTAAAATGCAACATACACATCAATGTAACCCAGAAACATCAGGTATAATGGTAAACCTTTGTGTTTTTTGGGGGGGGTACTTTATGATGCTGAATCGTAGGCTTATTTGGGTTTTCTGCACACAATCTAAGGTAAATCATTTTCTGATAATTTAGTACTTTTTATATGACAAAAAGACTAGTGTGGATCAGTATATAACCTATTTTGTTTTTTCTTACTTAAATACCTTTAATATGAAAACTAACTAATTGATTTACGTGTTTTTGACCTTTTCATGGAAGTGTAGATTTTAATAACCTATGCATTAATGAATGTCAGGTCTTCGTAATGTGCACAACAGCTTTACTCTCCACATGAAATCTGGAGGAAACTGATAATTGGCAATGATGCTATACAAACCAGTGTGTGTGTGTGTGTGTGTGTGTGTGTGTGTGTGTGTGTGTGTGTGTGTGTGTGTGTGTGTGTGTGTGTGTGCGTGCGTGCGTGCGTGCGTGCGTGCGTGTGTGTGCGTGTGCGTGCTTTGACTTATACTCCATGTGTTACAGTGACTATGTATGTGGGTGTTTGTTTATTTAGCCTACAGCATAGCCATCAATTCAGATATGGTGATGCAGATCCTTCAAGCTGTCGACATATATCATGCTTGGCAGCAGAGGTAATGTAGTGTCCTTGAATCAAACAGTGAAGCATCATTACAACAACACTCTTTATTCAACCTAACCTCTGACCACCATGTTGTTGTCTTGTCCTCTATGTTGTAGAATATCCACAGCAACCAACACTTTTCTTGTTTCACAGTTATGCAACAGATAATTATCAACAACTTCAATCTTGTCGTTTCAGAAAAGACACAGAGGTAGAGAGAGTGAGAAAGAGAGAGCAGACAGAGAAAAAAAGTGATTTCTAATAACTTCTCTGGGGAGTGAAATGTTCATGTAGGAGGTTTTGTAAGAGAAAGAGAGAGAAGGCGAGAGAGACAACTAATAAATTCACTGTGTGTTGAAAGGGGATGGTTCAGGCTTTTGTATGAGAGACAGAGGGAGGGAGAGAGAGAGAGAGAGAGAGAGAGAGGCAGGGGACTCGGAAATGGCAGAAACCATGGTGAGTGGAGTTAGACTACCAAAAGAGAAGCTGAGGCTTCGCTGTGATGCTGGAGCAGTGTTGAGAGCAGAGGGATGCGCAACTGAACCCTGAAAGCTCCTGACTCAATACTGAGAGAGAAGCTTTAGAAAACACCTCCGAGGTCTCTTCAGAAGAAGAAATAATGCATGTCAGTGGTTTCCGCTCAACAACATAGAAAAGGAGCAACTTGCACTCCATCAGAGCATTGTGGAAAAGTTAGAAGTGAACCCAGGGAGAGGCACTGTGTTTTTCTTTTATGTCCTCTTTGGGGAATGGTGAGGAACTACTGGAAACTTCTGTCTGAGAGTCTGCAACCTTCTCCTGATCTAGTACAAGATGCCTGTGATGAAGGGCCTCCTTGCTCCACAAAACACCTTCTTGGACACCATTGCAACCCACTTTGATGGCACTCGTAAGTATATTTTATAGAAGAGATTTCCCTGATACTCTACAGTTGTCTTTGAATATTTATGCCTTTATGACTTTACCTTTATGACTTGTCGAGGTAAATAATTACTACATTGCAGTTTAAATGTAATTTGTGGGACAAACAAGACATTCAGTACATCCCTTTTTTGGTTGTGTACATCTGATGACTAGTTGTGCTGATTCTCTGGGCATTCAGTATCATTACAATACTGCAGTCCATGTGTTTCAAACTTTTTCTCTAGAGACACACGCTATTAAATTAAAATTGTGACGTCTGCAAATAGATTCCTCTCAGTTTTGAGGTTGCCACTCTACCAGTTAAGCTTTTAGGAGTTTAGCCTTTGGCATTTTTGTAACCTAGTTTAGGATTGTGATTGACACTGAAAAACACTGCTGTCGACAAAAGTATCCAACGGTGGTGAGATCCAATTATAAGACTGCAAGTTGTGACAGTAAACCAGAACTAGAAATGGAGATGGTCAGTGCAGTCTAGGATGATGTATTGGAACTGAAAAGCCACTTGTTGCTTATTAAGATATTTCACTGTTGAAATTCATGCATTTTTCAGTCAAGGTCTTTCTTTAAAACAACAACAAATTGTTAAATGAATCCTTTAACAGCGTAGCTCTCTTCACGACAACACAGACACAGGTTGGTTCTCTGAAACGGGCGTGTATTGCTTTGCTCTTCTGTCCTTAATGCATCCATGTCACGCCGCGAGAACTATATGTGAATGAACACAGTAAGCATGTCAAATTTATTATTTGTTACCGAAGAAAATAAAAATACAAATTGCTCTTAGCACGAATATAAATAAAGCTTCACACGTAAGATAAAATACCTCATTGGCTGCTTGTCCTGAAATGAGGTTCTTAAATCCTTTGAAAATCCTTTACTGTTCGCCTTGGCCTTCTACAACAGTGTAACTCCAACTTAATTAGCAGAGTGCCGTAACATGTGCTAACGTTAGATTTCCCTTGGTCCATTAACAAATTCCGCAACAGTGGAAACCACAACAGAGAACTTTAGTTCCGAGAGGAACAAAAAACACAATGGACTAAAATCTTTAACTATTACATCACATTCATTTTAACTTTTACATTAAACACATTTCCTATTTATTTACTGTATGAGAGATTTAACAACACTTACAACGGCAATATTAAAGACTTATGTTTGTCATCTTCAATTTGAATCTACCAAATAAATAATTGTCTATAGGAATGTCTGCATGTTTTCAGCAAGTCACATGTTTCTCACCTGTTCTTCTGCAACATTAAACCTTAAAACACTTAGGTTCTATGTTTGTGGCAGGGCAGACTATTGCAAGATATGTTGGTATTTTCTTGATCTTGTTTATTGTTTTTCCATATCCTTTTGGTGTTTTTGTGCCATACATAGGGCACATGGTGTAATGGTAGCAGGAGAGTCGCAACAAAATG
The DNA here is from genome assembly GCF_008315115.2 of Sander lucioperca. Lineage (NCBI taxonomy): Eukaryota > Metazoa > Chordata > Actinopteri > Perciformes > Percidae > Sander > Sander lucioperca. The sequence continues at coordinate 3,971,206 of NC_050193.1, read as the reverse complement.
GAAGCTCCACGTAAATGAGGCAACAGAAGTGTTTAGTGAAAATTGGCTTTTTGACACTGCTGAAAATAGATGTCTCAATCAGGAACAGATGTGTTTCAGCACAGTGTCACTCATTTAATAACTAATGTGATTCTGCCAGCAAGCACATTAAAGAATACTTAAAGGAAATTAACAACAATTACAGAATTATACTGCTATAAATTGCAATTTGTAAATAAACATTACTGTTCCTGAAGAAACAATGCTTTACTTATTTCTCAAATGTAAATTCAACCTTAAAAAAACATCTGCAATTTTGTTCTGCTCTTGTGTTGCCACTCTGAACCTCCCAGATAGCAATAGTATTTTCCTATTTGAAGCTCCTTGTTTTGTACAGTGTTTTACACACAACCTTTTTGTCCAGAGCATGCTGCATTTCAATATATATACTATACCTACACCCCCACAAACTGTGCACATGTCTGTGCTATTGCATAATGAAAATAGAGTCCAACAATTAGACATTAGTTGTTTATTTTCATGCTTCGAAGGTAATGATGTTCACCCACCGTCCATTAACGTTGACCCTGGTTGTTTTATGTTTGTTCCTGTCCTCCCAGTCCAACTCTGTTAGTGTGCACCATGCCTCAGAATAAACAGAGCAGAAAGTCAGCTCTCTTCAGAACACGATGTAAGGTGTGACAGAGTGTGTATGGGTCAGACTGTCCATGTCCTTTACAACTTGACAAATTCACAAATTCAGTGTGATTACACTATCTCTGTCTGTATCTCCCTATCTCACACACACACACACACACACACACGCACACACACTCACTCACACACACACACACACACACACACACACACACACACACACACACACACACACAGCAGACATTTTCTCAATCTTAGCTGCCACAATACCTCTGTATCAGATGTGCAAGTGGGCGGACTGACCAAGTAAATGAGTGGGAGGTACAGTAAACGGGCCAACTGACAAGAGATGATCAGAGCCCGATTCAATCTGAAAAATTGCCTTGAATCCGTCTCGTTGTAATGGAAAGCTTTTTTGTGTGATGATGACATCTCTTTGAAGACAAGGCGGGGGAACTTATTTCAACTCATATCTATATGCAGAACAAATACTACCACTATCCACAGTGGGAATGTCAATTGAGAATGGTCTCAGGGGAATTGAGGTGGTATTCACATGGCCCTGATATTTGCAGGGAAATGAGTTACAGTAAAATGAACAGTGCAGAGGCCAAGAGCCAATTAAATATCACCGGTCTTGCTCAGCCAAAAAAAAAATACTCCCTCATTTAATCAATCGCTACCTCCAAATATAAGTAATTAATGTCAGCTAAATACATCATTGAATTGATGGTTTAGAGTAACATTTATGATATCATGTAATATATGTATGTACATATATAATTAAAATATAATATTTTTACTTTGTGGACTGCAGGGTCAAGAGAGGATCATAGATCTGGATTTTATAATTGTTTCAGTGATATAGTAGTACTGTACCAGCCATAGAACTGGACTGTAGCTTTTTTTTTTATCCCTTCTTGTCCACAGTCTCTTCTCTTAATTGCATGGGTAGGTGTTGAAATGACATGTTTCTCCTCCTCACAAGTGCCATAATGGATAATTAAGGAAAACACAATGACTCTTAACGATATGAGTCATTGTGTTTGAGAGACTGTAATTTAACTTAAAAAAGCAAATGTTGTTGGTGAATGCCAAGTAGAGTTGTTGATATAGCAATGAATAGAAATTTGATTAAATGATTCACAACATGCACTGATTGTCTATCTAAGCTTTGATATTAACATTTATTGACAAGAAATTACTGTAAGTTTCATATCTAAACAATTATTTGGCCAGTCGGGCATTGATTGAGCCATACTATTCTCTTGAGTAATATGAAGCCATAGAAACAGGCTGAGGAGAGGGAAGACATAGAGGAAAGTGGAAGAGTTTGATTTTAGAGACAGGATCTGACAACTGGCAGTAAGGGATGTAACCAAGATATACCTTTGCTCGTGAAGATTACAGTCAAGACTGATTTGCATCAATATTGATAAAATTGATGAGTTTAAGTGATCACGTGATTTAAGAATATCTGATCAAGGGGTTGAGGGCTTCAGTTTTAGAGTAATTTTAGTAAATCCTCACTCATTCATAAGCACTTCAGCAATTAGAGTTAATTTAATCCGTTACATGTGTTAAGTATGAATCAGAACAAGGCCAATATTGCAGATTCTTTTTGGGTTCATCTGTGTTTCATGGGGCACAGTGTCTTGGTAACCCTGTAGATGCAAATTGCAGCATTGGCATATGTTTCATTTTTTCAACACAAATTGCCATGGCAACAAGAGCGCGCACAGATCTTAATTTAGTTTCATGCGAGATAAACTGCACACTTATCAGGTAGAGAATATCCACACATTACTAATTACATGTCTTTTCCTCTTTGGAACAAACACTTGTTAACACCCCCTCCATGCTGCCTGCTCGCTAATTATTTTCTGGTTTAAAAATAATAGAAACTAGATCAGGTGAATCTACAGCAGCTGCATGTGATATTATCAGTCAGTGTTTACTTTCCTAGCTGTAGGGAGATAACAAAGCATCTTTCTTGTTAAAACTGGCTGCAGTACAGGTGTTCAGTGTTGTCTTTGCAGCTCATCATTATAGTGTTTTGCTGTTGAACATGTTGAAATTGAATCTGCTTGCATTCAGAGAGAACTGAACAAATAATGAAAGAAGACACCATTAAGTGGACTGGGTTCATCTGTCTAAATATTGAAGGGATATTTAGGGTTATGTGGAGATGAGTGAAAGCAGACATGCATTAGTCAGTAAATCATAGTGATATTTTGCTTTAATTTCTCTTAAACCCTGGAGTGCATAGCCCCATATTTAAAACATTCTGCAGCTTATAAAGAATGTATTAAATCAGGCCAGCGTCTTTATTTCCAAGCTATACGGTTTTTTTAAGCACATGGTAGCTTGTCATGAGGTAAATTGCTCACACAACATACATATGGTGTCATGCTTGACCTTGTGATTTCTAGGTAAATTCTTTCTATTCACATAGCAGTCTGTCACAGCCCTTCTAATAAATGAATCTGAAGAAACTCTTTGATATGTAACTATTATGTGTTTTATTACAAAAGAGACATAAAACAGCTTGCCGATTAAATTCAGTTGTCTAGTTGCAGTTTTATTATCTACACTTCCTGCCCTAAGATTACTCTTCAATGTTCCAGCAGTTAGCAACTATATTTTTTTAAACAATGCTTTCATTTTCAAGTATCTGTCTGAATTGACAAAGCTGGACATCTCCATAATTATTCCACAGACATGAAAGCATATTTTAAACAGAGAAGTATTCTCTCTCTTGCCTTATGTGAGCATGTGTTATGTAATAATTGAATATTGAAATCTGAGTTAGAAGGAGAAATACGGGTCTATGTAGTTTTTTTATATTGCCAGAATAAGGAATCAATCTTTGGAGTAAAAACAGCTTTTTAAATCAACCAAATACAAAGAAATGTCATCTTAGCAGCAACAAGCATTATAACTTAAAATAATTCCCAAGTACTGTTAAAGACATAGTATTTCAAAATAAGAGTGTCACAAAAAAATATAGGCCTACTTGCAAATGTGTGTAGAACATCTTAAAGGGAATTGTTTTTCAGACATTCACATTTTTGCTATTGTGCTACGACTTGAGAAAATATAACTGTAAGGGTGTAAGATTGAAACTGGGAATAAACAGCAAAACTGTTTCTGTCTAAAGGTATCAAAATCTGCCTATCAACACTTCATTAAAGTGTTACTCATTGATACGTTGTAGGCCTATATTGTTTGTTAAATCTGTACAAAAGTACAGGGAGTTATGTGCTATTTCTGGGTCAGGAGGACCAGTCACTTCTTGGAGTCTCAGGTTTATGAGGTGCATGCATATGCATATGGATAAAACTAATGTCTTATACAAAAGTTCTGCAATCATACCCGAAGGTTCTAATGTTCAGTTTTTGTTTAAATTGTTTTAGATAGGTGTTGCTTTAACTTTATGGTAATTTTAGAAGATAGTTAGTGGTGATGTTGGACTGTATACAGGGCTTTAAATTAACACCCGCCAATCCGCCAAATGTGGGTAAAAATTAACTTTGGCTAGTAACATTGTAAAGTTACTAGCAAATTTGGCCGGTGATGAATGTGAATCACTGCGTCTGTTTGAATCTGCAGTTTAACTCATTGTTGCCAGATTGGTCTGTTTTCCGGCAAGAAATTTGGGTAGTTTTGTCTGTGTTTGGCTTGGAAACGTAATCTTTATCTGGCAACACTGCTTGTAGTATTAATCCTACATTTCCCATGAACACCATGTCCTGACGTGTTGTACAACCCTTGGCTACGTGCCTAGCCTGTGTGGCATCGATGGCGAGCTACGCTGAAATGGAGAAGACGAACGCAACGGCGAGAAACAAACCAGAGGAGCTAAAGTTAAAGTAAAGTTAGTTAGGAAAAAACAAAACAAATGTGTGGCTAGTGGAGAATCTGATTGGCTGGTACCTTTAAAAATCTACTAGCCATGTTGGCTGGTGATCACAAAAACTTAATTTAAAGTCCTGACCAGTAGTGATGGTCAAATGAAGCTTCGCGAACCACTGTCTTTATTTTCTGAGCTCACTAGATGGCGCTCTCTGTTCAAAGAAAAAGGTTAAAGGATTGGCAACTCAGTGTGTTTTCAACCCTTTGTTGAACAGAGAGCCCCATCTAGTGAGCTCAGAAAATAAAGAAAGTGGTTCGCGAAGCTTCATTTGACCATCACTACTGACCAGTCCTGACTGTGTTCCTGTTATTTAGCCTAAACTCATTGACATAAATGGACAAAATTATTAAAACACCTGTGGGTATAACGCAATACAATTCAACAGCACCACAAACTGCATCCCCAAAAATCATCATTACGTTAAATCAACTCTCTAAAGCGGTTTGGGAGTGATTTGCAGGGTTCTGTTAATTTGTTCTTGTGTCGAAAGGAGCCAGGTGAGGTGTTCCTGGCATCTGATCAGGATGCCCCTCTGGGCGCCTTCCTTTGGAGGTTTCTGGAGCACGTCCAACTGGTAGAAGACCTCGGGGTAGACCTTGCTTATTAGCCAGCTGCCACCGCGATAAGGCCCCAGATAAGCAACAGAAAATGGATGGATCTTTTAAAATATACGTGTGTAAAATCCGAAAGGCAGGATGAAAACATGCTCCACCTGCTAATTAAGGGTCAAAGCCTTATAGAGGCACTAGTCCCCCATGGAGCCAGCTGGAGCCTTGCATATATCCTTAGACTTCATACACACCAGCTTACTTCAAAGCACTCTCTGATACACTAGACTATTAAAGGGCTCTGAGCTGAAGGCAGACAGAATGACTCAGTTGTTTTTCTGTTGGTGCAACAACAAACAAATCAAATCTGGAGTGAAGTATGTATAGGAAGAGGGGAACGAGGACACAACCTGGTCGCCATCTCTGAATGTCTCGTTTCTTTCAGAGCTACAGCTGTGCAGTAAGAAAAGCGCAAAATATTGCCTGTTCAATCAGTCTTTTCTATTCCTCAGGGTCACACAGTAGCTTTATCTTCAACCTTTATTTCTTCCCTTGCAGACAGTAACTTCCTACTGGGAAATGCTCAGGGTCGTCATGGCTACCCAATTGTGTACTGCTCTGATGGGTTTTGTGAGCTGACCGGCTTTGTTCGGACTGAGGTGATGCAGAAAACATGTACCTGCAGCTTCCTGCATGGAGCCGAGACCTATGAAAGTGTAATCCAACAGGTAGTCAAAGCTCTGGAGTGCCAGCAGGCGTACCAGGGAGAAGTCTGCTTCTATAGGAAAAATGGTGAGGATCATATGCCCATTATCACCCAGATGTTGAGTTGGCCATGCACTCTGAAACACACATTTTAATGTTGTATTTAAACCTAACCTAAAATTATTAGAGAACTGGTGATTTTCTTTCTTTCACTGTGACAACAGTTTTTTAAAGAAAGCACAGAGAAGGGAGTAAGGAGAGGTTAGCTACAAGAATGAAAGAAAATTGTTATTCCAGTGTTAATAGAAATCCAATCATCATTTTAGGGGGAAGAACTGTCTAGCTGTATTGTTGTTGGGTAATTTCAGTGTAATAACTTGTTTAATATCCACAGGAAATCCATTTTCGTGCCTCCTGGATATTGTGCCAATCAAAAATGAGAAAGGTGAGGTGGTGCTGTTCCTCTTGTCCTTTAAAGACATCAGTGAATCATATGGGAAAAGCCATCACTGCAGCCAAGGAGACGGTGAGGCCTGGCTACATGCATTTCCTAGCTTTAAAATGTCCCATTTTAATTTCATCTTCAAAAGTCATGCTGTTACATTAATTTATAAAATTCAAAGCTAAATTGAATACGGCATTTACAGTGTTACAGTTACAGTGACTATTGTGGTTTTGCTCACAGCTGTGTCAGAGGCTGCTCACCAGAGCAGGAAAAGCAATCGATCGCACTTTTCTCAAGCTCAAGAAGGGGGGCAGACTATTCTGCACAACCTTACCAACCTGTTCACCAAGAGGGGCAAGAAGAATCTGACCAATGTGAGTGCAAAGCCCTGGATCATAAGATCATTAAACCCACACTATAAAAACAGTTTGAGTCTCAATATTTAAAAAATTCCTTTCCTCAGAATAAACGCATCTGCTCTCTTCAAACCCCTGCTGTCCAATCAGCAAGCCTATTGTTAATTAAATCCTATTCAACATGTATTTAAAAATGTTGAAAAAAATGATGAATGATGACAGGCAGGTGTACTGGATACCCTCAGTGTTTTTTTGCTGAGCTCAGTAATGCTAGCACTACCTCAGTTGACGCTGAAGAAAATGCACATTATTTGTAATTTTTAAATTTTTTACATTTTGGTTTCATTTATCCAAAGAACTCATTATACATCAGGGTTCAAGGTGGCCGTGGCATATAATCCAAGCACTTTTGTTAAGTAAGTTCTCTCCAACTGTTGATTCAGAACTACGGCGCTGGGATGTAAACGAGAGCAGTGCAGATTCAAATCTCATACCTTCCATTTTTCACAGAGTACAATTTCATGATGCTTTCAGGATTTTTATGTTTATGTTTATTTTGTCTTTCAGAGTGTATTTCAGAAACCGTCTCTACCTGAGTACAAGGTGGCAGCTGTTAAGAAGTCACGTTTCATCCTGCTACACTACAGCATCTCCAAGGCCTTGTGGGACTGGCTAATTCTACTGGCGACCTTCTACGTTGCTGTCGCTGTGCCTTATGACATCTGCTTTGTCAGTCATGATGAGGCCAGCGACTATCACTCACTTGTCAGCCGCAGCACCAGTGACATAGCAGTGGAGATGCTCTTCATACTTGGTATGATGTATTTGATTAAAACATTTCCGTTATCATTGTATGCTTGCAGTCACGTCTTTCTCCAGATAGTAGGCAATTGTATTCAAACATCTTTATGTAACATAATTGGTAGCTTGTACCACTATTATTTTAAAGTAACATCTTCACTGACTGCATGCTGCACAGCCAACCTTTTAAAGCAAAGCAGTGTTATGAAGAGAGACAACAATGTTCAGTTTAAAGTAAGAACAACCATATTTCCTGGTGCAGTTGCAGTAGTTTCCCTGGCAATGGTTAACCCCCGACTACCCCCCCCCCCCCCCCTTCCTTTCCTCGCCCACTCAGGGTGTCTCTGTTGCCCCAGGTTACGAATCATAATAAGATTTCTCTCACTTCGTCCCACTTTTCCTTTCAAATTAAATGTGAAAGAACATCTGTCATGAGGCTCTCTGACTCCCTCTTTCTCAACAAGTTTGTCTGGGGAAACATTTTGCTCACCTGGAGTCACATGCTGTTCTTTTCTTTTTGTAAAAATAAACCATTTACAGTGGAGAACTGCTACAAATGCTTGTCCCTGAACCAGCTTCATTTAAATTCATGAACACTATCTAACCAATCTCATTGCAATAAACGAAAGAAGAACTTGTCTTTTGAGTGTATCAAGTGAAACCGTAATATACTTTGATGTATTGCAATACTTTGGTCATATGTTTGCTAGGAAATACTGCTAATGTCCATTTTAGCCTGCAATTAAATGTGTTTTTTAATCATCAATGTAGAGCTTTTTTTTCAAATGAATAATTACTTTCAAATAATTAACAACTGGCACAACATATGTACTGCAATATTAAAAATGACATCATCTCACCTCTTGCAGCAATTTTTTTTAATGTTTTGTAATGTTTGCATCTGTAATAGTTACTGCTACGGCTGCACAATTAATTGCAATTTTATCGAAATCGCAATATGGACTAGTGCAATATCCAAATCGCAGGGGGGCGCAATATTTGTTAAAGGCAAAATATGTGTCAAACCATTCTGAATGAAGTATTGTGGTGCTGCAGAGACGTCCCAGCCTACAAATTGTATCCTACAGACTAAAGAAAACAAATCATTGTTTGGTACAGATCCTCACAAAATTTTACACTATAATCATTTTAATTTTTAATGTTAATATTTATTAAGTAAAATGAGAATAATTATACAAAAATGAGCATTCCCTCCAATATCAACAATCACATCGCAATCGCAATATCAGTCAAAATAATCGCAATGAGATATTTTCCTCATATCGTGCGGCTCTAGTTACTGCAGCTATTATTTTAAGATTAGCTAATAGGCGTATTGCAATCTAATCACTTACACTTTGGTCTTTTCCCTAGTAAGCTACAAATGAATAACCAGTTTTATAATTGTGAAGTATTTATTATTAATTAATTTACTTGAATTAGTTTTGTATGTACCTGAGCTATAGTCTGAATAAAATACCAATCTGCCCAGCTTAGACCTAATCTATAATGCAATTATAAAAAAACATTTCTTTTCTTTTTTTCTGTTATGTGATACCTTTCCTGTGCTTCTCATCTTTTCAGATATTATTCTGAATTTCCGTACAACCTATGTGAGTCAGTCAGGTCAGGTAGTGTACGACGCCCGCTCCATTTACCTCCATTACTGCACCACTTGGTTCTTTGTGGATCTGATCGCAGCATTGCCCTTTGACCTTCTCTATGCTTTCAACATCACAGTGGTAAGATTATCGTTTTACATTTCTCGAAGTACAGTGTGGCCCCAGGTTTTATACTTTCCTGTCTATGTCCACTTACACTAACTTAGACAGACCACTAAGTTCTAGTAGTGTTGTTCCCCTAGAACATTGGACTAGAGATGATTATCCCTCTTCAACCACTTCACTGAGCATTCTCATTTGTCTGCTCGCTTCAGTTTATTCTGAAACACTAGTATTTCTCAAAGATAAGTTTTACTTTGGTGCAGACCTCTCACAAAGACATCTCTTTATCAGGGCTTAAAACCTTTATGTTTGCCATTGAACTGCGCTAATTAAAGTATTTATTCTGTTCTATGTATTCATATCTTGCACTGGACTGTAATTTTTATTCTACTGTTTGTCTTATTGTGTTTTAGTTAATTTTGATCTTCTATTTTATTTAGTTTGACTCTCCTTAAAATTCTGTTTATGTGTTGTTTCATGTTGTCCTTGTGTTTCTTTTATATCTTTTCTTAATACCTTTCTGTCTTATGTAAATGTATTATACAAATAAACTTGCCATGACCTCTAACTACTCTAAGTCTTGGTTTTGTTGAAATTGACTCTGGATAACAACTTTCCTGCTAATAGCAACATTTTCAGAGCATTTCAGAGCAAGCGCTTCACAATAGAGCCTATTAAAATACTCTAAATGAAGAAGAAAAAAGAGGATGGGTCACAGGTTATAACAACAAATCTATCTAACTGAACACGTGTGGGTTAAAACTGCATGTGTAGAAATAGTTTTAAAGAAGTGATACAACTTCCAACTTGTATGTATGTTCTGCTCTTTCTCTCTCTGTCTCTACTCGCCTAGACCTCGCTGGTGCACTTGTTGAAGACGCTTCGTCTGCTGCGTCTGCTGCGCCTGTTACAGAAACTGGATCGCTACTCCCAGTACAGCGCTGTGGTCCTGACCCTGCTCATGTCTGTGTTTGCTCTGCTGGCTCACTGGATGGCTTGTGTCTGGTATGTCATCGGACGCAAGGAGATAGAAAGCAGTGACCCCATTACCTGGGACATAGGTGAGCACATTGTGAGTGTTTGACAGCTCCAACACCACTAAATCAAGAGTATAATGTTCTCATTAAGCTTTGCTGAGACATTTTAGTGTCTCTCTTGGCAACCCCAAAGGGCCAGTACTGCACATCTCTAGTCATGCTTGTCTCCTCTCAGCCTGGAGGAAGTTCAGGTCACAGACTAAATCCATTATATCACCAGTCATGCATTATATCATTCTACATTATATCACCTACCAAAGGAGAAAGGGTCATCTATTAAAGCAGACTTGTTAGTTTAGTCACCTAAGGCCCTTACAGTCTTATACAACCTTCTTCTGACCTTGTCCACCAGGCTGGCTTCAGGAGTTGGGAAAGCGTCTGGACACACCATACATCAATCGCACCATGGGTGGTCCCTCCATCACTAGCGCCTACATCGCCTCTCTCTACTTCACCCTCAGTAGCCTCACCAGTGTCGGTTTTGGCAACGTGTGTGCCAATACGGACGCTGAGAAAATCTTCTCCATCTGCATTATGCTCATGGGTGGTGAGTTTACTGGTGTCACAGAAAATTGCTAGAATTATGAGAAATGCTGTGAGTATATCATCATGTTACTCCCTCTCCCACTTCTAGCCCTGATGCACGCAGTGGTCTTCGGCAACGTGACAGCCATCATCCAGCGCATGTACTCACGGCGCTCTCTCTACCACACCCGAATGAAGGATCTCAAGGACTTCATCCGTGTGCATCGGCTGCCTCAGCTGTTAAAGCAGAGGATGCTGGAGTACTTTCAGTCCACCTGGTCTGTCAACAATGGCATCAATGCCAATGAGGTGGGTAAGGAATCAAGAATTAGCAACCACTTGCCTGTGATTGAACATTTTAGCCCTAATAAGAAGTGTTTTTCTGCTTGTCTATTTTCATAAGGAAGTGTACAATATGTGAACTTTTGAATGTGTGGGCTGCAAATGTCTTTTTCGTGAAGAAAAAATACATTTTGGTGTGGGTGCTAGAGTCTACATTCAGAAATGTCACCCTTAAAATGTGGGTCACCTCAAATTCTCTGGTGTCTTATTCCATTTCCTTATGTAGACGGCACTTTGTTGCAAATAGAACGTCAGTAACAAATGCCAGAACCAATCTAGGAGAGGTTTCCTATAATTACTTAAGAGTATGAGTTGAAATAGAAAGAATACTTATTAACACCCTCACTGCCACCATCTGTGGATAATTAATTCACTGTTGAAGGTAACAGACTGCCACTGATTTTGAGAACATGCTGGCTTTAACACCTTGTGTCTGTTTTTACTGAGCAGCTTGGTAGGTCATGTGAGTGCATAAACCTTTAAAACAACAATCTGTGCCTTTTTTTCTAATTCCGAGGAGAAGTCTATGAGTATTTCAACGTAGAGCCCGCTTTGGAGCTACATCATGTGATTTTTTTAGGAGAGAGAGACTCCTAAATAGAGCAACGTGAGTATAGTTTTGTTTCCAGGGACCTGGTGTAGTCACATGCCTTTGGCGGTAGCTCTGGTTTGGACCCTCCCGCCTCTTGACTAGAATATCTGGGTCTTTAGCTTGCTAGATGCAAAGAGCAACCTCAGCTGGCTACGAGATTTAATCATACAGTTGATGTGTGGACTGAACAACTAAAACTATGAGCTGAAAGTGGCTAAACTCTGCATAAAGCTGCAGAGTTGGTTGCTCATTCCTGCACCTTGTCTACAACCGATGTCTTCCAGTCATGTTTTCAGTTGTCCGTCACATACGTTTGACAGAACAGATGCACTTCAACTTTAACTAATGCAGCTGTCAGCTGTCTACATCTTGAAGCATCTAGTTAGGCTTCAACTGTATTTTCTTCGAATTTAAACAGGTAACCACGGGTGTATTGGCTATAAAGCCAAAACACTTCTGACAGCACTTGAACAGATCCAGTGTGATACTGACAGTTAGCCCCATCTACTACTGTTGTCCTGCTGACGTGTTGCTTTCGCTATGCGGCCAGTGTAGACAAGACGTTAGCGTTTTTGATTCAACTAGTGACACTGCTACATTTCATGGAGTATTTTTGATTTAGTGTTAAAATAAAGGCATTCCCTAATGGAGCTTAGAAATAAATACATAGCCTAACAGTGTTTAAAAACACAACCAAATAAAGTAATTTTTCGAAATATACCGTATGCAGCCTGTTGCGCTTTTGAAGTAATGCTTTTCATCTTTTTCATGGAAGTTTGTGTGTTATAGTTTTGTGTAAAAGTATTTAGTCAGTTGGTAGTGTAGGGAAGCACATCAATATAGAGAAAGAGATACTTAGATCACTTAGAGATGTGGGGCTATTTTGTATGTCCTGAAGCACTGTAGCAGATCCGTGGTGATTGAAGACTTATCTTTTCATGTCCTTTCTTAGCTGCTGCATGACTTCCCAGATGAACTGCGAGCTGACATTGCCATGCACCTGAACAAAGACATCCTGCAGCTGCCTGTATTTGAGCGAGCCAGCAGAGGGTGTCTGCGCTCCCTTTCCCTGCACATCAAGACCTCTTTTTGTGCTCCTGGGGAATATCTTATACGCCATGGAGATGCCCTACAAGCCAACTATTTTGTCTGCTCTGGCTCCCTGGAGGTTCTGAAAGATGGCATGGTGCTTGCCATCCTGGGTCAGTGTGCACCAAGTGTACACCATTTCCTCTCTTATTCATTCTGCACCTTTCTGATGTGTTGCACCTTGTTATAACCCCTCTGTATTAATTGACAATGCCTACAGGCAAGGGTGACCTTATTGGGGCTGATCTCCCGGAACATGACCAGGTGATCAAGACCAATGCAGACGTAAAGGCGCTGACCTACTGTGACTTGCAGTACATCAGTGTTCGGGCTTTGAGGGAGGTCCTTGAGCTGTACCCGGAGTACAGCAGCCGGTTCAGTTCTGACATCCACCACAACCTTACCTACAACTTGAGAGAGGGCAGTGAAGCTGATGTAAGAGATTTGCTATCACATTTAAAGAGGGGGAAACACTGCAGAGACAGACAGAAAATTCTATGTTCAATGTTTATTGTCTCTGCTCATTAATACTTTGCAACCAAATGTAGAATGTGTGTGTAATACCTTGTTAATTTTGACTTCAATACCTCTAGGGAGCAACAAAGCTTCCATGGTCTTCAGGGCTGTCTCAGGTATGTGCACCTCACTAAGGTAATTACTTCAGCCTTCATCTGCTTGAAACATCTGGCAGTCGAGTAGAACACTATGTGTTTACATCTTAAGGCAATAGAGTGCTTTTCTAAAAACGCAGAACTGTTGTGGTTAATGTGGAAAATGGCACATTAACTGCCTGAATTCTCATACATAGCTGATATGAGGATGGATATGATGCTGCTAAGTGGAAGCTTATATGTGGACTACACAGACAAGACCAATTAGGTTCTCAAGAGATTTAACTTTAAGCTAAAAATTAGTGCACAATTTAACAAAAGGAGTCTTCAGTAAGCCTGTATGTCACTGTACAAATCAATAAGACAACACTTTTATAATAAGAGGCAAAGAAGGCTTTGCTACATTCGTTAATTCAGGTTTCTGTGCACACAATATATTATTTGCCCCAAAAGAAACTTAACTTGCTCGCTAGCGTGCATTCTGATGCAATTGGACTATTTTGATTCAGCACTGTCTGTACATGTAAATATGTATTATTTACCATATTTGACACCAGAAATTAAATTGGACAGACAGTATTAATTTCTTACATTAAATGGGATGCGCCACTACGGTATGTTTAATCCCTAATTGTACACTGATATGATGAGTACATCGTCAAAACAAACAAACTCTTGCAGCTTCCATTCATTTTCACAAATCAAAGAAAACTAATTTTACATCCATTGTCTCCTCAGCGTCATGCCTCTATGGGCCATAAACTACCCTATATTGTTGAGGCAGATGATGATGAACGTGGAGCAGACCTGAGACACTCTCAGCAGAGGAGACTGCCTTTGTTACATGGAATAGGCAGCCCAGTTCGTCAGCCCTGCCTCAGCAGCCTGTTAGGAGAGGAGTTCCACCACATCAATGCACTCCACATTGGTCGGTCACCTGTTCAGGACGGTAGAGGCCAGAGTCCCTCTCCTCAGCCAATCGCCAATCAGACGCTCTCTCCTTCTCCTTTGCCCAGTCTTACCAGTGACCCAGGCTTAAACCATCGGCCGGCCAATCTACTCATGCCATCCTTGCCTTGTGTTAGTCCACTGAACCTTAGCCCCAGGTAACCTGTTCATCCTGCTAAACCCCAATAACATTCAGTAATCATTTTTGCATCTATTTAACATTATGTAACACTGATTTGTGTCTCTGCTAGGGTCGTGGATGGAATTGAGGACAATGGTCACGCGTTTCAATTTAATGTAGAGCCGAGCGAGACAAAGACAGGTAAAATCTCTGCAAGCTGCACAATGGATGAAAAATGAACCATATTGGATTAGGACAGCAAAGATCTTGATTGAAAACACTTTTCAGGAAAAAATGCTTAACTCTAAATTATGCATGGTTGAATCAACACAGGAATGCCACTTTGTGACTCATTTTGTTTCTCTATATTCAAGCAGTACCTACTCATTAGATGCCATAGTACATACTGCATGTAGAGGGTTATCTTAGATCAGCTGTATTGTTTTTCCTTTTTCAGACCGGTTCCAAGTGAGTGCTAACCTGCTTCTGGAGACAGAGGAAGTGAGACAGAACATCAGCAAACTGAACAAAGAGGTATGGTCAATATTCAGTCCCTTTCTGACTGGAGGGATTTTTGCAGTTCCTAGAACATAACGTTCCTAGAACCCTTTTTTTCTCGTATTCCGACTGGACTAATTTGGGGATTATTAAGTTCCTCTGACTGCAGTTCCTGTAACTCTTTAAGTAAGTAAGGGCAGGGTCTTTTCCCTTTTCCGCATAGGAACCCCTAGTGACCTAGCAACGTCTGAAACACAAACAGTACATATTCTTCACTGTCTGTTGCAATTTGCCTACGTATGCTAACTCATAAGACAAACATCACGCATTCAACCAGCTAATTAGTTAATAGTTAATAGCCGCTTTCCAACCAAGTAGTTACAGGAACGTAGTTGTAGGAAAAGTCCACTTCAAAACAGATCTACTAACTACTCTCCCCCAAAACCGTTTTTTCCAATTGCATTCGCACTGGCCAAGTGGCCATAGGGACTAGGAGGGGTAAGGGAGTGATGCAAGCATGGAAACGGTCTTTATAGCATTAAAATCAGAAAACAAATACACCAAAAAAAGTATGAACTAAATACTAAATCTAATGTATATAGCATATTTGTCATAATTTAAACAAAGTCTCCCGAAAAGAAACGAGTATCTCTCTCTCCCCCGCCTCTGCCTGCTGCGCTGTGGACGTGTGTGTGTGTGTGTTTGTGTGTGTGTGTGTGTGTGTGTGTGTGTGTGTGTGTGTGTGAAGGCCGGCCAGCAGCAGGACACGCTTGTGGAGTTTATTTCCGAAAAGACAGTTAACCACAGGTTCCCGTTAATCTTATGATGGACATGTGTTGTGATATTTAAACAAACAAACCGTCAACGGGGAAATAAAAGCCTCTTATTTACGAGAGCGGTCTGAGAGACCTCCAGCTTACCTCGGGGTCTCTGAGCATGACTGGCCGAGCGACGAGCTAGCGGCCCGGGGCAAGCGCCTGCTGGCTGTCGCCTCACTTCATGGAGCTTCTCAACTCTGAAAACTTTGAAGCAAATTCTCAATTCGGCATCAATTTTCGCAAGACTGCTGATATTCGAAACCTAAACAGTTCATTTCTCGCCTAAAACGTTGTCAGAAGTGAAATTAGTGATGAATAAGATGGCAGAAATTGTTAAAATTGTCCCGTTGTTGGTCTATCTGTACCGGAAACCCGACCCTCGTTGTCCTATAGGTTCATATGCTGTAAAGGGAAAAAGGAAAAGACCCTGCCATGAAATAGGAGCTGGAAGAGTTACAGGAACTGCGGCCAGAGGGACTTAAAAATCCCCAAATTGGTCCAGTCGGAACATGAGAAAACAAGGTTCTAGGAATTTTATGTTCTAGGAACAGCAAAAATCCCTCCGGTCTGAAAGCGGCAAATGCTAGTTAAATTTACCCATTGTTTCGTTTGCCTGTTGCACTCTGCTCTTCTATCTTCTTCCATCATATTAATTAGGATCATATTACGCTGGAGCCTTCGTCTTCTGTGTTTCTCTGTTAAGTACTCCAGCCTAGTCTTTAAATGCCGCCATTTGAACTCCGTTATGAGGATCCCGGCAAGGCACAACAACATTCCTATGGCCTCCTCCATACTGGTTTGTTGTTGTATGTGGCGACGCTATAAAGACCGTTGCCTTGCTTGCGTCATTCCCTTACCCCTCCTACCAGTTCCTATGGCCACTTGGCCAGTGCGAATGCAAATGGCAAAACCGGTTTTGGGGAAGAGTAGTTAGTAGAACTGTTTAGAAGTGGACTGTTCCTATCACTACGTTCCTGTAACTACTTGGTCGGAAAGAAGCTTTAGACCCAACTCAGTTAGATAAAAATGGGAAATATAAATTAGATGGCTATATCAGTGCATTCATTTTTGGGTTACATAATTTGGGTGACAGTGTTAAAGATACTGTAAGAAGTAACTATAGTCCAATTTTAACTGCTTTTATCATTTTCCACCAAGTTGATCACTGCTTTTTGTCATTTAGGAGTTATAATTATTAAAAGGCGGATATTCCCAGGAGCCAACTTTTCTTTTTCTTCTTAGGTGAGCAACTTGAACCAAGAAGTATCCAACCTGGCCAAGGAGCTCCACGACATAATGCATTTCCTGCAGGCTCATGTGGCCATGCTCCGTGCCCTTCCAGACTCCTCATACTCTTGTGGCATACAGATGGTTCCCAGTCCTAGTGTGACCCAGCCCCATGCCCCTTTAAATATTGCCACCGGTCTGCACCCCCATCATGAATCAATTAGCCACCCTACCAGAAATGTTTGGGGCTGCAGTGGCATGCCCTCCCAGGGCAGAAGCCCCACCTTGCTGCACTCTTCAAGCCCTGTGCCATCCTGTTTACACCTGTGCTGCTCTGACAGAGAAGGGGCCACAGCCCATAGGTTACAGAGCCAGTGCCCCTTCCAAGTACCCAGAACAACACCAAACTCTCCCTACATGACCCACCCGCATGCCCGGGGTGGTCCATCCCTCCTGGGCCTCAGTTCTGCCTTCAGTAGCTTCCCAGTGATTTGTCAGGCCCCCCAGGTGTCATACAACACCTCTATTCCCACAATGAGCAACTCTCACCCTCTGTGTTCCCCAGTTAATTCTGGCTACTCCCATCCATCTCTGAGCATTCAAACTAACTCTGATCCCACACATAATCACACCAACTCCCAGACACCCATCCATTCCTCCATCGTATACACAGGCCAGCCGCAGTATCACACTACCTTCAGCTCTCTCACCCCTTCAGCAGTCCATACTTCAACATGCATAGGGCACAACCAGAGCCATCAGTGCTCTATCAACGCCCCCAGGCAAAATGACCCAGTAGGATCCAGCCCTATCCACCTAACACAGGACCTTGCATCTTCTCTTCTGGGTCAGGTAACAGACAGAGACTGTAGAACTTCACTTTATCAAGAGAGGACAGACAGTATTGAATCTCAAGATACGAGCATCAGTACTCCAAATGTAGAAGTTCAACCACCTCTCTTGGATGTGGAGGGAATACAAAGCCCACACTGATGACCCAGGTATTTTGTTGTGTTACTGTAGGATAAAGATTAAGTTTCCACCAATTAAAATGTTCCCTGCCCAAATGCATAAACTACTGCTGAAACCCTACTGCCACAACTGAATAAAACATTTTGTAAATTATTTGTGTATTCATGTTTTGTATATGGTAATGGCAAGACATGCACCACACACTCTCTTTTCAGCATTCAATACAGGGACATCTGGATATTTATAAAAGCAAGTTATCAGGTACACTGAAAAGCATTAGCACAAGGGAGATATGCTGTACATATTTTCACCACTGTCATCAGTGGCTTGAGATGCAAGTTATGAGTCATGGGCATGCAGCGCCACTCAATGGTGACAGGTAGTTACAACTACAAAAGGCTGACATTTTATCACAGCACAGAGGAACAAACCTGAATATGATACTCATCTGATTGTTCACCTTGAAACTGAGAGAAAAAGAAATGAGTAAAATTGTACAGTTGATGGAGAAAATCCCAATACTTTGCATTGCACATTTGCAGTAGAGTGTTATTTTGATTATACGTTTTCTACATTGTTATTTTAGGCCTCATAAAAACATATATGACCACTCACCCTACCAGGGTCCTACTCTGGCCATTGCCACTTTGTGCATTTAGTTATGCACAAAGTGTTTCATGGCCAATGTTTCAAGCCTTGGCCTCATGATTCCTGGGCGAGTGACATTTCTGATACTTCTACATCTTTTTGCCCATGTTAATAATGATTAACAATTTACAAAAACTTTTGGACAAGATAAGAAACTCAATCACACTGAAACCCCTCCCCAGTGTGCCATACACTTATGGTCGATACAAGAGTATCAGGGTGACACACTGCATACAGACCTGCTATACCTAACCCTGTAGCACTTAACATGAAATTCTGACCTGAATGGGCATGTTAGCTATCATTCTGATGTACACAGTAGCATTATAGTGCCATCTGTAAAAACAAACAAGCAAGCAAACAATCAAACAGACAAACAAACAAACAGAAAGGGCCGTTCTGTCAATGTTGATTTATTTGAGGGTCAAAAAAGAATATAGAAGTTTTGTGTTTTTTGGTTGAGTTAAGTATTTTTGTACAAGAAACAAATTATAGCTTTGGAGATCTAAACAGGATTTGAACCTTCCACATCCTCTTCTAATTGCTCTCACACAGCTATTGCATATTAATATCAGGCGAGAACATCCGCTGGATCATAATGTTTATCAGAAACATGATGAATAACATAAAGTTTGACTCTCCTTATTATCACTTTATTATCTGCAGTTAAAATAAAGAGATTAGCTGACTGTGGCTTCTCACAACACTTGGTTTCTGGAAATCATCACCCACCGCTGAATCTGCAAAGTAACCAGTAGCTAATGTTGGCAAATAAATAGCAGGGTAAAAAGTACAATATTTGTCTCCAAAATGTAGTAGTGCAGTACTTGAAATGTGTAGGCCTACTTAGTTAGGCTACATTCCACCACTGTATTCAAATTCAACTTTAAACTTAAAATTAAATTAAACTTTAAAAGGCTGTTTGCAGTGTTTATATTTTATTTTCAATTGTAAACATAAATGTGATTATTGATTGTATTGAAATTAAGCATTCACAGCAAATTGATGACTTGCAATGTTTGTAAATCTGAAATGAAGACAGTCTGCACGCCTCCTCTGTACTGCAGAAGTGGTGTCTTGTGTAGCCTGCTTTTGTCATTGGTCAGACAGCCGCTGACAAAAAGTGGGACGTTCCCGGAAAAATCGCTAACCGGAAGGAAAGGCCAGAGCCTCAGAAGAAAAAGAAGACGGACACCGCCGATGAGACCAGCGAAAGAAGAAAAAGTATTGTAAGTCAAACAATTTAAAATTATAGAATATGGGGGTAAAGAGGAACACTTAACGCATGTTAGACTTCTTCGTCGACTAGTTAGCTGTTCACCGTATTTAGACACGCTCTGTCACATTTTGGTCAACCGTTCAGCCAAGTCCGGGTTCAGTCGACATGTCCATCAGACAGGATCGAGAGAGAGGCTACGAGTTTCTAGCCCTGGGAGACCACATACCATGTCCAAAAAGGCTTGGCACTAACATTTGCTAAGAAGCAAACATATGTCATAACATATGTTTATGCCAGCAGCAGACACAATAACAAGTCAAATGTCAAACAGCTGACGACGTGGGGCCGTGAACAAGAAAGTTGTCTAATGACGTTTTCGACAGCCCGGCTATAGCCGCTAACCTTGCTAACGCTTTTCAGAATGCAAGTTTTAATTTCCAGAGTTAAGCATTAGTTTTTTTGGCAACAATTCAGGCTAGCAAGCTAGTGTAATAATGTCTGATGTTAGCTAGTAGTTGACCTCAGTAAGTAAGCAGTCGGTGTTATGCTAGCTACTGTTATTGAAGGCGGTCGCATTATTTTGACCGGGGATCATAGCTAACGTTAACTAGCTATATCCATTTTATTTCCATGACTAGCTAGCTATATCTTACCCTTACCATCCATCATAGCTACGGTGCACATTTTGGTTAGCTAGCTACGTTACAGTAGTTAATATATATATATATTATACTTTTTTTTATTTTTTACATTAAACAGCGAATCAGTCTAACTTTACTACGAGTTACCGTTGTCAGTTTATCACTCTGCTAAAGCTAGTCGCAGATAACTGTCAAGCCACTTGTTTTCCTCAAGTAGATCTACCACTTTTAAGAAAGGTGGTTTGATAGTTTTTAACTCTCTTTTAAAATGCTGTTAAATGCATTTGCAGTGTACATCAATGAATCTTTAACTTAATGACTCATCTAAGGTAGTTAATAGGGTTCACAGTTTCTCTCACAACTTGTACATTCACCCATTAAGTGTCATAAAGATGTCATTACTGCTGACAGCATTTGTGTTGTAGTTCGGCCAATTTACATTGCTGATGCTATTGTCTGTGTGTCTGCAGGTGTGTCTCCTTGCATTTAACAGCAAATATATTCACGCATGCATGTATCTTTGTAGCTCCTGTTTATGGCTGAATAAGGGGAACAGAGCTTGGACCTTTAAGACAGAAAAGGGAATTGCAGTTACTTTCTTGAGCTCTTATTAGGTTTATGACGTATGGACCTTGTCCTTCTAAAGTGGTGACACATCTTGACAAACCAGTCATGAAAGAATGACTGTGACACCCCCCCCCCACCATCATAATATTTGGGTTTATTTAGGACATGCCTGGCTTTTACCCAGGCTATGTTTCAGCACCTTCTAAAGTTGTAGGTCAGTACTGGTGAGGTAATGTGTTTCAATTTCCTAAAGTGTATTATGGTAGGAGTATGTGTATTTAAGGTGGTGGTGATGAGCTGCCATCAACTAGGCCACAACCTACATTTTTTATATCTGCAGAAAGGATCACATTTTGAAGCACCGTTTTTTTATGATTCACCAAAAACTACTTGGGGAGGGGGGGAAAACATGAAGGGGACAAAGGCCATATCTTAGAATGCATGCACGGGTTAAGATTGACTTTTATTTGAATTAAAACTAGATTGCACTTAGATTTTAATGCATAAAGGGAGAATTTCCTTTTGTCTTTTTTAAATGCTAGTTTAGAAAAAGCAAGACTCAGCCTATACTGTAAGATTAATGATTTTGTTTTTAAATGTATTAGTTTTTAATGTTTTACTGTGATTTCAGGGAGGTGCATATTTTAGCTGGACCTATGGATAGCTATATTTTTCTGCTTGGGTATGGAGCTTTTCACACATAAGTCACGGGAAAAGGAAATGCCTGTGATTTCCTATTGGCCTTGCTAACTGCTAGTGATGAGTATCATGTTTGCTCTTCCTGTGTTATGTTCCCAGTTTCCCTGTCACTGTTTCCAAAGCCATTCTTTATTAGAAACCTGAACTCGCTTACGTAGAATACATGGCCTCCCTGTATGGAAATGTGCTACTTCCAGGCGCTAGAGTCTGACCATTTGGCATAGTAGACAAAAGGAGGATGGTGATGCAGCTCCTCATATCAGACACCACCAGTTCTTCCAGCACCCCACCCTTCAAATGAAGTGAGCCTGCTTGTATTCTTGAAACTGGTACAGTGACGCCAGCCGCAAAGGTTGTTTGACTACTAAATGTTATGTGTCATCGAGTTCAGATTGTTTCATTACATGGTGGCACACTGTAAAGTTTACTGCAAAGTATTTTGTTTATTTTCTGTAATCACTTGCTAAGTTTCTTGCATAAAATGTATCATGTAATATATTTTAAATTGCATGACCTGCAATGGAAAAAAATGTAACTAGGTATTTTCCTTCCTCTTTAACTATTGCAAAAAATGAGGCCTTGTCTAATCTAGTGCTGTTGATTGAAAACTGCATATGAACTTTCATGTTCATGCTGAGGATGAAAAGAAGAATCCAAATTTTGTCTAAATATTCGAAGCACACCAGTTTCAGACTGACTATACAAATGCCATATAAAATGTTTCTTTTTTTCGAAACTGGAAGTCATAAAAACACTCTAGGAAACTGTTTACTAAAAGTCAGACCTAACCATTTTGCTGAAGTTTGTAGTACAATGCATGTTTGAACATGAACTTGTATCTGTTACTGAGAAGTATGACATTACTTTATTGCTATCATCAATGATTAATACCACTGCCACATGCTATAACACAACACAGAAAGGGAATCATTATTTGATTGTGGGAGGCCACACTGTATGCTTTCATAGAGAACAGCAATTATTTTGTCGTTTTTATAGTCTTTAGTACAGGTTTTGCATTTGAATAACACCGCCATAAGTTCTGTGTATCTATACAGGTATTTCATTTTTGCACACGTGCTCATATTTAGGTGTTCAATGTACTGCAATCCCTGCTAAGTGCTTGGGTATCATTCTGGCAGCAGAGCATACACGAGGCCACTATGAATATTTCACAGGCTGTCCCTCTAGTTTGCCCCTTTCTCCTGCATTTTCTCCTCCCCCTTTTGCTGACCCATGTGCCACTGTCTCTCTCTTTGACCCACTTCCCCGTGGAAGTCTTCAGAGCCCATTAGGGATGCCTTCAAAGCATCCGTCACAGGCAGCTTAAGATGTGTACAGGACTGTCTCAGTGCAACAAAGAGCCTCTGATTGCAAGCTAGACAGCCTCTTCTACCTTTGGCATTGATGCTACAGTTTTGGCACTTCACAGTTACTACAACATCAATTAGTAGGAAGAAGACTGTGGGTATATAATTAGACACAATAATTGTTTATTTTCCTATAAATAGTTTATGTTGGTAGCAATAACAAATATTCAGCCCAGGACACACACAGGTCTGTTTTGCATTGGCTACTCTTTATGTCTTTGAAACCTTCCTTTTACCAAAACTAAAAAAAGAAGTCCTACATATGTAGTACCTGTGCTCTATCACAAAACCTATTCCTAAGGCCTGTTTGTTAATATAGATCTATCCACGTGTCTCACCCAAACCTTCCAAATCAGTAGTTTCATATAGCCAATGAAATTTACAATTTGTAAAAATTGTCTGTGTGATGAAGGCTTACTTTTTTTCAGACGAAAACATGAAAGCATGCATGACTTGAATTCCATCTTATTGTTCCCAAAATGTTATTCTTCTGCACCTTCTCTGTTCAAGAAAAGCAATCAGGCTAGATTTTAGGTGTGTTATGTACGTCTGTTTCCACAAACCCAGTCCATTACCCTCTCCTTCTCTTGTGAGGATTTTGCACAGGTGTGAGCTCACAGTCCCTGCTGCTTGCGATCAAATGAGGACAGAGCGTCTGTTTGATCCAGCGAACAGGGTGCCTTTATTCCTTCTCCAACTCTGCTTTCACTTTGAAGGATACCCTCTGCTCTTTCAGGCCTTGTGATAGTGTGTGTCTGCTGTTTAAAGAGTTCAGTGAGACCTTAAGTGCTCTGCTTATGAGTCTGCTGTAGTTGGATACAGGTGTACTACCATGCAGCCTTCCTAAAATCTATATCAATAGTAAACAGATTTGGTAACATGCTGAAATTAGAGAATATTTCACATGTGACTTATTCTTACATTTGAGGAAAGGGGAAACAAGTATTTTTTTAAATTTATTTTTATATCCCATGCTCTGTGACAATGATTTCTGAAATTAAACTAATGCTGCAAAACTTACTGGTAATCTACCAGTAGGTTTTGCAGCATTAGTTTAGTAGACCTGCACAGCAGAAATGTGTTCCTATAATGAACCTATGTAGTATGGTTGGTACTCTGTCGAATGAAGCATGCCAGTTGTGAATATTTTATGGTCAGAGCCATGATCTCCTGTCACATGCTGAAGCTTAAGTCTGGCTCAGCAACGTGCTGAGAAAAAAAGCCTAGCACTACCAAACTGTAAAGACTATCAGCAGTGACGTTATTACTTTTGACGTTTTCCTTATTCTCGACGTAGTCTAACCACCTACTTGTCTTCAGTTCGCATTGTGTTTCTGCATTAAGTTATCCCAGTGACAAAGCTGAGGCTATCCCAAGTGTTAATGTGCTCAGCAGTAAAATGTCTTCTGCAATCTTCACTTCCTGCTTTTGGCTGAGTTGTGTTTCCTGTTCTTTGACCAAGCAGAAGCTGGCTGACCTCATCTGTATCACCCAACTGAAAAAAAAGGTTAGGCAGGGTTTCAAATATGCAAAGCAGGCCAAAGTCAAGAGAATAAATCGTTGGTTAATTTTACTCTCTTCGTATGCTGTTTGTCACGTGAAGTTGTCTGGCTTATTTGGGCCATATTAGGCTGGATGAAATACTTTTAAAACTTTAAAGTCAACCTCTGTGTTATAGGTTTCTCGTAGTACGATTGTAAACTGTCTAAAATCCACCAAGATATAGGTAACGTGTTATTAATGGCACTTGCTTGCAAAACAAAATGTGCCCCCAGGAAGTTGCAGTGTTAAAAATATTTTATTTTTGACTGCTGATTAATGTTAGTTTCATTATCTGGTTTTAGTATCGCTACATGGAAACGGCTACAAAGATCTTAACACTTTATAGTCATGGCTTCAAACTGTGGCCAGATATCTGTTAAGAGATGACTCACAGGAACAAAAGGGTTGAGCTGATCCTTGGGGGGAGTTTTTGGGCAAGACTTACTACTAATACTAAACTACTATACTAATACTATACGTACTAATTTCTATGGTTTGTTTTTCATTTCTTCAATTTAGGTTTTACATAATCTACACCTACTACCATCAATTCTCCTGATCCACTTTTTATTTGTATATTAATATTGTATGTATTATACATTATATATTTTATTTATTTTAAAATGTGTTTATGCATCCTGTGTATTCTTTTAAGCAGTTATGCTGCATTAAAACAAAAGTAAGAATTTTATTCCATGGCGTTAGTGCACCATGTACATGTGGGAGCATGATGAGTTTCAAATAAGTGTTGTCCTCCAGCGCTTGTTTATACTAAGCATGGTTAAATAAAAACCTCAGTATCTGGAGGCCCCGCCCCAGGGTGATGCATGTTTCTGTGTCAACAACCTAAACTCTAAATTGCCTGATGGTGTTCTTGACCAAAACAAAAGATTTAGTGCATATATATTTTACAGTTGCTCTATATTTTACTTGATTCACGAGTCTTATTGGCAACTTAAATTAAAACACTGGCCTTAATATTTAGCAGATAACATGGTTGTTTTATTAGAAAGCCTGTTTTCTGTTTGGAGTAAAGCCTTACATACTGAATATTTTGTGTCTTCCAGCTCCCACTGGTGAGGACTTCTCTTCCTCTGGCTCATCTAGCTGCCTGAACTGAACTTACCCTCCCCCCCCCACCCCCACCCCCCCGTATAGCTCAGCTTCACCAGCCCCTGCACCAAGCCTGAAGCCAACCAGACTTCCTCCCTCTTCTCCCGGCTTCTTCATCTTTCTCCCGATTTTCAACACAGCGCTATGGCGGGGCGAGGCGGACCAGCACGGACCAACGGCACTGCAGCAAGCAACAAGATCTGCCAGTTTAAGCTAGTGCTGTTGGGGGAATCGGCGGTGGGAAAGTCCAGCTTGGTGCTGCGCTTTGTTAAAGGCCAGTTCCACGAGTACCAGGAGAGCACCATCGGAGGTGAGGGTTTTGTGATTCCCAGAGTTGTTCCTGCTCTCCGTCAAGCTTTAATGGCATCGTAGCTGTTCATCTCTTCAGCTGTAGCTGCAGCTCAGAGGGATTGATGGAAATAATCAGTGAAATGATTTCAAACTTATATTACAGAATGTGCATATTAATTTCCAATTTTTTTCTAATCTATCATTGTCATAAAGGCATCATGTGGCTGTATAGAATCTCTCTATCTTGTAGTCACAAATATTTTCAACATGTCAGCATAACATGAAGGCTGAATCAGAAAAAAACATGTTCCTGCCAGTGCAGAGGAACTGCTTGCTTGCTTGTTGGTCTTGGTCTTTTTCTGTTGCCTGTGCAGGAGGAGGAGGAGTGGCAGAACCAGTTATTTGCAACTGATTACCTCTCTCCCATGAGCCACCAAGCTCCTCATACATGGCAGACAGCTGTGTTGATTTTGCAGAAACACGTTTAATGTTTTTGGACATGAGCTGAAAATGGACTCCTCTGTTTGAAGTAATTTGACTCAGAGGAGTCAAGTTATTTGAAACAGGAAGGAATTGAGACAATGGGGATTTCCTGGACCTCCTGCAGATCAGCGAAGCTGGTGAAACAGTACTGTTACATTTTAAAGCAAGACTATATCTGACTGTGGGAGTGGCACTTAGATTGGCCATTTGTGTGACGTCATGGGTTGTGTTCTTTATACCCCCCTCCCCCCCACCCCCAGTGTAGCACAAGTAGACTTTACACTTCACAATTATTATTTAGTGTCAGCTCACTTATTGAGCTCGACATTTCCGACCGCACTTCACATTTCACGGAGAAAGAGAGAAAGAAAAGAGACAGAGGGACTGTGCTTTGTCCTGAAGCTTGTTGCAGCAAACAGTCAGCTGTTAAACAAACTCCTGGGCAGTTCAGTGCTTGTGTTTTGTTTTTTACCCTCAACGTGTTTTTAAAACGTTCTTGTGGCAGCAATAGATGCAGTGATGTTTACGGTTTACTGTACGGGACTCTCACACCGCCTCACAATGGACCGACTGATCGGCCATTACATGATTGGCCACGGCAGGGTGACGGCAGGTTGTGTTTCTCCAAAAGTTAAATCTGTCTCACCTTTTCGCTGCAGTTTTTTTCGGCTCCCCCTCGCATCCCCCAAACGCCACAGCCTAAACGCAGTACCGTTTAGGCTGTGGCGTTTGTGCCGTTATCGCTGGAGCGCCTGACGACCGCATGCATGTGTGTGAAGGCAGTTTAAATGTGTTGTTTTCTACATTGTCGGGGCTAGTGCTTGAGGGCTATGCAGAAGTAAACTTTTAACTGGTATGTGAAGTGCAAATCCTCCGTCCAGCTGGAAAAACAATTGTGACAGGTTTCCACTGGAGCTTCTTCCACTTCTGAGACTGGGCTTGTTGTTCATTATTTCATTACTCATATCTTTCCCACTGGCCTCCCACAGCCTCAACACTCTGAGAGTCTTATTTTTTGTGTCATTTCTTTTTCGTTTTACGTCAAACCAACATTTCTCCATGTTTCCTACAACTTATGAGTAATGTGGTCGTAGGATGTGGGCACAGGATGCTCAGTGCTTACACCAACTAAAGACTCGCAACGAGTCAGCATGTTTTCTATTCTACTGAATCTTGTGGTCAGCTGCATTCCTGGTCAAAGATTACAAAGCTTTAAAGTATGTGCAAGTGAGTGCCTCATGTGACAGTCGGCTGAGTAAGCGAGTTGGGCCTGCAGTGCTCGTTATGTGCTACAGTACGTTTTTACTGTACACCCATGATACTTTTTTCTCGTTTGTGTATTTCCATGACACTGTATTATTTCCCCTTCCTGGCATGTTTTCTTAATCATGCTGTGATTTGTAGTTCCAGTCAGTTCTGAAGGGGTTAAGTTGTTT
Organism: Sander lucioperca; assembly: GCF_008315115.2. NCBI lineage: Eukaryota > Metazoa > Chordata > Actinopteri > Perciformes > Percidae > Sander > Sander lucioperca. The sequence continues at coordinate 3,943,286 of NC_050193.1, read as the reverse complement.
CTGTTTCAGCCAAACTAATAATGCTGCTGAACAATCTTGCCCATTTGTCGATGGTTGATATAGCACCATAACTCCCTGAATTCAATTTAAATAGTTTTGTCTCTTTCGAATTCCAGTGAGTAACGTTCCTCCTTGTTTCATCGTGGTCTTAATCACTGCATTCTTTCTTATACGTTATATATTCTTTCTAGCTGCCTTCCTCACACAGACGGTATGTTTGGATGATACAACGGTCAAGTTTGAGATCTGGGACACTGCAGGACAGGAACGGTATCACAGCTTGGCACCTATGTACTACAGGGGAGCCCAGGCCGCCATTGTGGTCTACGATATCACCAACACAGTAAGTAACATGGACGGTAACAGGACAGGATCAGCCAAGACAGTCTCATGTCATTTGTTTGTCGACCCTCGTCTTCCAGTTTGGGTTGATGATTGTTAATTCAAGAGAAAGTTCCAGACCTTTGCTCTTTTAACTCTTACATTCATATGTAACATGTAATACTTGCATCAGGGATTTAAAGTTTAAAAGCATAGTATCTCATGTTTTTTTTAAAGGATACATTCACACGTGCAAAGAACTGGGTGAAGGAGCTTCAGCGACAGGCCAGCCCAAATATTGTTATTGCACTGGCAGGAAACAAAGCAGACCTGGCCAACAAGAGAGCCATAGATTTCCAGGTAAAGAGGGATTTTTAGTTTACAATTCTTTAATTAAAACTTGAAGAAATAATATAAGATGTCAATTTGTCGGTTGCTATGTTGTATTTCTTTCTTTAGGAAGCACAAGCATATGCAGATGACAACAGTTTGCTCTTCATGGAGACTTCAGCCAAGACTGCTATGAATGTCAATGAGATTTTTATGGCTATAGGTAAGTGCTCGACACATTTTACTCTCCTGTAATCCTGCAACAATTGGTCTGTTAGGCCATCAATTGAAAATAGATCTACAGCTATCTTGATAATCAGTTAATGTTTGCACAAAAAAACTTAATTTATTAATCCTACTGTTCATAAATATCAGGAATGTCATTTCTCAGAGCTCAAGATGGCATCTTCAAATACCTTTATATTTTCTGATCATCAGTCCAAAACCCAAAGAAATTCACTTAACTGTAATGCAAGACCAGAAAAAAAAACATATCCTCACATTTCAGACGCTAGAGCCAGTGTTTGCTTAAAAAATTACTGAAATGATTTATCGAGTATCAAAATGGTTACTGATTAATTTTCTGTTTCTAATTCAGCTCTGTTAAAATTATTTCTCAGGTAAAAATGACAAACGTTTAATGGTTCCAGATTGTCAAACATGCAAATTTGCTGCTTGTCCTGCAGTACAGTAGACTAAATATATTTGTGTTTTTAGCTTGGGGGGCAAATAAAACAAGACGTGTAATGAATTTACTTTGAGTATTTTCTTACGTTTTACAGGCAAAATATTGAGAATATAATTGGCAGAATAATCGATAAGGAAAGGAGTTTTTTTTTTTTTGCCATGTTGCTTGTAGTTCAGAAATGAATTAATTATGCTTTTGACCCCAAACAGCCAAAAAGCTTCCCAAGAACGAGCCTCAGGGTGGAGCGGCCGCTGGTGGACGAACCAGAGGCGGCGTGGACCTGCAGGAAGCTGCACCGCAGGGCAGAAGTGGCCAGTGCTGTGGGGGTGGGAACTAACCAACACGACGACACAGCTGATCCAACCAATCTACAGCTTCGATCAACCAGACCAGATGTTAGCCAGCTGTCAAACAATGCCCCCATTGGTCAAACCGAACCCATGGTCGGACCAACCACCCTATGAGCAACACTGCACCAATTAACTGTTTGGCAAGCGAGTCCACTGGCCAGTAAAGTGCCAGACCCCTCCGAACCAACAGACCCAAGAAATCTACCCACAGGCTTATTTACAGAATCATGTTTTAAACCCAGGACTTGCCGAACCATGACCTCTCTATTGATGATGGACACTTGACGTCACCTTAGGGAGGGGGGGGGGGGTAGTAGTAGTAATCAGTCATTACCAATGGCACTTAATAGGGCCTTCTTGCTCACCTTTTCTTTCTGTATTTGTGTAGAGGAAATAAAATGAAAGCAACAGGAAGGAATATAAACAGGCTCATTGGCCTTGTCCTTTCATCTTCTGACCCCTGCTCTCCCATGCACCATACATTTCTTAAGTATTTCCATCACCCTTCACTTTTCTGTCTTCTTCCTGCTTCCTGGAAAAGATGAAGAGACAAGGTTTGTAACAGGAGATCGGGAATGGAGAGATATTTCCTTTTTGATAGAGCTGTGTAGATTGAATTATAACTTTATGTTATCACTATTATTACTTCAACTTCTTTTGACAGGCTGTTTGGTGTGATTTTTAAAGCCTTTAGGTTTTACAATCATCCATCTATGTTATCAAACCATATACAGTAAACAGTACTTTATTAAAATTGTCACCCATAAGTAATTTTAACAATGTATTGTTTTTCAGTGTACAATGACAAATACATAAAGCAAGATTTGTTTGCTTGACCAAAACCACAGCTGTGTATTGACAAATTGCTGTATTTGTATCAGACTTTTCAAGTTTATAATCAATCAGTAGTTGTCAAAACAATATCTTCCCAATCTCTACATAATGTTTTGTCAACCTTAATTATTTTGTGATGGATTTTTTTTATGTCTTAATTTTTGTTTCTGAAGATCTATGGTATCTATGGTATTAAATGCACTGGTTCTGTCTCATCATCTTTGTGAATGAAGGTGTTATCGTCAGCTTCCGTTTCTGTCTTTGTTTCTACTCTTCATATCAGGGAGGGATTGTTTTCATCTGTAATGTCATCCTGTTATGGCATCTACAACTAGCACAACAGTACCTGCACAGCAGCCACTGCTGTTAGGTGGTGGGTTCATGGGTAGAGAAAGATGAAGAAGGAAAAAATGATTTTACCAATAAACAAGGGGATCTTTTATGTATGCCTGTTTAATCATTTCACCATATTCCAAAATTGATGACTGAATATTTTCTTTTTCTTTATTACAACTAGTAACAACCATCAGTGGAACATTTGCTTTGATTATCTTTTTTTTGGGATCATGTTTATTTATATTTAGGCTTAACCAGAGTGGAAAAAAACACTGTCAACAGACTACATTACTGATAATCACCACAGGCGAGGCGTGTTGCCTTCAAGTGCACTTGAATATTCAAAAACAACAGTTCTGTGTACAACCCATATGTAGCCTACAACCGAAGATCTATTCAAGCCATACTGACACACAACAAAGAGCGAGAGTGACTGCGTGTGTTTCTAATATTCTGTCTACTGGTAAGTAATAAGGTCATATTTATTGCAGGGCTGTATATTGAAATCCATATAGTAACGTTAGCGCTTCATATTGTTTGATAGCAAAATAAACATGACATAACATGCTTATTGACCGTACCTCTAAATAATATCAATCAGAATGAATATCGATATAATTTCTACATAAAATGATATAGCTGTAATCTGTGACGGTAACCGCAAAAGAAATAGCACGATCATTGTATGATCATTTTAGTTTGTTTTCCGATTGCTTCGAATGATCACCTTATTTTGAAAACGTAAAACCGAAAGTGGTAGCATGGCATTATGCCTGCATAGACGCTACATTTACGAATGTAATATGTTGCAGTTTATGACTTTGACCACTGGAGGGCAGTGAACGCTCATGATTTTAAATAGCCTCGAGCCAACGAGCGACTGAGTGCGTTCTATTCAGAATCAGAATCAGCTTTATTGGCCAGGTTTGCGCAAACAAACAAGGAATTTGACTCCGGTTAATCTCTGCTCTCAAAGTACAATACTGACTTAACATATAAGAATAAAAAACAGAAGGTGAGGTGCAATACTTGACAGTTCAACAGTAAATCGATTGAAGCAGGGTTTGGCACTTCTTTGGCGGGGTAAATTTGATGCAATGTCTTAATTATTTTACCTTATTATTAATAAAATATTTGTCAAGAATAGTTTATGCTCACATGCCCACTCACAATAGAAAGTATGGTACAGTCAAAACATTCCTAATATTGTATGTTACTGCACGACTTATTGTCAATATCAGTTCCTTCTATAACAATTTTTTTTAGAAACAATGTTTTCCTATGTGAAATTCACATCTACACATCTTAAAAATCGAAGAGAACCTGCAGGAATAGCATAAAAAAATGATGGCATATTCTGTGTAGGTGTGGTTTAAATCTGGTTCAAATTTTTGAAGGAATTCTGACAGTAACATAGGCCTACCATTCTTATTTAAGAGATGCCCAACTAACACAATTCCATTGTCAAACCATGAGCTATTTATTTGTGTACACAATGTCTGTACTATTCCAGATAAAGTATCTATGAGGACTACTAGTGTCCAGGCTAAAGGGCCAGCTTGTGAAAGTTAGCTAATGTAATCAGGATTTTGTCAACAGAATAATTACATTTAAAAATAAATTTATGCAACCAATAGATTTAAACAAGTATGCAGGAAAAGCATTCCAGATACTGTTGGGATTCTTGACTTCAGAAATTCTATAATCCATTGAATTTTAAAGGTATTATTCAATATATTAAAGTCCAGAACCTCCAGACCTCCTTGTTTTTCACTGCCTCTAACTTCTTTCCTTAGATAATGGGGCTTTTCCCTCCAGATAAAATTATAAAGTAGTTTATCTAAGACAACCATGATCTATCTACACGTACACACGAGAATCAAAGTAGACATAATAGCTAGAGAAACTTCCGGTGATGATATTCAAAATAAAACTTTGAAATTAGGCAGGTGTAGACTGCAGTGATTACGTGAATATGAAGCTATATGGATGATAACGCTCTATGTAGATGAACATAACGACGCCTCTTTCTTGGTGGTCACGTCATTTGGGAATGTTTAAGCCAAAACATCTTGGAGTTATTTGTACATTGAAAGGTTGAGTGATACTGTGAAAAGTCTGTTTCAAGCGTATAATCACTTGTGCGCAGTCTTTGTATACTAAGACCTCTATTTTAATGGGAACATCTCAAAATAGTATTTCCATTTCGAAACATTGCTGCGTGCGGTCCTTGTAAATTATTTTTTTTGCCGACAGCACTTGAAGGCAGCATATGAGGTAAACGGGAGCAGAGGAAGAGCAGTTTAGCAGCGTGGACATGTCGGACCCGGCGGCGCAGGCCTTGCAACCCCGGCTTCTCCAAGTCCAGTCTTCTGGGTCAGCTGGTTCCAGTACTGCTGCGACAGGCTCTGGATCTGCGAATAGTGACCCGGCTAGACCGGGACTTAGCCAGCAACAACGTGCAAGCCAGAAGAAAGCCCAAGTCCGAGCTTTCCCACGGGCGAAAAAGCTTGAGAAACTTGGCGTATTCTCCGCATGCAAGGTAGCTAGCTTAGCTAGCCAAAGTTCACCACAACAAAGCACTCCTCGGGTAGTATTAGCATTAGTCTATATTGGGTGGGAAATGGTAGCACGGCCAAGGCACCGCAAACAAAAACATAAACAAATGACCTAACGTAATTGTTAACTTTTGTAGCTAGCTAGCTAGCTAGCCTCCCGGATACTTATTCACATTAAATCTTTGATGAAAGCATTAATGTTAACTGTTTAGTCATTCATTGACGTACAAAAAACAGCAGTTGAGTTACTGTTTAAGTCGTTTTATTTGGTGTGTTGAGCATATTGTGCTTATTCTCAGGCTAGTGACACATGCAAGTGCAATGGATGGAAAAACCCAAATCCACCCTCAGCCACACGTATGGACCTGCAACAACAAGCAGCCAGCCTGAGCGAGCCGTGCCGCAGCTGTGGACATGCTCTGGGTACAAACTAACCAACCTCCACAAAACGTTATACACCCCAGCCTTAGTTTCTCCCAATATAAAATACAGCTATATTGCAGGGACTTTTGATTCACAATGTTGTTTGACACCTTGTATGTTTGTACTTTGACTTTTGTTTTTATTTAATGCTTTGCTTACAGCTGATCATGTGTCCCACTTGGAGAATGTGTCTGAGGATGAGATAAACCGGTTGTTGGGGATGGTGGTGGACGTGGAGAACCTGTTCATGTCTGTCCACAAAGAGGAGGACACTGACACCAAACAGGTCTACTTCTACCTATTCAAGGTAAGCCAAAGTGGATTTCACATCAGGTAAAACAGACTAGGGCTGCACGATATGAAGAAAATGTGCGATATTCAATAACATTGTTGACTATTGCGATAATGATATAACTTGCGATAAATAAACACATTAAACTGTTGTCAGTTCTGCTGCTTTTTAGTATTCTGCTAAAGTACAACAAATTGCTCGTTGAATTTAAAACAAATACAAGGAAATCATTTCCGACTTTCTTTTACTGAACAAATTGAACTTGAATTGAACATAAAGGGCAGCACTAAGAAAAAGAATGACTGATATTTTCTTTCAACCAACACAAAAAATCTCAGTGTCTTTTGCGATATGTTGCAGCCTTTCACAATATGTATATTGCGCCAGTTGATATTGCAATGACAATTTAAAAAAAAAAAAAAAAAAAACTATATTGTGCAGCCCTAAAACAGACCTACCAATAAATGTGAGTCCATGTGCATGATAAATTATTTTGCCCAGTTTAACATTAAACAATCCACACTGTTCTTCCTTTCTACCCCATTTCCCATAGCTGCTGAGGAAATGCATCCTGCAGATGAGCCAGCCAGTCGTGGAGGGATCCCTCGGAAGTCCACCCTTTGAAAAGCCCAACATCGAGCAGGTGAACTAAACTAAAACCATCTTCAGGTCAGTTCCTGATGTTTATCAGTAGCTGCAAAAGCCACAGGATTATACTGCTGGCCTCTGAAGATAGGCATGCTTGTTTCTTGTGCTTTCTGTCCTTGTGTATCCTGTAGTATTGTATTGATTTTTGACAGTAGGTGGTGTCCTGTGTGCACAACCTGTTCATCTAAATTCATCTTACTCTGCCTCTTTTTATTGATATTTTGTTTCCTTTTCCTCCAAAGGGGGTTTTGAATTTTGTTCAGTATAAATTCAGCCACCTAGCACCAAAGGAAAGGCAGACCATGTTTGAGCTGTCAAAGATGTTCCTCTTGTGCCTAAATTACTGGAAGCTGGAGACACCAACGCAGTATCGCCAGCGCACTCAGAAAGACGATGGGACAGCATACAAAGTGGACTACACCAGGTGTGTGGGTGTGTTGTTGTTAAAGAAAGCAGGTAAATGCTTTTACTTGTTAGATTTCTGTGTTTGATGCTGATATCAGTCTGTACAATAGCAGTGTTTTCCTTACGACTCCCAGGTGGCTGTGCTACTGCCATGTGCCCCAGAGTAACGACAGCCTGCCGCGCTATGAAACCACTCACGTGTTCGGCCGCAGTTTGCTCAAATCCATCTTCACTGTGACCCGACGCCAGCTTCTGGAGAAGTTCAGAGTGGAGAAGGACAAACTGCTACCAGAAAAACGCACACTCATCCTCACACATTTTCCCAAGTAAGCAGACTCTCTTGAAATAGTCTTTCTAAGAGCTTCAGTGAAAGCTGGAAAATATTTTTGATTCAATGAAGTATCCCTTTTCACCAGATATTTGTATATTAGCTTAAAAAAACAAAAAAAAACATCACTGCACTGCTAGACAAGGTTATTGTGGATTTGCATTCAGGCACCTGAGCACAATAAGCATTAACCAAGCAGCATAAATCCTTAGATAAAAGGTCATGCTCTGTAATTTGATTATATCAAAGCCACATACTTATTTTGTGACATAAAGTAGTAAAAATGCTGACTAATCATTTTGAAAGATGGGGAATAACAAGTCCTAATGTAGAAAGAAAAACCTGCAGTTGGATTCCATAGCACAAAAAAACAGGTCTCTTTTGATAATACCCACAATTAAGTCTTATATCAACCAGTCTGTAGAGATTCAACTTATTTGGTGAACTTTAAATTCAGTCATGAAAAAAGAAGACAATTTATTCATTACTGTAGCTCTGCTCTCATGGCCATGGTGTTTCAGCTTTGTTTTGCTTCCCCTGCAGCTATCGGCTTCTGTTAATATTTGCATTTGAAATAACTTTTTATGCTGAATGACATCAGGTTCTTGTCCATGCTGGAGGAGGAAATCTATGGTGAGAATTCACCAATCTGGGAGGCCGACTTCACCATGCCCGCCTCTGACGGCACACAGCTGGGACATCAGACCGGTGAGGAGGGTTTATATCTGATGCAAAATCATCCCATTACAAAAAATCTTCAGTTTTAGAGTAAAAGGATAACACTTTATTCACCCCCAGAGGAGAATTCACAATCCAGCATATGAAGAAACAGGGTAAACAGATAAAGAACGGATAACACAAAGAAATGGCATTTATAAGCTATAAACAGGACAATATCATTGGTCATATACGTGATTTGTGCATAGTGCAAATAAAAATGTACAGAAATAATGATTCCAGTCGTGCAACTCCAAAATCCTAATTGAGGTGGTATAAGAAGTTAAAGAGTCATTCGAAAGTATAGATAGGTATATAATATAAATATACTTATATGAGCTATTTGCACTATTTTTAATACTGCTGAATACTGTTTTATAATGGTTTAGCTTTATTGCTTTTTTTACTTATTATACAAAGGTTGCAAACATAAACTCGTTGTAAAATGACTATTCTATTGTAGGTATGATAGTAAATATATGTCGCTGCTGTCACTGTTCCTGTTGTAGAGTTTGTAATTAATTACCTGTACGTCGGCATCTCTCCATTGCAGTGATCAGTCCTGCTGCAGTGTCCGGCTCCCCTGCTCTGCCCAAAGGTCTGAGCAGCATCTCCTCTCTGGCCAGTGTGGACACTGGAGGCGCAGAGCCCATCACAGGTCTGTCAGCTCTGCTTCTTTGGTTTTCCGTGACCTCTCGAGCAGACTCTCGGGAGCTACAGTGATACCTCACAAACACCTCATGCATTTAAAAGACTTAATGGAGTATTGTGTACCATTGAAAGCCATTGTAAAGCACCCATCACACTTCTATGACATGCATACATTACTGGTTGATGATAGTAATAAACCCAAATAACAAACAAACATGGTGTTATGATTAACAAAACCCTCTGATGGCTCAAAGATCATTGTTAGCTGTCTCCTCTCGTTGCTTTGAGCTGAGTAATGTCGTCGTCTGTTTAGGAGAGAAGCGTAAACTTCCGGAGGCACTGACCCTGGAGGATGCCAAGCGGATCCGTGTGATGGGAGATATTCCTATGGAGCTGGTCAATGAAGTCATGATGACAATCACTGACCCTGCTGCTATGCTTGGACCAGAGGTAAGTCGGGCAAAGGTCTTATTTTATCTTATCTTATTTTTACACATTTCGACAGTAGTACTCACAGTTTATATCTTTATGTTGCTAGACTAATCTGCTGACGCCAAACGCTGCCCGTGATGAGACTGCCAGGCTGGAGGAGAGGCGGGGAATCATAGAGTTCCACGTCATTGGAAACTCACTTTCCCAGAAGTCTAACAAGAAGATCCTGATGTGGCTGGTGGGCCTGCAGAATGTCTTCTCTCATCAATTACCTCGCATGCCCAAAGAGTACATCACACGACTAGTGTTTGACCCGTAAGTAAATGTTCTCGTACCACACCTCACCATCAGATGCCTGTGCACTGTTCTGATGTCTCCAAACATTCACAGGAAGCACAAGACCCTAGCCCTCATCAAAGATGGCCGCGTCATTGGAGGCATCTGTTTTAGGATGTTTCCCACTCAGGGCTTCACGGAGATTGTCTTCTGTGCTGTCACATCCAATGAGCAAGTTAAGGTACTTAATAACTATTTACTCTCTTGAGAGTTGTGGCGGTCCAAATAGACTAACAAGGTGCTTGTCAACACTGTTTAATTTGTAGTAGCTTCTTTTGCTTCAGGTATGAAATTGTTATAAAAGAAAGACTTCCTGCACGTGGTAGTCCGAGATACCTAAAAACATTCTCAAAAGTAGCCACGGTGCATCATACTGACTTTTTGTAACAATAATGACAATCGCCAACTTTTCCTTTAGTGCTTTAGTTTTTCATCATGATTTCTGCCTTAAAGGGGTGATAGAATGCAAAACCGATTTTACCTTGTCATAGTTGAATAATGACAGTTTGGAGGGTAAATAGGACATACATAGAAGCTCAAAATCCCATTGATACCCCTATCCTCTGCAAATCTCACATTTTGAAACTGCCGCTGAAAACGGGCGAATCTCAACAAAGCTGGATCCTGACGTCAGGATCCCAAAACCATCAATCAATCAAGTCTTTGTCACGCCCCAACATTTGCATAGGCTACACCACTGACCTGAGGTCAGCTTAGTCTTCTGAATCTAGCTAGGTCATGCAGATCTCCAGAGGTCCGCTATTTAATTACTAAATTCACTTCTGAGACTTTTTTACACGAGAAATCAGCTATGTAGAGGTCAAATATGGGCCGTTTTACGAAAATTGATGGCTAATTGCAAAATTTGTCCGACTGTGTGTCGCAGTTCAGCAGGAGCTCAGCAGGCTACGTGATAGCGGCCCGGTGCTGCCTCGCCGCCCGGCGTGTCCACTTCATAGACTCGCTGTGAGCTAGCTGGATCTCCGTCACGAAGGGAAGCCAGCGGCGCTCCATACCCGCGCAAAGTCACCGGTTACTGGGTTACTGGACTACAAAATGCCGAGGCCCTGATGGAGCTCCAGGGCCTGCAGCTAGCCGCGATCTTTACCCATAGGATTGAAGGGACAGTAGCAGCTAACGAAATCCCTAATGGTCACAAAAATGCATTAAATTGAAATCGGACACCATAGTTAGCTTTATAAGACCTTGGGGTACGTGTTGTATAAGTGGCGTGACGAAATTCAAACTGTAAATATAGCTACTCTAGTTATGCCGGCAGCTGGCAGTCAGCCAGCTCCGCGTAGCCCCGAGCCCGAGAAACGGTGACTTTGACTGGGTATGGAGGTTCAGGCTGCCGCTTTCTCGTCAGACTGTGTGAAGCTCCTAGCTAAAGTCCGACACGTCTTACCAAATTTGCAATTAGCCATCAATTTTCGTAAAACGGCCTATATTTGAGCTTTATATAGTTGATTTCTCGCTTAAAAAAGTCTCAGAAGTGAATTTAATAACGAAATAACCCGACAAACAATGTATAACTTTGCAGTGTCTGAAATATGATACCTGCTGTCTCGTCTCCACTGTGTTTCTATGGGGTTTGCTCAAACCAATCAGCGCGCAGCTCATCTAAATATTCATGAGCATACCATATTTGAGAGCCATATTCACAGGGTAGTTAAGGGCCTAATAAAATAGCATTCGGGCAATTTTCAGCCCAACCAATGTTACATACCCTATTAGGAGACCTTAAGGAACCGTGTAAAATACCCTATATAATCATTCTATCACCCCTTTAATACTATGACACCTCACCTCTTCTGCATTTAGATTGCCTGGCTCATAAATACTATATCCTAATAGTTTTTTAGTAGAAGTGTTGAGATGCCTTTTGTAACAAACACATTTTTGACATTCTTTTCTCTCGTCTCTTTTTTTAATGTAAGGGCTACGGTACCCACCTAATGAACCACCTGAAGGAGTACCACATCAAACACAACATCCTCTTTTTCCTCACTTACGCTGATGAGTACGCCATTGGCTACTTCAAGAAGCAGGTACTGCAGGCATGACCGGTGCATTAGCTCTGCCCCAGTCCTCTCGCTCCACCTTGTCCTTTTAGTAATTTCTTATTTCCTCGCAGGGCTTTTCCAAAGACATCAAAGTGCCGAAGAGTCGATACCTTGGATACATCAAAGACTACGAGGGAGCGACTCTCATGGAGTGTGAGCTGAACCCGAGAATCCCCTACACTGAGCTCTCTCATATCATTAAAAGACAGAAGGAGGTATGTGAGGCTGTGATCATTTAAGCCAAAACATGTTTTCTGCTGTGAATCTTTGTGTTTTTAATAATCACATAATCGTAAATGTCATAACAGATTATTAAGAAGCTGATTGAGAGGAAACAGAGCCAGATCAGGAAGGTTTACCCAGGTCTCACCTGCTTTAAAGAGGGAGTACGACAGATCCCGGTGGAGAGCATTCCAGGCATAAGTGAGTGTCTGATTTGTGTACAATGAAAAAATATTTTCAAAAGTCAGTTTTATCAGTATTCACGTCTTTTTTTCTTCTAGGAGAGACCGGCTGGAAACCCAGTAGCAAGGACAAAGGGTAAGCTTTTAGCATATAATACAGTTTTTTACAATCACTTTGCTACTAATTTCAGAACCTTGATGTCATTTTTCAACACTCTAGACACAAAACTCAAAACGGTCATCACTTGTAACACGGGCTATCCAATGTTCAAAACATTGCATTGTGCATTCATATCTCTAATGAAATATTGCACTTGCACAATCATTGGTTAAAAAAACAAATGTATTGTGAAATACCATTGAAACGTTACTTTAGATCACCCACACACAAGCTACCGATAGTTTCACTGTGTTATTGTTCGTACAGTCATTAAATATTGTAGTACAAAATAGGTGATACATGTTTCATTATGGTACTACATATAAATAAATCCCTGTAAAAGTACTGCTGTAGTAGAGAGAATACTACAGACCTGTGTGTGTGTGTGTGTGTGTGTGTGTGTACACACACATACTGTATTTAACCTTTATTTACAGTATCCAGGTAAGTCGATTGAGAACAAATTCTCATTTTCAATGATGACCTGTCACATTCACACAGTTCCACATTCATACCTGGAAGCTGTCCAGTACAACCCCAGTCTGATCTGCTATAGTCTATATATATATATATATATATATATATATATATATATATATATTATTATTATACACACACACACACACAGTACTTAATATATAAAGTATATATACATTTTTACATCCACAGATCATGTAGTCTAATTGGTTCATGCTCCACACTAATTGGTGACAATGAATCTCGTTATCTTGAAACTTTCATGATCTAAACATGGAATAAGTTGTTTCCATACAACTATGCATTAAGAGTAATGCAACAGTTACTTATCATTTTGAGTAGTTGTATCGATTGATAGTTAGATCATTGTAATGGAATGAATAGACAATCATCTGAAATGTAATGTGTGAATTACATTTGAAATTATAGTACTTTGATGTAGGGCTGTCAATCGATTAAAAAAATTAATCTAATTAATTACATATTCTGTGATTAATTAATCTAAATTAATCGCATACATAATTAACGGTGCCTGAACCGATACTTTTTAAGAAAGTAGAAAAAGACAAGAAAACAAAGGGTACTAAACAACAGTCGGTGACATTAAAGAACGGCTTGTTTATTGCTAAGGCCATATGGTCAAAATTGTATTATTATTATTATTATTATTATTATTATTATTATTGTAATAATAATATTATTATTACAATAATAATAATAATAATAATAATAATAATAATAATAATAATAATGTATAACAATAACTTATTTCACTAGTAAATTGCTGTTGAACGACAATAACAACCACCAGATGGGAAAAGGACATTTACAATAACTTCAAATGCACCACAAAGCTGTAGTTTACCAGTTTCATTGAACGCACCGTCTGTGTTGTTTTTCCGACGGCAGCTGCAGATTGTTACACCCCAGTGTTGAATCCTCTACAGTAAAACACAGTCAAACTTTACACCGTTCAGCGTTAGCTGTCAGCATTTTAACCGTGTTTAATCCAGCTACTAGCTAGCGGTAGGCTAACGTTAGCTGCTGTCGAGTATAGTGTTGACTAGCGTCACATTCAGCGGTGTTTGTGTTGCCTGTATCGTCTTCAGAGCACCAGAGAGAAGAGCAGACATATCAGTGGCGCCAGATTTCGGTAGCCAGGGTTGGCAGGAAGAAGATTTTTACAAGTAAATGTTCCAGTTAATGATCCAGGCAGCACATTCTCGTCTCCCTCCTTCATTTTTCAGTCCAATGGGCTAGAACGGCTCCGGGTCAAACGTCAATATGGAATGGATTAATCTGCGTTATTTTTTTGAACGCGTTATTTTTTCTCAGATTAATTAATCGAAATGAACGCGTTATTTTGACATCCCTATTTTGATGTTAAGTTGTGTCATATTGAACAGGTGATCGTTGTTAAATGAACAAATGATCTTTGGTTTATGTGTATTGTATCCAAGCAATTGAAAAAAGAGAGTTTTGAAAAATGTGCATTTTGATCACTGGTTGTGAGTTTTGTGTCTAGAGTTTTGAAAAATTACATCAAAGTTCTGAAATTAGTGCCAAAATGATTGTAAAAAACTGTATTTAAATCAATATTGTAGTGTTGAGATGCGTGTGTTCTTGCTGATGTAATAATCCGGTGCTGTGGAAGGCAACCTCTGTGTTGTTGCAGTCTGCCACAGTGTGTAATTTGATACTACCACTGGGGAGCGCCAAAAAAGACATTTACAAATTCTTCACATAATGGCTTTAATATTTGTGTCTGTGACACTTTGCAGTTAACAGGTTAAGGTTTAAAGTCCACAGTTTTGCACTCCCCTCGTTAAGACACCTAAGCGATTTTTCTTCTACAGTCAATATTTTACATATTTATCATTCCACGTTTTGCAGGAAAGAGGTGAAGGATCCTGATGTGTTATACAACATGTTGAAGAACCTCCTGGCCCAGATAAAGGTAAGGGTCACCTGTTGACACGAAGCCAGGAACACAAAACACATACACACACACACCTACAGGATGTAAACTAACCTGGACTTTATCTCTTCAACAGACTCACCCTGATGCGTGGCCCTTCATGGAACCAGTGAAAAAATCAGAGGCTCCAGATTACTACGAGATCATCCGCTTTCCCATCGGTGAGCAAGCGAGCATCTTTGATTAGACAGCAGTGTTTCTTCTTCCTGGTTAGATTTAGTTCCTGTTTGTCACACCAGATATTCATTTTAACATTGATTGTTCTCTCCTCTGTCCCCACAGACCTTAAGACCATGACAGAGAGACTGAAGAATAGATACTACGTGACCAAGAAGCTTTTCATTGCCGACCTGCAGCGAATCATCACCAACTGTCGCGAGTACAACCCTCCAGACAGCGAGTACTGCAAGAGTGCCAACACCTTGGAGAAGTTCTTCTACTTCAAATTAAAAGATGGAGGCCTGATCGAGAAATGAATTTGGCAACAGAATTATTTACAGATTTCTGAACAGAGGGGCGACTTTCACACACCAAGATGGGACAACATTGCTAGCTATTGTCATATCTGAGTTAATGAATGGTATGTACATGACATTTTACAAGGGAATTGTTGGACAGAGCGTTGTTTGGAAATATTTGATCAAGTTGAGCATTACAAAGTGTCAAAATGGCATTACTTTTCCCCTTTATGTTGTCATTTTCTCTTTCCCAGTACTCACAATGGGTCAATACTCTGCATATCCATGTCTCATTAAGTGTACCAAAGTTATAGGTCCAAGTTATAACAATGCCACACTTTCCACCATTATTTATAGTACGATTGACCTGGTTTTGTCGCGTTTAATGACATTTGTTCATTCCAATTTGCTTAAAACTCGTCACTCGAGGAAACATTTATGTAGTGTAGAGTTCTTTTACAACAAACTGGACCTTGGGACCTAAAGCCACGTTGCCTTCCATTACTGACAGACACTTGAACATCCCATCCGTCTTCATGGGTATAAAGATAGGGGTGAAGTCCTTAAAACACTTGGCACTGAAAGATGGGCATTACTCTTGAGTAGTCTTGAAATTATTTGATCCGTCAATTGGTGAAAAATGTAACCAAATTGTTACAAGTCGTTAATGGAGTGCAAATACCTAACATTGCTGTTTTTTTGACTGTTAGTCAGAAAAGAGCAAATTATCATATAGGCAATAACATTATTTTCAACATTCTTCCTTATTCTAAACAATTGATCAAAAACATCGCAGATGAACCGATAATAAATGTTTGTTGCAACGCTACTCTTGAGTAGTTTGAGACACTGCTAGTGATGGACTGGGTATCAAATATTTGTTTAGCACTAAACAAAATTTCCCCAATCGTTGCCTTCAAGAAAACACTCATTTTTATGTTGACAACATAGTAGATGCTTATTTATACAGTAAATATGATATACTGTTTGTACATTTTCCACTGGCAGGGTTTTATTCCAAACCATTCAGGATGAGGTCGCACATTAGTATAGCTTTTACCATGTCTGCAGGTGATACTGTAGTTGTTGGCATTGTTTGTTCTGTTGCTAGACTCTGCAGTACAGTCACTTCCACACACATATGCTAAGTAGTCTATTTAGTGTACAGCCACATTTCTTTGTTGCGGTCCAGGTTTACTGGATAGTTTGTTGATACAGTCTAAACATGGTGGTGGGGGAAGCTAACCAGCAGTCTTCATAGAGATTTTCGGGAGAAAATAACTATCACACTGTACACAAGCTGTAGTGGGTGTCAATGCATGGTGGACTGTTTACAATTTCAATTCATAAAAAACACCCAACTCTTAGCCACTGTTATGGCAGGTTCATTTTTTTTTTTTTAAAACAGTGTTACAAACATTGTAATGTTTGTTCAGCAGTCAGAGTGCTTCCTGAGACGCATCCTTTTCTTTTTATGGGACGTTAACTGTCCAATGCTGGTTGAGCCTGCTTGTTGAATGTTCCATTCACTGTGTGTGTGTGTGTGTGTATGTGTGTATATGTGTGTTTTGTACTTGAATCATGACTAGCTTTGAATTACTTAAGTGATGTCAGTGTTGCATTATTCAGGGTTGTCTATTGCGTTCTCCTTCCTCAATCTACCTATGCTGCATTTCAGATTTCCTTAAAAACGTCAGTCTGAGTGAACTTTCCACTGTTTTAAGGATGGCTACTGTCTCTAGTCATGGTATAAATGCCATTTACTGTAACTGTAATATTGTTAATGACATTAAAGTTTATATATATAACTAAGGGTGTGAACTTGAGTCACTTGACTTGGACTGCAGCCAGAACTGAATTAAGTTGGGGATTTCAGAAATGATGAAATGAAAGACCTGCGAGACAACTTTACATTTGTGACTTCACAAGATACTGCCACAATATCCAATAAGATTATGGCCGTCACAGCGTAGACAAAAATAAGTAAAACAATAAAGACAAAATATTGAATTTAATATCTTAGTTCTTTCTTAAATTTTTTGTATGCCAAATTGTATCTGTCCAGGCTGTTCACCACTGAGTAAGCTTGCAAATGCGCACACTAATTTACTAAATATATTAAAGTAACTAAGTATTTACATTAACTAGATGCTACATTTATGTTGGACATTTTGAAACTATACTTAATTTGGGGAAGAAATCACGGAGTAAATTCCTTGCAAATGTGTCCCTTATCTGCCTTTTAGTAAGTAGTTGACTTAGGGCGTTTTCACACATGAAAGTCCGAACCAAGGTCCGGACCAAGGTTCATGTTTTTGTTACATTGTATACATTTGATCCGGTAAGTTTTGGTTTCACACTGCGGTTATGCAAGCGCACTAAAGATCTATACGTGACAAAACTACGTCCTGCCGTCATCACATACGTGAGCTGCGTCTCCAGATACTTATAATTGATTGGTTTGTAGACAGGCTTCCCCGTCCTCTCGTCTCCTCTCTCTGGGTCGGAGTTTTTTCAGCTGACTGCTGCTCTCCCCTACTGCCGCGACTCTTTTTGTTTTGTTGTGATGTTGAGAAGCAAGACACTTGGAACTTTCTGGAGAATTTATTCAGAGACAAACGGAAACCTACACTGTACATTTACTACCACTTAACAAATAAACTGCTGATGTATTCTCTGCTCTGATAGCCGACAGCTGTCTGCTCTGAGCGCATTTACCGTCACTCACTCTCTCATGTAGCCTACACACTAAGCACCAAGCTATTCCTTAAAGGATCTATTCCCCGGTCTTGTAACACAAGGAGAGCCTGCCAGAGCTTCTTGTATTTGGTCCGAAAGTCCAAACCATCCAAAAAATGCTTTCACACTATAAACAAACCGGACCATGGTTTAGTTTGGTCCGGCCCGAGACCACCTCTTTTGGTCGGACCAAAATTTGGTCTTTTGATCCGGACCGTGGTCCGGGGGAGGTTTCACACCTCTAATTTTGGTTCGGATCAAACTGAAAAGTCCGAAAGTCCGGACCAAATGAGGTATGTGTGAAAACTGAAAAGCCCTTAGTAACCACCTTGGATTAAGGCTTAATTGGTACAACTTTGTCCCTTAAACTGTCAGGGAATATTTTGTACCTTTTTAACCCTTGTGTTGACTTCGGGTCACATTGACCCGTTTTCAATTTTTGTTTTATATCAGAAAATATGGGACGTAGAAATAAGCGCTGAAAATGTGTAGAAGAAAAATGTAACAATTTTAAACGTTGGAAAAAGCTAAAACAAACTGAAAAAAAGGCGTCGAAAAGGTTGACGGGAAGACAACACACGGGTTAAAGAGTGGATCAAAAAGTCGTCCTTGCCAAATGAGTGCCTATTATGGTGCATCTGTGTAAAATATTCAGTACAAAAAAAAAGTACTTCTCCTGTACATCTGAGTTCGTAGCAGTAGGCTTTAGGTGTCGTTTTCCTGACGTAACAAAAAAGCAACAGCCAGGGCCCAGTGAGGGTGTATTGTATGCTAAACCTGACATTGTTTGGTGGCCTCTCCCTTTTTAGTTTCAATAAAACCAACTGTAAGCCACACATATAGTTTGAGATAAATATAAGATTATACATGGCTAGACTTATTTCCAGTGTAGTTCAGGCTTCCCTGTCACTGCAAAGTGGAGACCAGCTGTTTCTCCAGAGCCTCCCTCAGTAGGGCCAGTCTGTGGAGTGCAGAAAGATCTTACTTTCGTTTCTCTGCATCTCAGTCTCACAGCTGATCGTAACAGGAAATAAAACCACATAGTACATGTTAAGACATGCTGTCTGCATGTGACTCACGTGAACAGTAAGACTAGCTGGTGACATTGGCATCAGCTAATGGGGATCTTTTTAAATAAATACTGTACACGTACACATGGTGAATTTGTCTATAGGTCCTGTAATTCGACATGAGTAGTGATAACCCCAGAATGTATTATATGTATTGTTTTGAATGTAGTATATTTATCCCACTTTTTCCTAATTATCCTGTTATTTTCACACATATGTTTATATACAGGCAGATTTGTGCCATATGGCCTTGTGCTTATTTTCTATTTATACTTTTCCATTGATCCTGTGATTCTCCTTGTGTAAGGGCCATCATGCCCAGAATGTATACTTAGTATGTATTTCTTCTTCTATAGAGATAGGAATATCTATTATTTTTCTACTATATTATATTTAAATTAAATTTAAATTGGATAAAGTCAATGCTGCATATCTGTACATTTACACAGCTTCACTCAAATTCCAAATGTTTAGCTTGACTTTAAGATTTACTACCCAAGCAACAATGACTTGCAACTTAATTCAAAAAGTTGCAAAAAAAGATCCAGTTATACAAGTTAAAACAGCAACAGGGATTTCCTGCAAGCAACATAGGTTTTGTTTTTGAACAAGTAGGGCCCAGTTAAGGTGCATGCAAAGCTCAGGACGTTTTCAACACCCTCTACAAGAAACCCTCAACTGTAAGCCACTAATAGAGTATATACATAGATATAGACATAGATAAGATATAAATATAGGCTTAGACATGTCTTTATAAAAGGGGTTGTGATAGACCTATCTTATGTCAGTGTAGTTTAGGCTTCCCCTGTCACTGCATAATGGAAGCTATCTGCCGTTCCTCCGGAGCCCCCCTCAGTAGGGCCCTTTGTCTAAGTTCAAAGGGCTTTTACTTTCGTTTTCCTCTCTCCGAGTCACACAGCTGATCAACAGAATTTAAAACCCCAGCACCCACACTGTGTGGTGGTAGTGGACAAGGAGAAGCTGAAAACACCACACAGCCGACTGGTGAGTTGGCTGACTTTTTAACAGCTTTATCATACAATGATTCAACATGCGTGTCTGTCAGAATGCTTGTTTGTTTTCTCTCAGCATCTTTACTCTGATCTAGTCAGCCTTTATGGTGTTAATGATCACAGTTTTGATGTACTGCTGTGATCTAGTGTCCCTTTATTTCTTCATCTTTCTACAATATTATAATTCCATGTAATTCTAGTGTTGTCAAACAGGAGCAAAGAGTAGGATGGCAGACTTTCAACTCCGTGCATACCAGGAGGAAGTGGTTGAAAGGGCTCTTCGGAGAGAGAACGTAATCATTTGGCTGCCGACGGGAGGTGGAAAGACCCGTGCTGCTGTGTATGTGGCCAAAAAACACCTGGAGACCACGCCACGGGCTAAGGTGGTGGTCCTGGTAAACAAGGTACAAATGCACAGGACAGAATCATTATCATAATACTAATAACAAGACGGGATCTTTTTTTACTACCAATGTGGCATAATACAGTGTGTTTTTAATGTATTTTATACTGTAGGTTCACCTTGTAGACCAACATTACAAGAAAGAGTTCATGCCTCACCTGGGTCATGACTACTACCTGGTGGCAGTCAGTGGAGAGAGTGAGGAGAAGGACTTCTTTGGGCGAGTGGTACAGGAAAAAGATGTGGTCATCTGCACAGCACAGATCTTGTACAATGCTCTGACTAACACGGATGAAAACAAACATGTTGAGCTCTCAGGTCAGTGAAAGTGAGCTTATACATCCATGATTATAATGCTGTGATGGCAAGGTCAATTCACGTGTGATTTCTTATTGAGTCACATATAGAGATTGTACACATGATCCATCCATGGTTGCTTACAGATATTACTCTACTGATAATCGATGAGTGTCACCACACCCACAAGGACTCAGTCTACAACCAGGTGATGACGTGCTACGTGGAGAAAAAGTTGAAAGGAGAACAACCATTGCCACAGATCCTCGGTCTCACTGCATCACCGGGGACGGGGGGCGGGAGGACCCTGGAAAAGGCTGTGGGGCATGTACTGCAGGTCAGAGTTTACTTATTCCCTCTGGGGTTTTACTGAATTTGTCACTAAAATGAGCTGGTTTGTCGGATCTCCCACAAGTCGTTTCCTCATCATATTTATCTCTCTCTCAGATTTGTTCCAATCTGGACTCAGCCATAGTTTCAACAAAAAACTATGTCTCCGAGCTGAAAGAGAAAGTACCCAGACCACTCAAGAGTTTTGACATTGTGGAGAAAAGGCTTCAGGTTAGCAAAAAAAAATCTCACCTTTAAAAATATAAAAACCAATATTTGTAGAATTTTGAAGAATTTCCAAATAAAAACAGATGCTGTGGTAGACAGTAATGCATCCCGGTAATTACTGTTAAACCCCAACTGACCTGACCTGGGGACATTGAGATAAATGGGCTGAAAGCAAGCAATGTAACCTGCATTGATTTTGATAAAATCTTTAACAAAAAAACTTTAAAAACTATTTGAAAGATGTTATAATCACATTAAAAGTCTACATATAGTCATACAATCACAAAAAAAAATATTCTTTTAGGATCCATTCGGGGATCATCTAAAGAGCATGATGCAGATGATCCATGAGTACATGGACCTTCCTCCAGACGTCAGACTGAGAGAGTGTGGCACACAAGAGTATGAGGCCGATGTGGTGGTACTAGAGCAGCGTGGTAAGAACCCATTTTATTTTTTGATCCTGTAATGGCATGTAGTGTTCACTTGTGATGGCTAGGAGAACACATTTGAGGCAAATTAAATGTAAATCAAATGTCTAGAGAAAGCAATGCTTCTGTTGATCTACGTACATAATTTGTGTATATTTGGATCAGGAGTAAGACAGGACAACAGACTGCTAGCACAATGTGCACTCCACCTCAGACAGTACAATGATGCCCTGCTCATCAATGACACCCTGCGAATGATGGATGCTTATCGCTCCCTAGAGGAGTTCTACATCAACAAGTTCCCCACAGCAATTGATGGAACAGACTTCTTCCTGGTGGGACTTTTCCAAGGTAGGAATCCAAAATGTTAAGTTACTTGTCTATTTGTATGCACATGATTTGTTTATTTATGTTAAGCTTAAAATTCCCCACCATGCAAGCAACAATTAATATCTTTTTACACAGAGAATCAGGTGGAGCTGCAGAAACTGGCAAGAGATTCTCGCTATGAGAACCCGAAGATGGGCAAACTTGAGAACACTCTGCTACAACAGTTTAGTCCAAATGTGAAATCAAAGGGGATCCTCTTCAGCAAAACCCGTAAAAGCATCCACTGCCTAAAGGACTGGGTCCTCAACAATAAAGCCTTACAGGAAGCTGGCATCAAGGCAGACTTCCTCACTGGGTCTGGCAATGGTAGCACTTACATGACGCAGGTGTGTTTATATACAATCAATGAGCTTAAAATCATCCCAATTAAGAGTAACAACTTATCTGTAGATACGTTTCTGTTTTGTATGACCTTACCTTTTTCTTGCAGAATGAGCAGGCGGACACAATCCGCAATTTCCGCCAAGGTACTCTCAACCTCCTGATCTCCACCAGTGTGGCTGAAGAAGGCCTTGACATCCCTGAATGCAACCTGGTGGTACGCTATGGGCTGCTTACAAATGAGATTGCCCAGCAGCAGGCCAGCGGACGTGCCCGAGCGAAAGACAGCAAGTATTCAGTGGTCGCCCAGAAAGGGGGGCGGGAAGTGCAGAGGGAGCTCACCAATGAATATCTGGAAGAGCTGACAGGAAAAGCCATTGCTAAGGTCCAGGAAATGAGCCTCGGAGAGTTTCGCAAAAAGGTGAGAAGGGTGCGGCACTCTGTCCATCTTCATCCTACTCTCACTGCTCTCTGTTTCTCCCATCACCTTTTGTCTTTCTTTGTCTCCAGATAACTGAGCTACAAACGGAGGCAGTTATTTGCAGGAAAATTGCAGAGAGCTGCAAAGCAGAGAAAAAGAGTCGCAACACTGCTGCTAGTGTCCAGCTCTTGTGTCGAAACTGTTTCAAGTCTGTGGCCTCTGGCAGTGACATTAAACTTCTTGACAATCAGCACTTTGTCAACGTCAATCCTGACTTTAAGTGAGTTGAACTCTTTGTCATATAAGAGTAAACGCAAAAGTATATTAAGGCTCAAGTCTTTACAAAAGGTCTTTACCGGCCTAATCGTGGCTTATGTTTGCTCTCAGGAGACACTACAAAGTCGGTGTGCAGGTGGTGCTAGAAAGGAGCTTTGAGGACTGGGAGCCCGGGTGTACAATCAGTTGCAGCAACTGCAACAAGGTACAGTGGGCCGTCTGCCAAATATAATTTAAAAAAATACTCTGACCTGCTCAAGGCAGCTCATCAACAGAGCTGATGTTGGTGCTCATGTTGGGGCGTGAGTTTTATTCTTTTTTTTTTAATTCACAGGACTGGGGATATGAGATGAAGTACAAGGAGGTTGCCCTGCTGCCCAATCTTAAGATTAAGAACTTGGCCCTGGAAACTCCTCAAGGCAGGACGACTGTAAAGAAGTGGAAGGATGTCCCTTTCACTGTTGAGGACTTCAGCTTTACAGAATACTGCGAAGACAACTTCCCCAACCTCTTCGATTGAGACGCAAACAAGAGAGCTCTGTGTGAGGTTTCCCCCAACTTCACATGTATATTTGTATCTGTTTTTCCATTTCAGTCTTTTGGTGATTAGATTATCTGTGCTCATTTAAAGTGAACATCATTGTATTGTTAAAGGTGTTTAAATAGGAACACAAGGTTTTAAACGATTAATTCCTTATATGCTTGCATTAATTTGTGCTTCCGGGCCAGTGAGGCAGCAGTGTGCTAAAACCCCTTACACATCGATCATGCTTGAAATTAGCATGACCGCTTTGTTTATAAGGTCCTAACTCCCTTTGCATGTGTTTGTGTGCATTTCCTGTGCTTCTTCTCAAGTCAAGCACAGAAACAAGGCATACAATGAACTCTGCTGGTTCATTTTAACCTTAACCACCATGAACATTTGACATGTCATCATGAAGATGATTTCTCATGAACTCTCTTTTAGCTATTTTAAAACGTTTTTAATTGGCAACTAAATTTCCGCAGTAGTATGTACATACTACTGTGTCTGCAGTATGCCGTTATTGTGGAAGTATCTCAAATAATGTATGTAATTATTTAAGCATTTTAAAGGATATGGCCACTTTTATTTTGGTTTATTTTATTTTGTTGCTGTATACTATCTTATGACAAATAATTATGGCCAATATAAATAAACAAACTAAATGGAAATACAATTTAAATAAAAACTTCTTTTGAAAATGCCTAACAGAGCTTTTGTAATTGTATTTGCATTTTTTAACCACTAGGTGTCAGTGCGGGTTAGCCAATCAAGTCAGACACAATTTCTCTATCTCAGACTTGCTGTAATAATAAGGTTGAGGAAGAGAAATGTGTAACTCTCTTTTCACACTCACCAAACTTAGCTGATTTACCCTTGAGCAAGGCACGGTGTCCCCAAACTACTTTACTACTTCGCCAGTACAAGATGGTTGGTTACAGCCTACAGATGTCTGTACGTGACATCTGAAAAAGAAAAATTGTAGGCCTATTCAGTTGACAGTAAAGGGAACACAGCATTTTCATGCATTAGTTCTTGTTTTTTATCTATCTATTATTTTATGAAACAGTTTATGTATGTTTAGGTAGAAGCATTGTATGTGCTGAAAAAGATCCTTGAAACCACAATGTCTGCAAGAGCCTTTTAAAATGTTATGTGAAATATTTTCACTGCTGCAGCTCACTATGCTGCTTCTGCATCATTGGATCAATAAAGGGTTATGTATTTCAGCTTGGATCATTTAACATCATCTACACAGTCTACATAGAGGTACAGATGTATTAGACTTGCAAATGATCATTTAACACACTGGCTTCAAAGATACATTTTATTGCATAACAATTTAAGTTTCTCAGAATCTTCACAGCTTGATTTTAGCAATCCCCCAAAAGACAGAATTAGCCAGCTAATCGCAGTAAACTGTCTCTGCTGAAACTATTTAGAGCTTCATTTTGCTGCAGTGTTTACATACATGAATCAAGCTTGCTATACAGCAAAACAGCTTTAGCTATAATGAGCTGTTTCCAAAACAAACCCAGATTATGAAATTAAAGCAACTGGCCAGGAAACCATTAATTCCAGGCTGGCAGCTGTATTGGGTAGATTTACTTTTGACCCACATCCCATCTTTATGTGTATCTCTCGGCAAGAAATGATTAGGTCACCCTCACTGTGTCACATGAGCCGTAATCCTTTCAAATCTGGCAGAGCTGGAGTCAGTAGTGCTGTCATGGACGTAATCACACTAAAACAGGCTCTGTTCCAGTGTCATGCCGGATTCAGATTCAGGCAGGCGGAGAGGAGTCGTACAGTGTATGATTTACTCTGATCAGACTCAGGCTCTATAATCAACACTGATTACTTCCTTTTACTTCACAGCTCAACACCCCATGCATCTTAATTGCAATTAGCTCTCTTCTGAAATTAAAGCAGCTTGGAGTAGTTGAGCAAAGGATGATAACATGGCACGTGCGCGTGCGTGTGTGTAAATTTAGGTGATGCTACTCACATTTAGGGTTCTTGTCATTGGTATCTAGGACATACACATCTGTCTGTCTGTACATATCCCATTTAATATGTAGGCCTGCCATATGAGTCTGTTTCTAAATTCCTAGGTTTGGTGAGGGGAAGCACGTCTTACAGCTTGAGACTGGCGTAATTTAGGATTTTATTCATCTACGGATACAATGTCTGAAAATTACAATATACGAGGCAACTTACACAATTTGCTAAATCGTAACATGGCTTTGTCCAATTCCTAGTTCATTTAAAGTGTGAAAGCAAGATGGAGCTTTTCTTCATGTTTTAATAGAAGCAATAGAGATTCCCTAATTCCTACCTTTTGGGGCATGTTTAAACAAAAGTAGAGCTATGGAAACTCAGACGTGTTGGTGCTAAAACGGTTAATCAGAGCTGAAATGATTAGTCAAATAATTAACTAGTTGATAAACAGAAAATAACTATTTTGATAAAGGATTGTCATTTTTCAAGCAAAACTTCCAAAACCTTGCTTGTTCCAGCTTCTTCAATGAGTACTTGGTACTTTTGTCATATACTATGAGTAAATTGAATATCTTTGGGTTTTAGAATGTTGATTGAACATAACAAGCAATCTGAATGTCACCTTGTGAATATATGATTTTCATTAGCATTATTTTCTAACATTTTATTATTAAGTGATTATCTAGTAATCGGGAAAATAATCAGCAGATTTGTTGATAATGAAAATAATAAGTAAAATACCTTTTTTACTTAAATGTTATTTCTTTTTTCAGGTAAAGTTCGATTTTAAATTATTTCATCACAAACAGGAAAGCTCCAATATGAATCCGGGTGTCGCCTTTAATGTGTGACTGACAGGTCATTAGCCTAATTAGCTACGTGTTGGCTAATGGAGACTAGGCCTGACCTGAGGACCTGTGTGTGTAGGGTTGATATTTTATCAAATCTATGGCTCAACTATGCAAGAAAGACAGCAGAGACCTATAAACCAGAAACTTATCCAGTTGGCTGGATTTTTCACAACAGAACAGGATATATCCAGTGGGAATTTAAACTTAACATTTCAAACCGAGCTTTAGTTCATGATGCGGCGCCGCGTGACAAAGCCATTGTGGACGTTTGGTAGCACCAGGTGAGTATTTCAAAATGAACTGCGAATTGGCAGCTTAGCTACACGTTTTGCTTTTATAGCTGTAGGGTTACTTGTCTTCCTTAATATTTTAAATCCTCAAATACACACACGTAAGAGAGAAACATAGACCTACTGACGTGTTTTTTTTCCCATTCCTGGCGCGTGTTGAATCAGTGACCCATTAGCAGTGGTCAGTCAGGGTCTACCAGGTGTGTTAATGACACACAGTCTATGGTTAATGACACACCTGGATAATGTCTGTCACACTGAGGTTTCCTGTTGGATTGAACATGGTGAAGCGCTTTGTAGTGTTGTTTTGATTTCAGATTGTTAAACGCTCATAGCCTACTCATCTGCCTCTGCCTAAAACATAAAGTTTCTCAGGCCAGTGAATAATCCACCAAAAAAAGTAAATTCTGTGCATAAAATTAGTATGGTGAGACAACATTTATAGGAGTGGACTACAAAGCCCATCACTAGGTCAATTTACTGGCTGCAGACAGAAGTCACACCTGTTAGGCCAGTGTCACACAGCAACACACTCATATTTCTAACAGTTTTTAACACACATAACATTTGCTTCCTGATTGTGTAGTCGACACACTTGTCAGGGATTGTCTTTGGTGCTGATGATGAATCAATTAATTTTCAAGGTGACCCAGATGGTGCAATATATTTTATTCAAACTATAAAGATCTGAGCTAATTCTGCAGAGTCAACTGGAAGTTATTACAGTGTTTCTGAGTCCAGGACACAGAAAGAGACAATGACTGACAGACACAAATATATCATGCAGTACAGTGAGCCGGTCCGTAGATTTCCTCTGGGACTGGTCTGCTTGTCAGCCAGCTGCTTGTGTTGTCTGAGAGCTTGCTGTGTTGCTTGTCGGCCCTCTTGTCGAGGCGATAGGACTTCACAGTCTCTATTCTCATGGCGACAGCCGTGGATCGTGTTACTTTTAGTGACAAGATAGGTGATGACATTTACATTGTCCTGTATGTTGTTATGTCATCTGTGCCTTATTTGTAGTTCAAAGTGGTCATCAAACTGCCGCCCAGCCTGTGTGGTTTGGAGGGAGGGTGGGTATCTTTGACGTCTGTTTTGTAATGTTATTTGTCCTCTTTTGGGGCAGTTGTGTCTTGGCTACCATCAAAAAGCTACCACATTAATTCAAGATGCAAAGTATTTTAGATTTTACACACAACATTCCTTTCTATATTTTAATTTCATGGTGCGTTCCTTTTTATCGCCCAGATGCTTGAAAACATGTTTGTGTGTATTTTTAGGGCAACATGAAAGCAATTATAGTACGCAAAGGGTATATCTTTGTAATCGCACGTTTCCTTTGATTGAGGATGTCCCTCTCTGAAGTGGACTGGATCTTTGGTGTTGGTGCCGGGGCGAGAGTTACCCCAGCCTATTTCATGCTTTATTATAGAGCAGACAAAAGAGGCGCTGGTCTTTGCTGTCTGCCACTTTATGGCTGGGCTTTAGTCTGCTCCTCACTATCTTGTCCCTTTCTTCCTTTTGACAGAACTCCCTGCTAGATTATTAGAGTCTAAACTCAAGGGTGAACTCCCAATAAGTTCTATAAGGATCTTTGACTCCCCTGGACATTATTCAGCTGTTTCACTGGCAAACAAATTCACTGTTAAAACCCAAAACAAGTGTTTATTCCATAAAACATTATGACATAGCAGCAGTATAAATATATAAGCGCTCGCATCAAAATGCCTGGGAGAAGTAGACACTGTTGACAGTTATGTTCTTTAGTATCATAGTGCTTCAGTTATTTATTGTGTGTGTGTGTGTGTGTGTGTGTGTGTGTGTGTGTGTGTGTGTGTGTGTGCGCGCGTGTAGGTTGGTTTGGTTTGGACTAAAATAAATGTCTTTCTGTCTCTGCCATTGACTGCAGTTTGTGTCACTCTAATCCCTGTTATTAATCCATGTTGAGTCATTCAGGCTGGTGGGGATTATTGTGGACTTGTATGACAGCTCACAGTTTTTTATTTACCCTTCTCTACGCTGACCACTGGAGGATGATGATTGAGTGTGGCCTTGTTTGCATGTATGTGTGACAGATGTGAGGTTAACAGAATGAATTCAAATCAACTGAAAAGTCTTTTACTTTGACCAAGAGAAAGTGGTGGTGGTGGTGGTGAACAAAACAACTGTAATAATAAATTGACCAAAACAAATGTAATATTGAGCAGAAACAATCAGGTGATCGACAGATATTAATAAATCATTATTTAATCAACTATGCTGAAACATATCTTTGGGCAGTAATTTCAAGTCATTGCCTTGGGCTCTGGGGAATTGTGACTATTTTCTGACAATGATTAGCCTAACTGATTTAATCAAGAAAATAGTTGGCAGTTTAAACAATAATAAAACTTTGTGAGTAATTGATATACAAACAGTCATTTTTGGGGAGAAGTATTCCTTTAAGTAATTTATCAAGTTAATCATGTTTTGTATCTATTGTGAATTGAATATAGTGTATTTTGAGTTTATATTGTTGGACAAAAAATAATAATTTAGAAGACCTTACTTCTAAAAACATGTGATGGTTTACTATTTTCTGTTCACTATTTTACTTTTTACAGACTACATGATTAATTGGAAGATTACTTGTTAGATTAACCAGTAACAGAAATAATTGTTAGCTGCAGACAAGACACTGTATCCAAACCATGTTCGCTTGCTGTAACTGTGGATTAGTGCATACGATGTAAATGTGTATATAGTTGTTTGTCGAGAAAGGCAGTGTGTGACAGCTGGGAGAGTCCTTATTCTCAAGGCAAGGCCAGGGGAGCTTTTCATTTGCTGAAACAATTGCACACGCAAGAGGAACCCAAAAGCATTTGACTAATACAGGCTATCCCCGAGGTCGGTGCTGAGGGTATCGATTATGCCATGAAAACCTCACTAGTATGAAGCACTTAAGGTTTAGACATGCAAAGTCTGTTATTTCCAGTACCAAATTTAGAAATTAAAAGAATGAGTAAACTTTAAAACATGACTACAGCAGCCTTAAAAGTCTTTCAAAAAATGATGCAGCTGACCGAGAGAAATTATGAAAATACAAGGGGGGCACTAAAAGGAAAAAATTGTTGATTATAGAAGGGAGAATAAGGAGAGCTATGAATACCTTCATAGAGGGTAGAAAGTGGGAGGTTAAATTAGAGAGGAGGAACAGCAGCATATGTCCGGAAGGGGGAACACGTCTGTGCAAAAGTGAAGCCGTTCATCATCCGTAACCTTGCCAGGACACAAGACCGACTCCCAGAGTTGGAAGAACCCGTTGATAAACACTGTTACAATCACCAAGCAGCACAGTCAAACCTAGAAAAAGCCTAGTTTCTGTGTTCCAGTTGGAGCCAGAGGTAAGTAGAGGGCTCATATAGCATAAAAAGATTTCTGCAGATTTATGAGGCTCTGACACAGTGAGGTATTGATCCCCTTTCCCCATCTGAGCCAGTCAAAGGAGAATGGAGGCTACTGCTAACCTGTTATGGTACTTACATTTTATATTTTGGGTGTATAGGTTGTTGTGTTCATTTCCCGAGTGACTTACTGTAACTGGAGAATAAGAGCTTACCAGAATTACTGTTAGAAAGGGCAGCAACACTGG
Organism: Sander lucioperca; assembly: GCF_008315115.2. Classification (NCBI taxonomy): domain Eukaryota; kingdom Metazoa; phylum Chordata; class Actinopteri; order Perciformes; family Percidae; genus Sander; species Sander lucioperca. The sequence goes on along the minus strand of NC_050193.1, from coordinate 3,912,882 downwards.
GCCAAGTCAGAAAATGAATACAAAATACTGGAGGTGTTCGCAGCAGTGTCTGTAGATTATTCTGAATAACCGGACATTGCATCTGGAAAGATATATCTCTGTTTTTAAAGTGTCATTTTCAGTCAATTAAGCAACCCAAACAAAATTTATTTCACCCTTTATTGTATCTGGGTGGCAACATTCAGGTGGCTCATTTACAGACATTACTGGGTGTGAGTGTAAAATGGTTGTTTTAAATTTTGGTTCATGTGATAAGAGTTAGCTAAAGGCTAAACCCCTCCCCAGATAGCGGTTGTCCAATCATAGCGTAGCAGCCGTAACAAGGTACAGCAGGCCTGCGGCGCTTTGGATTTCTTCACATACATGGCATCTAAAGGATTTGGAGGCTAGTGTTTTTTGTAAAGTATTTCCAAAATCAAAAACACAAGATCAAAAGTGTAAGAAATGGATTAAACAGTGTTTATCTGCTCCAACTTAAGATGCAAACGTTAGCATGTCCAGTTAACTATCTTACTGCAGCAACCTAACCATGCATAACATCCAAGGCCAAGGAGCATTTCATTAGCTTACTCGACACCCCGACAGTTCCTCCGCAGTGTAGGGGGTGAGGATTGTACTGAGGCCACGTCCACACGTACCAAAACAATCTTTTTTTTCCACGTCTTCCCTGGCATCGTGTCAAGAATATTTGCGTCCAAACAGATCCATTTGTAAATGACTCAACACGCTACTTCATATTCCAGGCCTATAGATGGCGCTGTTTCTGCTACAGAAATTCACCAAAAACAGAGAAGATGAGGCAGAGCATGCGCATAAAGCTTGCGCGGTGTATACAAACAGACAGTAGAAGAAGAAACCAAACACAAGAAGAAGACGACGAAAATGGCTCAATATCTTCTCCAGCAGGAACACAAGCATGTAGTCCGCCGTTGTTGTTGTTGTTGTTGTTGTTGTTATGAGACGTCGTCGCGGGATAAGTGGTCGAAGGCTAGAGATCGAGGCGTATCAATGACAACATCGATACGCAGGTATGCGGCTTCGCCGTCCAAACGAAGCCGCAAGGGCGGCGTTTTAGAATTTTTTTCACCCTGGGACCAGGTCTTCAGGCAGTGTGTTTACAGGATTCGTTTGCACGATCGGCCAAAACGATGCAAAACGTGTGTTTACACCAAAAAGCGTTTCCGTGTGGATGGCCCCTAAGAAGCAGGATTTGGGGTTAGCGAGGTAACTTCAGGTTTAACACTGGGTTTACAGGGTTATGATGGTGTTTCACTTCTTGCTGGGGGAAGGGTACATTGCCGGTATAGCTTGTTATACTTGTTGTACTTACTATATTTTTTATTTTCTCCAAGTCTGTTTCACACCTCTGGGGTTGCAGCGGAAAGAATAAGGGTTATATATAAGGATAACGTTCGCTTCTCTGTATTGCTCTATTGGATTTGGACAAGTTTACACTCTGGCAACCCCAGCCAAACTCGTAATGTGCCATAGTGTTATGTTTATATACACTAGTTAATCCTCATCCTAAAAGACATTTTCTCAACGAGAAGGGCCCTTTACAGGAGTTAGCTGGAAAAATGTAAAAGTCAGCCAGGGACAGTTTTAACATTAGCTCAATATTCTAGTAAGCTAACGTAGAAATTGTAAAATATGCTAGCCATAGTTTTTCAATTTAGCCAGCAAAATATTTTATAAATTTTATTAATATTATAAGTGAAATTTTAAACCAATTGTTTCAAAAATTTCTATCATGGTCATCATCACCAACAACAAAAACAACAGCAGCAAAATAACAAATGGAGCCATCGATCAAACTCTGAAAGCTGCAGGTCATGGACTGCAGCTTTGCCTAATAGAGGCACTACATTAACGGGTGGTGAGTTTTGACAGATCCAATTAGAATGAGCTCCATGCCTCTGCCACTGCCCTGCCCTCCGAGCTACCCTCACACAAGCAACGATATGGTAGCATGGCATCCACGCTGCTCCTGCTCATCCACAGTCTCACTAGTCTCTTTGCTCTTCCTTTGGTGCATCATGAATAGATACAATAGCATTTAGCAACATTGTTCAAGCCTTCATCTTTGTTTATGTTGTTTTTCTTGGCTTTGGATATTCTCATGAAACTAATCATACACTGAATATACAGAACATTACTCAAAAAGCATGTTTCCACGCTGAATATTTTTCATGCTGCCACCACCACCCCCCCCCACCCCCCTTTTCCGCATCCCTCAAAATATCTATTCCTGTCTTTGGTAAAGCTGCTTTTCTCTCGTTTATCCACAAATGTCCAAATGATAGGTTTTGTGTCTAAGGAGGAAAGGGAGTCATGCTTCACAAGATGGAGCACAGCAAAACATCTGACTCCTGCCAAGAAAGGGAAACAAAGCAGGCTAATTTTTTGCAAAAAATCTATTCTTTTGTCCTCATCAGAGGCCTGCTTTCTTTGTGTACCCCTCACTCTCCCTCCAGCCGCAGTCCTCCCTCTCAATTATTCCTGAGAAACAACGTACTTGTCCATCTTTTCCGTTTCAATAGCTAATGGTCTATCTATCTCCCTCTGCCCAACAGTCAAGCCAATTAATTCAATCAAGCTGTTGAAAATCATTTTCAGTCTCAGCGGGAGTGCACTGCCAGACTGACAGCCATATCCATTGTTAAGAGAGGAACAACACTGAGTAAACCAAGGTAAATTAGCCTGAATGGATGTAGAAGTAATTTTATATCTGGACCATTCAATTATGTTTCATGTGCATCATTTCCCTGTTATTTCTTCTCTATCACATGTCTGTGTGCACACGTATGTGTCACATTCAGCGCAAAACCCGTGGTTAGGCTGTGGCGTGAATCAATATGTCTTGTCAGTGTGAGGAAAATATACAAGACCATGAGAAATGATATTTTCAGACTATAGCGTCTTGACACTTGTGATGTGATATGTGTAGAGGGCAATTTGTCAATTTTTTTTAAGGTGTCATACCATACCTGTATACATCACATTTAGTTGCCTGAAGAAATGGACCAATCCCTTTAAAACTGCTTTCCACTCTTCAGTCTCAAGCCTTTCTTTTACTTTTTCAAAAGGAAATCTCAAAGTAAATATAACCTCTGTCGCAAATGCAATGGATTATGAGTTGTCGAAATACTGTTGAACAATAATTGTGTATGAATTGTAATGTATTGTGATTATTCTTTCTTTCTTTCTTTGCTGATGTAAGCTATTAAACCCATCATGCAGGCCTTTGATGTAGCTCTCCATTGTCTTGCAGAGCTGCAGGAAATTGAAAGGGAAAATCAGGGGAGTGTTGTTGAAGGGGAGAAGAGGTGGAGGACGGGAGTGATGCGCAGCACGACGGGGTTTTCTGGGACATGACACACGGAAATGAACAAGCCTTGAATGACCTGCGGGAGCTTGCTTTTTTTTTTTTTGTTGCTTAACAGACTTTCAAAGCCCATGCTTCCTCTCACCACTGCATCTAAAGCTCTTCTATTCTAATTTAGAGAAAACCTTTAAAAAATAACACAAAACACACTCGCTCAGCTGTAAAAGAGCATTTGTCCCTCCAGTGTTAAGAATAAAGTATTAATGGAAGCAAAATTTGATTTAAATCTGTCTGTGACTTGAAGAAGGGTGAAAAGCTTCCTTTCTCTGCCATTCTCCTCAACACTGTAAGTGCTTTCTCCGTGTCTGTCAATGAGCACATGCTTTCACATTTTTCTTCCTGTGCTGATAAATTATGATGACAGTACGGAAAAGCTGTTTCAGGATGGGGAGTACAAAGTGGTTTTAGGCTAGGTTAATAAGTCCATTTCTGCTCTTTTGTGAGTCCTGAAAAGTGGAACTAGCATTTTATTTCAACGTGGCTGTTGCATATTTTTGTGAATAAATTTGAATATTTTCAACCATGTTCCATGACGTGATTAATAGAAGTTTAGTTGTCCATCAGAGGCTGTAAATACTAAGGACTCCTCTTGTTGTCCGGAACTATAGGTAGTATATTTCATTGGCCTATTTTACAAATGGATTAGATGTAGTTTCTGTCCTAATTAATATTTTTCTCAAAACAAGGTTTTAATCACAACATATATGGGTATTTCTAGTGAGATGGCTAACTGCAGGAATCGCATCAGTTGATTTTGAATTTATGTAGCTGAGCTTCTTCTTCGTGAGTCTAGGTTGTGTTAAACAGAGAAGAGGGTGATGAATATAGAGAATGATGGAACTGGCAGTCCGTTATACAAAAATGACAGATAAGCAATGAAGGAGGGCAATTCATTTTCCCCTCACTATTTTGCTCAGGTAGTGTAGAGAAAGAGGTGGGAAGTGTGATGTGCAACATGGCAGGTCAGACCTGGGAAAGTGGGTTTGCTCTGGCGGGAAATGGCTATTTACGTAGCTGAAAATGGAGTGGGCCTTTCTGACATTTTCATAGCCCTGCAGGCAAGAGTAACCTTCAGTAGAAAACAGAACGATTAAAGGAATGGGAGGGGGAGAGGCAGAGTGAGCGGTGGGGCAGAAAGCAGGTGAAGTGATTGCATGGGAGAGTTGAAAATGATTGGAGACTGAATTTGAGAAAAGAGATGGGGACAAGGAAATAAAGATGGACAGAAATAGACAGAAATTCTTTGGAGGTCATGCAGAGATGTTAGAGAAAATACACTGCCTTACACAGAATGACAGGTAGAAAAATCAAGAAAGGGAATAAGGAAGGGTAATGTGCAGGGTTAACAAAACACTTGCATCTAATCTACAAGAGTAAAATTCAATAAACAACATATTTCCGCCTTTTCCTAACAGCTTTACACCTTGTTGTACCTCTTAAGCACTGCTATCAAACCAAATCACTCAGCCCTAAAGCGTCAGTGCTGATGTGGCATGACAGAAATTATGCATGCTTAAACCATAATGGCCACGCACAGCAGCGCTAGTTAATATTTCAGTCTTCAATAGATTTGACATAATGTGCATCATAATGTGTCCTCTTCCCTATTATTGTGAGTGAACAACTGAATACAACCAGGTATCTCCATCAGTTACTTGTGTCATACTGTGTTACCTTGATTTTCAGTCACCGGGGCAGTCAAGGTTTGTATATATCTGTGGAACAAACTAAAATGAAGAAAGAAAACAAAAATAAAACCATATCATATATGGAATTTTTAGTTGTGGTTTTAAACAAAATAAATCAACTTAGAAGGACAGGTTATATTGAATTATATTTATATAGAGCTATACTGTTTATTGTTGAAAAGTATTTTAAGTTCCCCAAACTTGCCATACCTGCAGTCTACAGCCACGTTAACAGCTCTGTGAGGCTGCACTTATGCACAGTCATGATTTGAGCTAAATGCTAATATGCTCACAATGACAATGGCAACATGCTGATGTTAAGCAAGTATAATGTTTACTATGTTCACCATCTAAGTTTAGCGTGTTAGCTTGCTAACATTTGGTAATTAGCACAGAGTACACAAAATACAGGCTGATGGGGATGTTATTAGTTTTCAAGTATTTGCTCATAAACCAAAGTACTAATTGAAATGTAGATGGTGCTAGATGAGAAGTCAGGGGAATCAATAGGATTCATCCTCTGGGAAGCATACATGTCTGTAATAAAAAACTCAAGGCAATCCATATAATACTTATCTCAGTCTGTACGGAAGCAGTAGATTGAGCATCCAACAGACAGACCGACATTGCCATCTATAGAAAAAACAAGGCACCTTGGGCAGGTTGCTTGTCCATCACAAGACCACCACATCGACAAATCGTTTCACACTCGCAACCAGTTTAGAGGTTCCACCTTATTGGACCTGCATGTCTTCAGACTGTGGGAGGAAATCCAAGCACAGACCCATGCAGGCATGGAAAAAAGCAAAAGAAAAATGGGACACCGGAACAAAAATATTATAATCGTGTAAAATGTTTTGAATTAAGCCTGTAGGGGGCTCTTTGCTGTTCCATATGCTGTCTATCTCCCACAGCTTTCCTCTCCTGATATAATTCTGCAAATCACAGTTTCCTGATAAGAACTGTTACTACGTTGCCGGTAGAACTTATCAGGTGATCATCAGATAGACAGAATTCAAGAGAAACTGTGGAAGAAAATAAATGATTTCTATGTGCCTGTGTAGCCAAATGAGGACAGATTATATCAGTAGATGCAGCTTTTAGACCATGATTATGACTAGCCTCATTTCCTACAAATGACTCCTTTCCTGGGCCAGGAGTGCTAGAATATTATTTTTCTTGTATGTCTTTCTTTCATAGCATAGCAATGTCACCATAATGAGAAACTTGGCAAAGAGACACAATGTATTCAACTTATCTATGCACTTTATTTCCTGTAAATCGGTCCCTCTGTCTCTGCCGTGTAATTAAGTGAGACTACGGGTTCATGAGCTATGACTGTTTCATTACTTTTGAATAGGCCAAGATGTGCTGATATGGGTGAGAATGAGATATCAATATGTCCACTATTACTCGAGTCTTTATTAATTTCATTTTACCATTCACTGCATACTTCTCATTCAGTAGCCTTCCAAGGCTATACAGGGATAGATATATTTCATTTGGTGATTCACTCACTTCCTTTGAAGCCAAGCTTTGGTTTATTTAAAGCCCTATAACAATGAGTTTAGGTGGGCAAAATATGAAATATCAAGAATGACCATTTACTGTCTTATTGAAATAAATTTATATCATCTTGTTGAAATCAATAGACAGGTATCTAACCACAGACTTAAAGATGGAGCAAAAAGATATACATTTTATTGTATATTGTTTTTCAGGAAAGGCTAACACTAACGCTAACACTTCAATTCCCCTCTGTATAGATGGCTCCCGCACGTCGCTTTGACGATTAATCCTGTTGAGACCTGGTAGGCTATCCTCTATAATGTGGGTTCAAGAGTAAAAAAGCCCCAGCCTCTACTGAGTAAAGTGCTTTTCTGGACTCTCATACAGGGTCATTGCCAAGACCCAGAAGATAAGAGCTGCATTTAAACAGTTTAATTGGCTTTGTACAATAAACTATTTTTAGAGGTTGCACATAGAAATATGCTCACATATAAGCTTTACATGCCAGAGGGTGAGGTTCCTGGTAAACTCACAGTGGCTTAACTAAGCAGCAGGCTCCTTTTTGTGTAAAAAGTGTGGCTAGGCATTTCTGTGTATTAATATGTATAGCTTTTGCTTCCTTGTCCTCCCTGTGGAATAGAAATCTGATAGCGTGTAGTGATAGTGTGAGAGTTGGGAGGCTTTGTTCCTCTGCGGGTGCTGTGTCTCCCTCACTAGGAAAAATGCCATGAAAGTCACCAGCAGCACTGGGAGGTTAACTGCCAAGTTATAAATCACACAAGACAGTTAGGCTAAGGGTGCTGTTAGCATATGGCTGCAGTTACTCTACTGCAGTACCTTGAGGTTGTCATTTAATACCCTAATATTAATATCCCTGTGATTTGCAATATGCCAGGTGAATAAAACCTAATCAAGAAACAAATACTGAAAGAAATACTTGAGAGTAATTTCACAATGGGACCCTCGTGTGTGTGTGTGTGTGTGTGTGTGTGTCTCATTCACCAACTTGGATACAAATGTAAATTAATAACTCTGGTAGTCTGGGAGATGTCCATAAGAATGTGATCAGGGGGATGCAGCTAGGGGGGCTGCAAAAAAAGGAGGCTAAAAGACTTGCAAAATTTTGCTCTGTTTCAGCCATCGTAAGAAGCATGCAGATATGGAGACGAAGATGCTTTGTTTACCCTTAATGTGTGGAGTACTATAAATGAAAGACTTGTAAAGTATGTGCCTATGTAAATCTATCACCTTGTCAATAACGCTTCTCATAGTATTTGGATCTTGTATGTTTTCTTGAGATGCCTTTTAGATCCAAATAAAATAATTTGTGTGTGTGTGTGTGTGTGTATTAATCCAAAGTCTTCCAATATTTAATCACGGTAATTAAATTGCTTTCATTGCAAAACATGAAGGAGTATGAGAAAAGTGCTTATCACAAATTCATCATGTGACATTTCAGAAATATCTACTGTCGACTGTCAATCTTTTTTCTTCATGACAATCCATTGAGATTAATATTTTCACATATACTATCAAGAAAAGGTGAAGCTCTTTGTATTGAAACCACCACTAGACCAATATTTGATGATTTAATAAAATGCCAAGATCGGCCCAATATATCTTATGTCATTATAACTAACAATATGTAGATTTATCCATTTTTGTTATGCTGCACTTCTCTCACATCAAAGCAACGGCTTACCCCTCTGCATCTTTAGCAGTGATTCTCCATTTGGTAACTGTCAGTCACATATCAATCTGTCCCACTGCAGGCATCTAGAAAATTGATTGAGCCTAGATGGACAACCGAAGTCTGACTGACAGTGTCTGTGGTGCAGATTATTAAGCATTTTCTCCTCCAGGAAGCCAATAACTGTCTGAAGAAACTAACACAGTGTCTTCTCCACTGAAATTTGTTTGTTTTTATGATGTGTCTTTGCCTTTTATCCTCTTACCTAAGTCAGTGTGCTGCAAACTCATTTGTACTAGCCTTTTTTGCCATTAGTGCCTCAATGGTCAGCCAACATAATTAGTTCTATGCTAATCCCACTGGACTCTTCTAATTAAAACCAACGCCAAGGGCAAGTGACCATAAACGGGACAGCAGCGTGCCCTTACTCTGGAGAAAGAGCGCAAGTAAACCGTAACTGATGTTGCAGTGGGTTATGGGATTTTAAGTGGCCTCCCATTTCTTTTATACAGGGACACGTTAAATCCATGACTTATTTCACAGGGAGCTCAGTGTCTTTTCAATGCAGAAGCCTGGTATGCAACAGTCACATTAAAGTGGCACTTACACAAAACTATTACTACTGAGAAATGCTTTTTATTTAGAAGATACAGGATTGAATGTGTAAAAAAAAAAAAAAAGCTCTTTAGAGTGGAGTGTTACCAGTCTGTGAAAGCAAGGACCTCATGATGAAGAGGAAAAATACACCTTTTGACACTGTCTAAAGAAAGCACACAACACAGCGTGAAATGATTCCAGAGTGGACTTAAGCTTTAAGACGCATGTGTATATATAAGCTCTGCAACTGGAGATTGTTTATATTCCTTTAATACCTAAGCAAACCGCAGTGTAAATCTACACATTTTATATGCATTATGTGTTTTACATAATCACACACAATTTACAGCCTTTTTAGAGCTACATACTGTGTTGGAGAGAGACAGATGTTGTGGATGGTGAACATGAATAAAAATCCAGAGGAAATCTTAAATCTAAATGAAATAACCCACCAAGTAGTATTGAAACTTCTCCAGTCAAATGTTCGCAGCCAGTCACTGCAATTCGATTTAATGTCCCGTGTGATTAGCCCACTACCACAGCAGCTACAACCCATACAGTGTGGGTGTGGAGAAGTTGAGTGTGGTGTATTTGTGGTGCATCCACATTTTAGAATTTGTAGCTTCTTTGCAGCAACATCCGTATTTGAAGCATTGTCTACTGTCATGTCTACAACTTTGTGCTCTATCACAAAATTGGCCATGCACAGCTTGTTTTAGAGAGGGTGAGAAGGTTTATCCAAGATGGCTTTGATTTGGTCCCTTGTCCTTCTCTCTGCACTGCCTCCACACTGTCTAGTTCCAACCTGATCACCCACCCACCCATTGTTGAGATTGCTGACCTCTAAGCCTTGAAGCCACCACCCCAGCACACCGCCCCAGAGAACAGTGGCTAGTACAGACTGATAGAAAATCTGCAGTCTGTTGCACATACTGAAGGATCTGAGTCTTCTCAGGGAGAACAGTCTGTCTCTTCCTGCAGAGGGCTTTGGTGTTGAGAGTCCACTCCAGTTTTTTATTTTTTATTTGGACCCCCAAGGTACGAGTCCTGGATGACAACCAGGACGGGGCCTACTGTTCCTCTGGTAGTCCAGCACATCTCATTGGATATTGAGCTTCAGGTGTGACGAAGCTCTCTATCAGTCCTCTTTACTCCTCTGTAAAATAGTCTCTAAGTGAATACCGCATGCTTCCAGTGAAAACACATCACTATGTTGACATGTATCTTCCATTTTGCCAAAAAAAAATTGCTTTTATTTGTTAAATTGTCTTCACTACATAAATTACAAATATGGACAGACATGGATGTAAATTGCAACTTGACTGGTTGGCGGAGGCATACAACCGTGAGGTAGTAATTCTAGTTTTAACCTAACATTTCCATATTCCATTATCTTTCTTCATACATGCCGCTTTGGCTGCACTCATGCTGAAGTTAATCAACTGCCTGAAGTGCCATTGTTCCTTCACCCGCCCTCCTTTTTGTTTTGCTCGTTTCAGACTGCACTCAGTCCATCAAAGGCTCCATTTAAAGATGGGTTTTTAAAGTTCACTTTGGATGGACACAGCTTGCCACTTTGGTTGCTGTGGAAACCAGGTTGATGCATGGACAGGTTTTTGACAACAGTGGGAGTTTAAGAGGCTATAGAGGCTTGTCGAGATTTATAGATTTACTGTACAGTTCTTCAGACCTAGTAGGCGATTTATTCAATAGGAGGGGAGAGAATAAATGTTTGCCTGCAGATACAGAAACCAGAAGCAGAAGTCCAGGCCAAATGCATTTAATAAGAATAAATCAGTTTTCTTAGCTTATAGAATAGAGTTCATTTTTTGTTGTGATATAAAAATGAATTACAGAACTTTATGATGTACATCATTTAAGTTATATTGTAAAATGGAATTTTAAATCAGTAATTTTAAATCAGTAATTTATTATTTTTGTAAATATGCATATTAAAGTGTAACTCTCGCCAAAATGCAACCTAGGGTCTTTTTGTGAATGTACCCGAGTCAAACTTACGTTTAAAAGCATATTTAGGACGGAATCGCTACTTTTAAGATTCACCGTATTTTCGTTTTTCGGTCAAATGGCCTTTTGAATGGGAGTCCTAGGGGCAGTTTTATGCTAGCCTCAAAATAGCTATTTTTAAAACACTAAGAAGGCTCGACACAACATGAAACTTTGCTCGAAGTATCACCAGGGGCTCTACACCTTCACGAAAGCATTGACAACCTTGTTTGTGTACACAGAGTTTACTAAAAAGAAAGGTTTTGAACAACTCACCATAGGTCTTGTTGTTTCCGGCCGCTACCACCTCGGCAGTCAAAACGAGTTGATATCCGAATGCGAATGACCGGACTCCATATGAGCTCCTTTCAATATTGTCGAATCGATATCGATTTTTTTTGACTGATAAAATGGCTGCGGCCGGAAACAAGAAGGCCTATGGTGAGTTGTTCAAAACCTTTCTTTTTAGTAAACTCTGGGTACACAAACAATGCTTTCGTGAAGGTGTAGAGCCCCTGGTGATACTTCGAGCAAAGTTTCATGTTGTGTCGAGCCTTCTTAGTGTTTTAAAAATAGCTATTTTGAGGCTAGCATAAAAGTGCCCCTAGGACTCCCATTCAAAAGACTATTTGACCGAAAAACGAGAATACGGTAAATCTTAAAACTGGCGTTTCTGTCCTAAATATGCTTTTTAAACGAAAGTTTGACTCAGGTACATTCACAAAAAGACCCTAGGTTGCATTTTGGCGAGAGTTACGCTTTAACAGCAGAGACTCCAGGAAGTTACTGGTCCCAACCAAGAAATAGTCCGGTACATTACCTGGTAAATTGTCCGGATTGAACAAACAAGACATAATGTGTTAAAGGGGTGATAGAATGATTACATAGGGTATTTCACATTATTCCTTAAGGTCTCCTAATAGGGTATGTAACATTGGTTGGGCTGAAAATGGCCCGGGTGCTGTTCTGTGTGCCCTAATGTATCCCTGTGAAATAGCCATAGAATGAAACGAGAGGTTTTCTCCCTTATATAGTATGCTCATGAATATTAAGATGAGCTGCACGCTGATTGGTTGGTTTACGAGTAAAGCTGCGCAGTGCTGCTGCACATGAGGCGAGAGGGGAGGGGCTACTCCTCTGCTCCTCAGTCACAGAACAGAAGAGAGGTGAATGTTTTGGCGGCCACAGGTGAGAAATACCTTGCGTGCTCGCTGGACAATACTGGTGTCTTTTTTACAGAAAGTACCTGTCTTTTCTACAGAAAGTCACCAGATTTGTCACTAGTCGCTTTTGTGAAAAAAAGTCGCTAAGGGGGTCTGAAAAGCCCTGTTAGTGGTTTCCCTGTTTATAGTCTATATGCTTCGCGTTCCACTTCCGCGATTGCTCTGGTGCTGCAGGAAATTCCGCCAGATGCATGTATTTTCCGTTTCCTTCCGCATTCTTTGGATTGGAATTTTAAATTCGGTGGATTTATGAGGACTATTGTTGACTGCTCCTTAGATCACTGCATGGTAAATTGAGACAGCTAGCTAGACTATCTGTCCAATCTGAGTTTTCTCTCGCAAGACTATTTTACAGCGGCTCTGTGCGGAGTTTAGCACCACCCATGACAATTCTGATTGGTTTAAAGAAATGCCATTAAACCAGAGCACATTTTCCTCCCATTCCCGAATGCTGTGTGGAGTAGCCAGACTCTTCTTCAGCACACTTTGGAGCAGGGTCTGGCAAAGCGGGACTACCCCAGTTCCAGTCTTTGTGCTAAGCTAACTTTGCTGGCTGTGCTGCAGCTTCATATTTACCATACAGACACAAGAGTCTTCTCATCTAACTCCCAGCAAGAAAAGAAATAAATGTATTTCCCAAAATGTTGAACTTTTCCTTAAGTGAAAACAGGCATAATTTAATGCTTCTGTTTTTAGGACTTCTATTTAAATTAGAGGTTGTTCCTTTATGAAGACCACTGGACAAAGGTCACAGTTTACCCTCCTCCTTTATTTACCACTATAAGCAGTCTATAATCAGCACTGTCAGCACTGAAAGGGCAAGTTGCACCAACAGTGCGGTCTGAAACACTGTGTGAAGCAGGTGCTTGCTGGTTTGATGGCGTGCATGGTTTGGACAGTAAGCAATCAGATACCTCATAAGGCTCTGAATCTGGCTTACATCCTGCCCTTTAGCCAGTACCAGGGGATCAGTGTTCAGGCAGAGAGGACTAGTACTGGTGCTTGGGAAACTAAATGGATTAGGAAAAAGACAAGATAGGGGCCGTGCTTCTGGTTGGTTTCATTCTTTAAAGGCTGAACACCACCATGCAAATGATAAAAATCTACATTAATGGATTGAAGACTTTTAAGGCATCTTAGTCAGAGGTGCACGGCTGGTGTTGGAAGAGACAATTGGGTTGTGTTTCATTCACTGTGGTCCCCATGTTCTTGACTGTGAGTTATTTTTTATGATGACTGCTTGTTTGAGTGCCAGCATATTTGCATAAAGAAGGACATATCGAGAGCTCATAAAGAGGAGAGCCAAGAGTATCCATCACCTCACTGGTGACAACCTGTTCTTTGACACACCACTGTAAAGGACCCCAGCACACTATAATCAGGGCAATTGGCCTTTCTGTTAATCGTGTGTAGATTAAATAGAATTTAATGGAACAAATTAAGTATAAAAAGGCCCTAAAACTGGCGAGTATTTAAATCACATCATCAGCAAACTCTGCATACTAAACAATGTTTTTCTTGGATGACGAGAACAAGGCTGGCACTGTGGGATGTTTATTGTTCCTGCTGTAACTATTTTGGAGTCTCAAACTGTTCAAATCTGCCAACACAACCCCATCACTTACACACTGTCTGTCACATTAGATTTTACCATTAGTATTCACTTACCAGGCACATCGACATGCCACTACAGTACGGGGTCCACTGTTGTGCTGCTAATAATTATTAACTGTGAGGTGCAGTCACATGAATGTCCACTAAAACACATTTAATTAGTGGATTGATTTTGTATTCTTATATAATAAAATGAATTAACACTCACTAAATGCCCATGGCACGGTTTGTTCAGTCTCTTATTTTTGATGGAAAATATTAGTGAAGTCATATTACATTAAAGTGAGTGGTATGACACAAAAAACAATAAATCCACATAAAACATGTTTGGGTAGAGAAGAGGGGGTGGGGGGCTTGTGAAATAAAATGAACCAGTTTTGCCACGTTGTATATCCTTTTACTGTAGATAAGGTTATGATATAAATATTGGTAATCAGCCTACAGTCAGTAAAGTGTAAAGAACAATTTATATTTGATATGCTGCTGGACTGGAGTCGCACCAGCGGGTCAGTGTGAACACTCATAAAAAGAGCAAAGACATCCGGTCATGTATTTCAAAATAAAACTAATTTTGATTTATGGCTCTTGTGTTATAAAGTAAACTCGACATTAAAAATGAAATAGGCCTATACATCACTTAAGTGTTGAGCTATTGTTTACATTTTCTTTTAACATGTTTGTTCTTCTTTAAGCCGATTAAAGAGGGTTTGTTGCCCAATGCTAAATATACAGTAGGCCTACTTTAAGCTTAACTTCGACTGAAACATGCAAGAGAAACTCAAAACGTTTCAAGGCATTTTTTTCATCTCAAAAAGTCCATTCAAATTGACAGCTGCTTCTCTGACAGTGCAAACACATTTATGCCTTTTGTTGTTAAAGGCACTTCCTGCCTCAGTCTGCACAACGGTGTCTGTCTTGACAAAACCGCTGCCCTGGACAGCTCTGGGATTTTTTGCGTTGGCAGCCAGTCTGTACCAATCTGTTTCCACAGTTGCTGGGTACGGACGAGCACCGGGAAAGTCGGAAACGGAACGGGACCGGTAAGACAATGCGCTCTCCTGTCTTCTTGTATTGTCACACGTGAGGAAGAGTGCTGTCGATGCAAAAGTTTTTATTTGGCTGAAATGGATCTCGATGCGATAGTTTCAGGTGCACAGTTTTGAAAGAGAGGAGTAAATTGAGCATGTGGTGTGGCAAAGTTGTATTTCGCTCATCGCTTTTACTGGAATAACTGCGTGTATGTTCTGGATAAAGACCATGGATTTTAGACGTTATGCGTAATTGCGCATCAGCAGCACCAGGCGTCTAATCGCCTTTCTTCACACTTGTCCCGTAGGAAAAATACTTTTTGTGAGTGATAAAGTAAGATGTTAGCCTACTCAACTAATATAACTCATAAATAAATCTATTAAAAAAATCAAACCATAAAATATGCGACAGTGGGAGAAAATACAAAGATCACCATTATGCCTTTAAGTGGTTATGCTATGTCAGTGTAACATGTATTTAAGGAATTTTTTTGGTCCCTCGTTTGTAGCCTTCTAATCAAAAATGAGGTAGATATCCTAAAACAACTATTCGTATTTATAGTCGGCTGTGGGTCGATATTGGCAACATTTGCTTCACTCATGTACTCCATCCTCCTCTGTACCCAACATTATGCCCCATCCAGATTTATGATCTTACTTAATAGTATTTTCCACAGAAATTGTCAATGAGTTCCCCTCCTCATGCACTTTCTGCTCTGTACTGCAGCCTATTGATGTTACATTTTGGCTAATTATAGCAAATATAATATTCACTTTTAAAGGGATATCACTGTAATAGCCTACCGTTTTCTTATACAAACATAAACATATTCTTTTTTTTTTAAAGATTATTTTTTGGGGCTTTTCCCTTTATTGTACAATGACAGTGGATAGACAGGAAAGGGGGAGAGAGATAGGAGACGACACGCAGCAAAGGGCAGCAGGTTGGATTCGAACCCGCGCCGCTGCAGGACTCAACCAACATGGGTGGCCGCTCTTAATGGGTGAGCTAGAGGCCGCCCCAAACTTAAACATATTCAATGTATTAATAAAATGGTAGTGACTTTATCAGACTTTGTGGTGTTTTTGTTACATTTTAATAACTTTTTTTTAAAGATTATTTCTTTGGGCTTTTCCTCCTTTAATTTTTGACAGGACAGCTAGGTGAGAAAGGGGAGAGAGAGGGGGAAGACATTCAGGGATCATTGCCTTTTTAAAGTGGCACAAAATTTGACTGCATGCAAGATCCTGAGACATAAACCGTAGAATGTGTTTTTTCACGTTGAACATCCCTTCTACACACACACACACACACACACACACACACACACACACACACACACACACACACACACACACACACACACACATACACATACACTGAATCTGAGTCTACTGGGGCCAATAATAACATGATTTAACAGCTTTCTGCTTGGAGGAATTCTTGAAGTTTGACATGTCTATTTCATCTGCGCTGGCAGTGCTCTGATTACAAAAGTGCATTCTATAATCACCACTGTACAGAGAGAGAGAAGGGTATGTTGGTGTACAGATGTTAGAATCAGTCCATCCTAAAGTGAGCCAGGTCAAAATGGGGCGTGTGAAACTGTCACTTGAATGAAAATTGGATTTTCTACTGAACACCTCTTTTGCTGCAATCTTTGTGCTCAGTAGTTGTTGTAACAAGTAAGAGGTCTGATAAATCAAGTGGAATATCACTGTGTAGATTTAGAGAAATTGACGTCATGCTCTGTATAGACTATTTATGGACAGCACCTTTTTAGAGCTGGCTTCTCCCGCTGAATGGCCCTAGTTGATAAATGCTGCAATCTGTCTTGCTGGTATGATAAAGTGTGCAATATGTTTCTCACAGTCATTGTTATTTTTTTACTGTGTTTTTTTTTTTTATCTTTAGATAGAGCGAGTTTGGCATTTGAGAGTTTTTACAGTGAATAAAGGAGGTAGAGCAAGAAGAGATGGTGTTTTATGGCACTGTATTTGTCATGAGCCGTTTGGTAGAGGACTTTTGGTTTCAGGAAGACAGTACAGTAATAACAGCCTATGTGGACATGCGTAGTATAAATTTTAAAGGGAAAATTCCATTTAGAAAACCTTGGCAATGTGTCAGTTGTTGGCTGTTACCTAAAACCATACTAGTTAGGTTAAGCCAGCTACATCGTTATGGTGAACACAAATGAGAAGGCAAAAAAAATCCCTTTTCATATAGATCCCCTGTTTGTGTTGTTACTGAGAAACCATAACACTCCCTATGCAGTAGATGATAACAGCATTTTGACCTTCTCCTAGAGAGCCTGAAGTGCTTGAGTCTCCCTCTAATGTTATCTCACATGTGCACAGCGTGAAGTTACTGATACTGACACACTGTACACATTTCCTTTTGTTACTGAGCATATTCCGATGAAGTGCCCTATTTTAGGTGCAAAACACGTGGAACAAGCTCACAAACGCGTTTCACAAAAATGTTTGTTTAGCAGACTTCAGATTCTTCACAACGGGGAGCTCTTAGTGTAGCTGTCAGTCTTTTTTTCTTTGGATTTATCATTGGCATAAACATAAATACAAAACAGCCACATTGTTGTAATGTTTGCCAGTTACTAATTGGATGTACTGTAAACAAACAGACTAACCTTGCACATGTTTTGCCACCACTGGGGAAAACAAGTACTTGTTACTACAAAAGTGATCAAGTGTACAAGTGTCTCGCTGCTTCCTGACTGGAGAATTGTCTGTCTCACACTACCTCAAAGCCTCCTAGAACATAAGTTCAAACTATAACTTGAAATTGGGTGTGGTCTAGTCTGGATCAACCGAAGTACATTTCCAGGAAAATTGCCTGACATTCCTTCTTGGGACAGATTGGTTGGGATTGCTATGGACAAAGTACACACGGCAATACACTGGTAGAGCAAATTACGTTTCACCATGTATCCAGCTAATTTAAATATCTCACACTACTGTATTGTGTGAACAGTTAACTTCATTTAACATTTTACGTGGCGTTTTCTTTTGCGGGGTGCAAATGTTCCACCAAAACAAGTTCCTTCTCGAGACCATTTTGCAGAGACACCGTCGCTGCATCCGGAGCTTAGCGCCGCCCAAGATAATAGTAATTGGTTTAAAGAAATGCAAACAACCCAGAGTTTTTTTCTCCTATCCCAGAATGTATCTGTGGTGAAGCCAGACCTATCTCCACAGCACTGTGGAGATAGGTCTGGCAGTGCAAGACAAGGTATGGTCAAATAGTTTAATTATGCATTTACTCTGCTATACACATTCACTTTAATGCTATTTCTCAATAATATTAGACATATGTATCATATTAATGAGTTTGAGTTGACTGTTTGACTGAAGGAACCATTTCAGTTCCTGTAGGAAGTCCGTTTGTGTGTGAGAGAAAATTAAGTGTTGGCACTGATGGAGAGTGGGTTAAAGGGATTATCATGTAAACTGAAACATTTAACAAATATATGTACCCTAATTATAGCTACAATTCTTCATTTTAACCACCCCAATATTCCACAAAATCCCACCCACACCCTTATCCTCCTGCTAGTTTGTGGAGATGACTACACGCACACACTATAAAACATCATACAAGAATGTAGTGGAATCAACAAATCTTTCATCATTAACTTAATGAAAATACATAAGTTATATTCATTTCAAGTTCATTCAACCTAAAATGTTTTTATTTTCAGACCCATTTCAAAACTGATGAGTTGAATTGGTCCAGGTAAAAGTGTATTTGTGATCAGCATATTAGCACACTTCCCAACATGCATTGCTTGACAGTTAAAGGAAGGTTCTGTCCACATAACTTACTTATTGTAGTTTGAGGAAAATATACATAACTTATGAGCCAGCAACTTTGAACTAATTACCTCCATCAAGGAGGTTAAATGTTCGGTTTGTTTTGTCCGTTTGTCCGTTTGTTTGTTTATTTGACCATCAGCAGAATTATTGAAAAACTACTGGGACGATTTTCATGAAACTTGGTGGAAGGGTGTAACATTGGCCAAGGAAGAACCCATTACATTTTGGAGCGGATACACAAATAATTTTTTTCTTTCGTTAACATTGCAAGATAGGGCTGCACTCATGGGGTCTCGGGAAAAACTACATACATTGCATATTACATTGGGAGATAGGGCATGCCGAGGCGGAGGTCTGTGCTCTCCGAGTGCCCTTGTTGTTATTCCACTAAGTTCAGTTAACTAACTGTACAGAAAACATACGTAACTAAAAACCACAGTGTGATCTTTTAGTTTTGCATGCCTTTACACCCTGAGGAGATGTAAGTGGTATGTGTGTTTGTTTTAGGAGTATTGCTTAGTTTTTTATTGTTGTTGGCAGAGCTGAATCGAGTGGCAAGAGACAAACAGCATGTCTGTCACTATGTGTTGTTAGAGGTGGATACCGTGTTTACTTCCACCTCAGGAAGCTGGTGGTGAAACATGCCCCAGCTAAATGCATTAAAGTGGCTTCATGCTCCTTGTAGTGCTCAATGCTTATTCATCTCACAGGGTCATTGGACAGAAAGCATTAATATTAGATAGTAAAGGGTTCACTCTGAGGCCACTTGCCACATTATGTCCTCTTGGGGAAATCCAAGGATTGGTTCTTTTTTTTAGATGGTTATCTGAGATTGTTAGTGTTACTTTGTGGAAAAGCTGGCGTTGGAGTGCACCTCACATGAAGGAGGAAATGTAAACATTAAACCCATCCTTGCGTAAAGAGAGAGTTGAGAAAGAAAGGTGAGATAAGAACAAAGAGAGAGTGAGAGGGCATCATTTGGGAACTTAGAGAGAGAAGCATCCACACATCCACATATGTTGATGTAGGTAAGTGTAAACTGTTTCTGACAGGCGGAGTGTAAGAGTCTTCACAGACGTAACGCTGGGTGGTTTACAGTGACACCCTCATGACAACAATGCGGGGTGAAGCAGAACATCTCCCTCTTGGTGTCTTGACAAGAACTCTTTTTCTTCATCTCAGGGCCTCCAGCCTTTTTCTCATCTCCAACAGATCAGGGTCAGGTTGCTTGGCTACCAGGCTGGCCCTTGGCTCACACACACACAACATCATGTATACACACAAATGAATATGTATCTGTATTCTAAGCATGCTTCAGTGCTTACTGCCACTCTTGGTCAAGACTTTATTGGTAAATATATGCATGTGCAAGGCATCATATGCAAACACATTTAACAATGTATGTTTGCAGAATCCTTTTTGTCTTTTTTTCATAATTTTTCAGTTCAGTTCAGTTTTTTCTGTCAGCCACTTGCTCTGATATTGCTGCTCACCGTATAATTTTCTCTGTGGTTTTGCTCGTCTGCTGTTCAAGTGGCCTCTCGCTATTTTGCTTTGACCTCTTTTTGATCCTCCTCCTTACTGCTGTTTTCTATGGTATCATCACCCACTGAGCCAAGGTGACCCGCGAGCTCACACTGTGCAACACACACAGCTGGAGCCTGCAAGGCCCAAGACTGAATTGGTACACTTTGTTGACCTCTCTTGTTCTCTCTCTCACTCTGTGTGTGACTGACATCATTGATTCAATCCCATGCTGAAATAGGATAGGCAGAGTACCACAGTGACCTTCAGTTGGACGTTTTGTGCTAAAACTGTGACGCACTTGCTGGTCGCATTTCCAATTGCCAATACAAACACAGTTAATTCCCAATTAGCTGGGGGAGGCTTGGCACTGGAGGACATCACTGTCCTGTCAAGGCCAGGCAGAGCAGCCCTGTACATCAGAAATTATTTTTTAAATGAAACAAAAACATTCAGATTCTCATGCATTTAACATTTGTACGTGGGTTGTGCTCTCTAAAATCACAGGTTCACAATGATTTCTTAAAATGTTGTGCATTGTACTTTTTTTTAAGTCACAATGTACTATTTTTTTAAGTCACTGCTTAAGCATTAAGTTATCTACGCAGCATTTTATTTTGTTAAACATGTCCTCTGGGGGAGGTTCAGGATAAATCAAAAGTGCCAAACAATTCCCACATTTGCTATTAATTAAGATGTTGTAACACAAATGACTTTAAAAGCAAGCTTGATAAATTATACATTCCTTTTCCACTCTCCAGGGGTTGGGTGAGGAGTGACAGGGCAAGTAACAAGCTGTGCAGGTAAAATTTAAAAAGGAAAAAAGCCATGAGCACTGGCTCTTCTACCCATGCTGTCTCTTTATCGCTGAAGGAGCGACGGAGCGGTGGTACCCTTCAACCCCTGAGTTGCTCCGCTGGCCTGGGTTGGTGCCCTGTGGGAAGCTTGAGGTGGGAGAGCTAGAGTGGGGGTTGGACTGGATGGGGGGCACCAATTCTGACAGCTGCACAAAGCCTGCCTCTGGGCATGCAGTCTGCCCTTTTTCCCGATGCGATCCTTTAGCTCCCTGCCTGGCAGACTGGCATGGCCGACCGGAGGTGCACAGCCCGAGGATAGACTCAGAGGCTGCCTGCTCCTTAGTGGGGAGCTGGAGAAGTGACTCTGCTGACGCTGGGGATGCCAGGTTGTGTCTATCATTTTTAGAAACTAGATGAAACCACGGTCACTTCCGTATGGCAAAAGCCTTGACAGCTGCATTCCCATGGAAACTCGTTCATGCGGGTCCCAAATATTGTGACAGCTATAACTTGGAAAAAAGATATGAGGCACTGAATTTGCTGAATTCACGGTTTATATGACCAAGAATTAGCTAGCTATTTCTTCATGATAATAATAACTATATCATAGACTGTAAAAATAGTGGACATAGTATCTGTGAGGTCACCCAATGGTTTGTGGACTGCCGTTTTGAGACCTTGAGTTTGGCAATACAGGTATCGCCTTCTAGGTTTTTTGCAACCATAGACATTGTTCTGTCATTTCTGTCATTCATATTTCCTAACAACATAAAGAATATATGCTTTCATAGCCTAGTGATGGATTGTCAGAAATGATAAGCCTGTCTCCTCATGTGCATAAGCACTTTTTATCAAAGGATTTTATTAAGGTTTCATGATTGATATGATTATTGTAGGCTATTTATTTTTGATTCTAACAAAATACTTTTGATTAACAAGTTGCGATTCATGCGTGTATATTTTATGATCACTATAGTGTCCGCTTCAAAACAATGCAAGCATGATGATAGAACGAGCCTGTCTGTCTGTATCGGTCCCGTGCGCACGCTCAGCTGAAACGCTGCGTGTCCGGCTGAGTAGAAAGCGGAGAATTGTCTTCAGTGTTGGACAGATATTAGCAAAATAATTCATAATAAACCTGTTTGAGTCGTGATTCACTCGAATCTATCACCCGAGTCTTTAATCGCAAGTCTCTAGTATCACTAACTCGGATCAGTTGAGTCCTACTACAATTCAATCTAAAATGATAACAGCGCCACACACAAACCTCTTGCAACATTAGCTACCTCGCAGACCATGGGACTAAACTCATGAGTCCTTGATGACTCGTGAGTTGTCGATGACTCATGAGTTGTCGAAGACTCATGAGTTCTCGCGTGAGTCAGTCAATTGCGCAAATCAGCCGGCTATGAGTGGATCTGTAGCAGACGAGCAAGTGAGTGAAGTCTCTCCTCGAGCTCAGGGTAAAGCAAATCCACAACAACAGCCATTCTTTCACTTCTGAAATAACATACAATGTTCTGCACGTAGCCTAGCTAGGCCTACTGTAGGTTTTGGTGTATAAATGTAGTGTGTTAAAATGCAATTAGGTCGAGCAGACAGTCCGAAACATTGCAAGGTTGCCTCCGCTTGCCTCGCAGACCACTCATGAGTCCTCATGACTCGTGAGTTGTCGATGACTCATGAGTTCTCGCGTGAGTCAATCGCGCGAATCAGCCGGCTATAAGTGCCATAGTAACACTTGCTCTCTGTCTCCTGAGATGATTGACCAATCATTGATGAGAGTCATCGCTTTGATCTCCTGCCAATCATTCGCGCTTAGACAGGAGAAATGGGACAGAACAGCTGTAAAGACTTTTTTCTTTATCATTCTTTTCCCGTTTTCTGACTTGTTGAAGTCATGTGTGTAGCCCAGAACGTAAGTTTAAACTATTCTGTAGCTTGCTAAACTGTCATGGGTTTTACTGCCTCGTTATCTGTGTAAACGTTAAAGCTACTTTCATATTTCAATAAGTGTTGTGCTACGATGTGGATTAAGTTTTGCCCGTGTTACGACATGACATTTATTTGGAGAGAGAGATATATTATCGCCTTGATAATATTGCTGTTGCTGTGTTTCTTATTGCATAGCTGATAGATGTGCAGATTGTTTAATATTACTTGTGCAGCCACGTGTTGATATTCAGGTTGTGTTTGCTAGCAAGGTGCCTGTGGAGCTACGTGCCTAGCTATTAAAGGTGTATTACACAGTTTGCTCCGTTATGAATATGTGTGCTGTAATAGATGTGGCTTATTCTCAGTTTGTGTTACTGAGCAATATGTTACATTTATGTTAATTATTACAGATAAATAAATGGAATTCTTAGTATTGTTTCTTATTATATGCTGGTGGCTATAACATTTGGTTTTTGGTAAATAATGTTCATAGTAAGTCAGATGCTTATTAATGTGCATCATTATTTGCTTATATTTCAGAACTACATCCAACTTCACATGTAACATCAAATACAACTTCATAATTAACTTCATGTTTGAGTTGTAAATAAATCTTCCTGGATCTCAAAGTCAGACATCTCTGGCCGGTGTTTCAGTAGCCAGTTTTCAATAGTTTTTACAAGCCTATTGCCTATATTTTTGAAATATAATAAACACTGTTACACTTTTTGAAACTATCTCAGCTTGTGTAGGCCTATCAGTGCTTTCTGAACATATTGAACACACTTTAAAAAATACTATGATAATACCGAAAACCGTGATAATTTTGGTCACTATAACCGTGAGGTTAAATTTTCATACCGTTACATCCCTATCTGCACGTAGCCTAGCTAGGCCTACTGTAGGTTTTGGTGTATAAATGTAGTATGTTAAAATGCAATTAGGTCGAGCAGACAGTCCGAAACATTGTAAGCCAGCAATACTGACTCAAGTGACTCACGTGACTCGCACACCCCGGATCACTTTAGTGAGTAACTCAGAATAACCTGAATCCTCAAAAGGAATTGAGTTTGCCAGGCCTAATTCATAACAAAACACATTAAGAATTGCATTGATTGCACAGACAGGAAACATCCTCATTAGACAAACACCAGTGGCAGCAGTTTGACAATTGCACAGTAAGTGTCGGTACACGATCCGTTCTGCCTGCACGATCCGTTCTGCACATGCGCAAGATAATACTGTTTTACCGAGGATACGACCTGCACGATCTGTTCCACGCTAGCCTAGGGAAGCTAACGTTAGTTTAGCTAGATTCAGTCTAAAATAACGTTAACTCAAACGTAATGGGAAAAGCAGGCTACAGCTAAATTAAGACTTCACAGTAATAACAATAAAGACAAGTATTGAGTGATTGTATTTTAAATGAGCACAAGTAAAGTAGAACTGACGTAACAGCTGTTATATATGTTAGGTGTTTGTTATATATGTCAACGTTTATTTTCAAGTTATTACATGCTGTCTCAGCTAGCGGTTAGCCGAATGAGCCGTTAGCTAAACTAACGTTAGCTTGCCTGTGGAGGCTAACGGCAGACCGCTACAATCAGCTAGCGGTTAGCCGAATGAGCCGTTAGCTAAACTAACGTTAGCTTGCCTGTGGAGGCTAACGGCAGACCGCTACAATCAGCTAGCGGTTAGCCGAATTAGCTGTTACCTAAACTAACGTTAGCTTGGCTGTCGACCGGAAGCGTGGAACAGATCGTGCAGTGTCGTAAATCCTCGTACAACCGCGCATGCGCGAACATTTTGCGCATGTGCAGAACGGATCGTGCAGGCAGAACGGATCGTGTACCGACAGTAAGCATTAAAAAAAATCCTCTGAAAGCGCTGCATGTTCCATATTGGCTATAGTATGCCACAGGACATTTATGGGCTTAATGAATGAACAAATTAATATACTAACCGATCATTATTTACATCTTTTAACAGCAGAGCCTTCTCTAAGACACACTGCAAACACACACTAAGGGCGTGGGTACTATCGCCATTCATCTGCATACGGCAGTACAGAAAATCGGCAAACTTTCCCTTAAGTAGCCAGCTAACTCTAGCGGTAGATAGCTAGCTTGGTTGGCATAATGCTTAACAAGACATTTGAGAGGGTCAAAATTCAAGACGAAAATTTGGACAACACTCAAAAACAAGTTCACGGCTATTTTAATGTACACAGGGCCATGGTTAGCATAGAGCTCAACAGTCCCGCCCCTCCTCTGAGAGACCTTGGGTTCCGGAAGTAAATTTCCCATTCATTTCTCCCATTGACCATAGGCGTCGATTTAGGTGGGGACGGTGGGTACGCATACCTACCAGATTTCGTCATGAGTCATTTTGTACCCACCACTTTTTTTGAAAACCTCGAGCTTCTTTAGTTTAAAAAAAAGTCCATAACACATATAATTCTTGAGCGACAGATGCCAAAAAATCCACAACAATCTTTATCCCCACAGAGCAGACACAGCCGCTCTGCTGCTGCACTGCTGCACGCTTCTCTGTTCACAACACTGCCTGTCTGTCGGGACATTCTGCTTAACGTGAAAAAAAGCTTAACGTGGTTTAATGTACCTAAACAACGATCAATGATCACCAAATTTCTCATGGACATATCTTGTCATGAACACTTAAGCCTGTCAAAAGAACTAAACCGAAATCCAACGATTATAGAAGTTATCTCACATTAGCGTTGTCTTCTTCATTGGCACCTATGGCGAGGAAAAAGCTTGTACCTAAATAATGATCAATGATTACCAAATTTCTCTCTCATATTGCTCCTCATAACCACTGAAAACTGTCAAAAAAATCGAACCAGAAATGTGGTGATGATTGATCGTTGTTTAGGTACATTAAACCACGTTAAGCTTTTTCACGTTAGGACTTATAAAGCCCATGAGAACCGTGGGGAGTCAACCCACAGTCGCTCCGCTGCCCTGCTGAAAATGTGGAGCAGAAACGCTTAATGTCAGATAACATCCATAATAATTGGAGTTTGGGTTCGATTTTTTGACAGTTTTCAGTGGTAATGAGGAGCAATACGAGAGAGACATTTGGTAATTATTGATCATTGTTTACGTACATTAAACCACGTTTTTATTCATTAGTAAGCTACAGGACAGCGTCTTTCAAAACATGACCTGCGCAAAAGAGAAAAAAAACTTAATGCGTCATTGTACCCAGCACTTCTGGAAATGTACTTCTGAATGCGTCTCTGTCCCCAGCACATTTCAAACCAAACTGACGCCCATGCCATTGACGTCTGGAAAAATCTGTATATAAAGAGTTTTAGTCAGAAGCGTGGAACAGATCGTGATTCGTGCAGTGTCGTAAATCCTCGTGACGGATCGTGCAGGCAGCACAGATTG
Organism: Sander lucioperca; assembly: GCF_008315115.2. Lineage (NCBI taxonomy): Eukaryota > Metazoa > Chordata > Actinopteri > Perciformes > Percidae > Sander > Sander lucioperca. The sequence continues at coordinate 3,886,635 of NC_050193.1, read as the reverse complement.
GGTACTGACACCCCCCCTCCTCACCAGCATGAGTTCCACCAATCAGAGGCATCACTGTGGGATTGTGGGATTGTTCAGGATTGTGGGTAATGAAGTACTTATCCAAGACATCGCGAAAAAAAGACATTTATCTCAAAACAAGGGTAGTGCCCCATGATTTGTGGCATCTATATGAGCATATACAATCGCTGAGTCATGTCAGCATGCTGGTTTTAAGTCTATCATCGACGGTTACGATTTTATGGCTTATACTCCAATTTACATTTTTAATCTCAATGTTCAATCATTTTAATCATTGCTCTGAACCCATCTTTCTCCCGTCTTTCTCAACGGCCTGTAGTGGGACCGTAGGTGGATTGTTATTGCGTTCATAACGTTGCTCCGCTGCATGCTTGAAGTGACATGTCTTTAACGTTAGCACGGCCAAGTAACGTTAGCGCAACCAAGTAATGTTACAGCGACGGGCAACAACAGTGGCTAAATTATGTCCGATATTTTAGAAACCAAAAACTTCGGAACAACAGGGCTCCTCTCTTGAGCATACGTTGTTCTGGTGTATCTCCGGTCGTTCTTCATCCTCTAACTTTCTTCTCTGTTCTTGAATGTGCAGTAGCGACCGGAGCCTCTCCCAGCTTAACAGACTGTTATGCTACCTGGCTAGCTAGCAGCTATAATGTTACTGCTACCGGCGGTGTAAATTTGTAAAAATTATTAATGTTAGAAATTCTTTAAGTCACAAATTGTTGTGTGCTATGGTGTTTTATCCTGTTAAAGAGAGTTAGTTGTGGGTTATTAATTGTTGTGTTATAAAGTTACTACCATGAGTGAGAAGGGTACGCATTTAACAGGGATCCCGTTTTCAATTAACTCGTAGATTACTTTGGCCGTAGCGCTCTCTGCGGCAATGCACCGGTATTAAGTTATATGAAAAATTCATATCATACGGGAAATGAATACCGGTATACGGTACAAACCGGTATACCGCCCAGCACTACCCTTTGAGCCCTGTGCCCAAACAGGAGGTGATATAATGCCGCTTACCCACTGCTAGTACCAGCTCTACTTGGCTCGGCCACGGTGCCCCCGTCCTCCTTTTTCCATTGCAGATTTAGTACCACCTCATGTATGAGGCGAGCGTGGCTGGTCGTCATAGCGATGCCACAGGAAACTCCCATGACCTAACGCGACACAGACACAGAACGCCGAAGGTGTGTTGTTTTTGACTCTTGGCATGTGGCTGGCTAAACTATTTAAAAATGGTGGGTTTGTTCAGGACACCCCCGTCTGTCGCAGTGATGATGCAGTGATTAGTGACGATTCTCTCCGACCAATCAGTAGTCTGCAGGTTTTCATGTCACCTTTTGGTATTGCCTCAGCTCGCTTGGAACCTCGAACGAGGTGATACTAAAAAAGGTACCTGTTAGCTAGTACCAGGTACTTTTTTTCATAATCGAAAAACAAAAAAGGCGATTAGAGGCGAGTCGAGCAGGTACCATGTAGTGGAAAAACGCCATAATAGTCAGAAGTTAGAGCAGAGGAGAAAAGGGAGTGGCGGTTGGAAGGGAGTATCAGGTTTTTCACCTACAGTAGAAGCAGAGGGCTGCTCGTCTTCAGTGGCACATTTACATACTGTATCAAGCTTCATTTGATCTCATTTTGATTCGTTTTTTTGAAATCATTATCCTTATAAGCAGAGAGGACCAGAAGTCTGCCTCATTGCCATGAGCCTTAGATATATACACACTCACACGTGTAATGACTCACACTGACAGTGGCCCCAGTGTTGGAGCCGCGCATTCATTTACACAAACACATGCACACACACAGTGGTGCATTTATGCTGCTTGTGAATGACTGCGCTCTGGGGTTAAACACTGGCTCACTGTGTTCGGCCAGGTAAACCTCCCCAAACACTCTGCACAACAACAACAAGTGCTAAATAGACCACTTGTTCGGGTCCAACTGCACTCAGCAGGAAGGGTGGCGGCTAAAATCATTTGATCAGAAACATGCAGTTGTAGATTGCTTTCATGAATATGCAGATGTGTGCAGTACTGTTTGTGTGGTACCTGGTATCGACTTTTACATTTATTTATGGAGGTATTTTTTTACGCATGGCTTTTTTCAACAACGCCCTGCTTCACATACACTCATTCATTCAGTAACACAAATTCACACATGGTAGCTGCCCAGCACAACCACAATCTTTCAGTGGAGCTCCGCTGTCGGAGCTGTCGTGGGTTAATTGCCTTGCTCAAGGGCATAATAGTCATCAATATTGACAGAAGGGAGAGTTTACTGTGTCAAGATTATTTATCTCTCATCATTTTCCAGGCTTTCCACTGCTAGGATTATGATAGCAAAAGTCATGAAAGCGATTCATAAGGAGGTATGTTTTAAGTGAAGGTTTGAGGACACTTTTCAGTGTGAAATGCCAGGCAGAGCTGCAGTGAAAAATAATCCCTCATCACAGGCTATATGTTTTAGTTTGTTTGCTAAATCTGAATGAAGGAAATGCATTAGTTTAAGTAAAATATATTTAGCTGCCAGGGATTATTCTGAGGCTAAATTTAAGAATCACCCTGCACTCTAAAAGCTTTTGAATGATATTGTACATTTTAGCACAGTTTGTCCTTACTTTAGCTTTGGCCTAAACATCTGGTATTTTTCCTGTAGTGAAGTGCTACAGTAGCTCAGTAATTTTCTCCACAAGTCAGTTATGATTAAAAACTATCAGAGGTTATTGCTTCCGAGGATTCTTGTTGAAATCTAGATGTACTCCTATATTGTATTACTGTTTCTGCCCTCTGAAATAGGACTTTGATCTCACTGGAAGTACAAAGATAAAGCTTGGAATAGAAATAAATATTGTGGCCTACTGTAGCATAACTGTGTGAGTGGTGAAGATGGTTTTAAAGATCTGAAAAGACAATTTTTCAACTGCAGGCCGAAGACATTTTGCTGTCACAGCTGTTGCCTAAATGTAAAATAATAGCAAATGATGAATATGTAACACAATCAGCCATCAGATAAGACAGGCACCCCACAGATCTGTGTCATCTATTTTACATTCTGCTATCGGACTTACTAACTTGTACCTGTCTGTACCTGTGAGTCTCATCTTTCTATCACAGTAACAATTGTGGTTCCAATGTGTATTATTGATGAAATACTGTTAAAGGGTCCCTAATTATTTTTTTTCCTCCAAGTTCAAAATATTAACAGCTCCTTATCTCAAGTATTTCTTCTAAAACTACATAATTGGTCGCCTGGATAGCTTAGTTGGTGGAGCGGGCGCCAATGTGTAGGGGTTTGCTCCTCGACGCAGCAGGCCCGGGTTCGGCTCCGACCTGCGGCCCTTTGCTGCATGTCATTCCCCCCTCTCTCTCCCCTTTCATGTCTTCAGCTGTCTTATCGAAATAAAGGCTGAGAATGCCCAAAAAATTATCTTTTAAAAAAATAAAAAAATAATTAACAAGTGTGAAGAGCTTGTTGTTTCGCAGAAATGCTTCGTACCTGTCAGTAAAGCCGATGTGTGATTTTCTCACACTTGCATTGCACCTGACCCTTGTCTTCATATTAAAACTCAGTGAGGTCAGGGGAGGGTAATGTTCAACAAATCTGTTAGTGTGTGTGTGTGTGTGTGTGTGTGTGTGTGCGTGCGTGCGTGCACTTCTGTGGTTTTCAGCGTACATTCATGCAGCCGCCCTTTCGGAGCAACATCTGTTTTATCTCCTGCACAGCGAACAGCTCCTCTTCTGCCTCCTGCAGCTCCAGATATCAGCAATCAGTGTCATTACAACCCGCAGGAGGTGGTACCAAAGCTTCCTCCACCAAACCCAGCCACCAACCCCCCCCACCTCCATCTCTTATTGATCAGGCTGGAAAGACATCTAATCCATGCTGATCACAGTAACCTCCACCGTCAGGACGGCTGGATCTGAGGCACACACTGTTGTTTTAGGATAGCCTGATAGAGTTGGTGATGCTGAAGATAGGCATGTGATGCCACTATTGACGTAGCGGCTGACTCAGACTTGCTGATATCACAGCTGCCCTCTTTCATTCAGCTCTGCCACCTCCTCACACTGAACTGGGGCTTAGCAAACCTATCAGTGGTGGCCTGGCCTTTGATTAAAAGTCAGATTATCACCCTCTTACCATATGTCTGTTAAGCAGCTCTAGGAAACTGACCTTGTTTATTCTTTCAGTTAGTGCCATCTATGTGTGTGCTTTTTTTCCTGCGGTATCTTCCTCCTCTCATTTATAGCTGATGTGTTTTTCATTTCTGTGTTGCATGAGTGTGTGTGGGTTATGTGCCTTTGCACTCTGCTTGGGGCCTCTTATCAGTGTCAAACTGGTGGGCTGAGAGTGGGTGAAGTAAGCAAGGGCAGCTCTCCTCAAGATCCCACATTAACTTCACTTCCTCCAGTTTAAAATCCCTCTTAGCCCTGCAGCAGCCGAGACATCAGCTCTTAACTCACACATCGACTCACTGATCCACTAAATCACTTCTGTTAACTGCATTGATTCACTGTGTCTCTCTCCATTTTCTTACCTGTTTGGTGAGTCAGTGCTTCTGCAGTACATCCGGCATATCCTGAGTTGACTGGCAAAGTTAAATAAGACTGCTTCTACCACTGATTCAGTGCACACTTTTCAGTCAAATTTGAATTGTGTCAATTTCTCTTTGTGTTTGCCAATCTGAGTTTTAAACAAAGCTGTGTTGTGTGAATGATGCAGCAAAAGCCGAACCAAAGAGTTCCACTGCATTAGTTGATTTTATCTCCCCTCAGCTCGGTTCAGGCCATCACAAACTCGTACTGGCCTGACAGCCTCTATAATTGAACCATATATTTTTTTCTTCTCTGTAAATAGAAGAAGGGACGTCTTTCAGTGCTCTGCTCCTGGGAGCATTTTTGCTGACAAAACAGGGGCTGCCTGGGTTGGGTTAACAATTGTAACGCCACTGCTGTCAGAGAGGGGGCAGAGCAAAAGATAAAGAGGGGAGGAATGGATATACCTGCTCTCTAGAAGAACCACACACAGTTTGTTCAGCCAAAGCTTGGGGAGCGAGAGAGAGGACAGAGAGTCAATTACAGATACTTTAAAAGCTCCCTGAAACAACAATATTGTATTAGAAAATGCTTTCAGATAGACCACATCTGTTTTGCACCAATACCTGTCTGCTGCACCTTTGGACAGTCTATTTAAAAAGATGTGTTTCTTTACAATAATGGACATAATTTGGCAACCTTGAACCAGGCTGGCTTTGAACAGAAATGTCTCACTCAATGCTTTTTGTTGTCAGTGTATTGGAGATGTTTCACATGAACCATCTTAGCAAATGTTAATTGCATAATTATGTTTTGTATGCTTTATGTAACATTTGTGTAATATATTTACACAAACATTATTTTCAAAGACTTTATGTACTCATATACAAGTTTTTTCTTCTTTTTTAGTTGTTACAGTTGGTGGACGGACATACAGAATACCGAACAATCTAAGGGGAGCTCTTAATTCTCCCAATAGTATGAAGTGGGTGGTACAGGATCTGCAGCCCAGTGATGCCTCAGTGACTCTGTTCTAACAAACAAGGCAAGAATCAAAACAAGGCACTCTTCTTCTTTAAAGCCAAATTGAACCACAAAAATCTGTAGGAAATCAATAGCTAGATCACTGTACTAAAAGAGAACACACTCGCTCTGGGCTCTGCTAATGTTTTTTTATGGCAGACTGAGAGAAAAGACAGGGAACATCTGAACAAGAGAATCTGAGGGCTGCTGATCACCTCTCGTGGTCTTACTTTCTCTTTTACCCTCATATATACAGTACACATATTTGTAGACTTATGGACTTGTATGGCATAAATGTAGCTTGGTTTTCATACATTAGATCCCAATGAAATATCTTGGTCCACCTTTATTGAGGTGGTGAAAATGTAAATGTCAATCTCCTATTCATAGCTGGCTATGCGACATTGGTAAATTACAGGGTTTTATTTAAGCCCTCCTCTGGCTTATTTGAGTGAGCACAGGCCTGAAAAGTAATCAGGGCTGATTACTCACAGGTTTGGCAAATCCATAAAATCCTCGAAGCATTATAGTGCATTCAATATTTTAAGTGGTTTGATAGAAGAAAATATACAAATGTAAAAAATGTTTTATGCCAAAAGTATTAAATGCGAGTTATTGTAATGCTACCTTATATTTATTTATTCATATATTCTCATACCTGCATTTAAGTGCATTAACCACACACTCCACAACATTTAGTTTGACATTTTTGGAGATGCATTTATTTGCTCTCTGGTGGAGAGCTATAGAAGCCAGTTGCAATATGACTGGGAACAAGGAAAACCGCTAGCCTGGCTCTTCCCTCCTGCAATAGTCCGACACATAACCCCCATAAAAAAGGCGACTTTTTGTTTTTACACTTTTTTTTTGTATAGATTAAACAAACAAGATACGACGTGTTAATTCATGAACTTTAGAGCTACTATTTGGAGTATTTTGTTACCTTAGTGTGGAGCTAGGCTAGCTGTTTTCCCTTGTTTCCAGTCTTTGTGCTGGCTGCCAAGTAGTTTTATATTACCGGTATCTTCTCATCTAATTCTCTTCCAGGAAGGGAATAAGTATATTTCCCAAAATGTCAAGCTTTTGCTTTGACAAGCTGGTGTTGTTTGTTCATGTAGTTTTTGGTGTATTTTCTTGTATTTGTTTTGGTAATATTAATAATATACATTTGCATAAGTAACACCAAACAATGTGAATAAACATGAATCCAGCTGAGACCCTTGTTGCATGTCATTCCCCCTCTTTATATGCCTCCTGTCGCTGCCTCTTAGTCAGGTCCTCATTGTAAATAAGAATTGGTTCTCAATTGACTTATCTGGTCAAAAATAGTAAAATTAAATAAGTTAGGGGTAGAAAAAAATTGGTGTGTGGGGCCAGAGGTGATATTCATCCATGTAAATGAAATGCAGTAAATGCCGTCTGAGGTGGAAAGCAGGATTGAAATGCCATGTCGCAGAGTTACAGGTGCTCGCTTAATTATTAATTCCAGTATATTGCCACTTTTCGTTACTACGAAAGGACAATATCAGCTTGCTGATGCCTATCAGTTCTCCTCAGACGCTATTCATTTTTCTTCTCCCTGAATTTTAGCAAAACAGTCATTTGAGCATACAGGAACGCTATTTTGTTACCGCATTTCATATGTTTTCTTAAAATCCTCTTGACAGCACGATGGAAACGAGTGCAAAGAATTTGTTTAATTCTTAACACTGCGCTCAGTCACTGCCTCTGCTGGATCTCGCTAGCCTGCCCACTTCACAGCCTATATCAAGGTACTCCTCCTTTACTGTAAACTTTTATGTGGCACATGAACACACAGCCCTCTGGCCTGGGCTCACATCTAACCCCAAAAGCACACAGTGAAAGCTGACAGCAGGGAGACTGACCCCTCGCAAGGTACGGAAAACACAGAGAGGAGCCCTGTTCCCCCTCTGGCCCAGGACACAGGGGCACACTGGAGCCTTCAGAGGGATGAAGGATTGGTGGGAAGGACACACATTGGAGCTCTGTATTTCTGTATTCAACTTCCTCCTCCACCTCCCTCTGGCACGGCCCTCTCTATACACCATCCCGTTTCACTCCTGTCCACACATATGCCTTTGAGACACGTAGCCCCAGAGTTGCGTCTGATTTTGATGGGTGCTATACCTCCTGCTTTCTAGCCAGTTGTTCTTGTCTGCTCTGTGATCTCCCAAGCCCAAAAGCTCCAGCCAAGTTAATCCAGCTTCCTCTCTACCTGTGAGCCCAAGTCTTCCTCACAGCTTGGACCTACAGAGCTTTATATCGGAGAGAGAGATTGAGCAAGAAGTGAGAGGAAGCCTGTCTTCAAAAGAGATGAGTAATGGGCCCTGAGGGCACTTCTCAGCTCCCCTGGAAGCCTGCTAGCCCTTGCTTTTCTAAATGCCTAGAGAGGTGTTACATAAATGACAGAACATCCTTGATGGCCACTTTTTGTATGCTAAAAGCATTCTCCCAGGTTGGTGTTTATGTTAATGACTTTAGTCAGGGTTTTGAAGTGCCTGGATGATGAGCAGCTAGCCTAGAAACGGAGGAGTGGCTCTGACCTTGGCCCACTTCAGGGAAACGCTCTGGTTTCTGACTAATAGAGTATGCCCTATTCTTTCTCCCACAACATGCACTCAAAATAGCTCTGGCATGCCCCATTAAGCAGCATTTTAATTGTTAACACGGCATACTCTGTCCTTGGCACACATTAACTACTTCATTTAAATGTCAATCCCAATTAAAGAAGGGCCGAGGAGACGGCTGTTTTAAACGGGAACAAGCGTGGTGCTGCAATCGCAGTTGCCATTATCAGCTTTTAAGGGAGTTGGAGTGCAACCTCAAATATGAGTTTTTTTGGTTCTCACCTGATGACTGACACACAACTCAAGGGTACCATTTGTGATATAGACTAGTAAAGGGGAAAAGAAAATCACTCCATGTCAGCTAGGGATTGAATACATTCTAACGGAAAGCCTACCGGTATTTTACAAACTGGGGGTAAGGAGTTTAAACGGGCATTTACCAGGTAAAGAGGATCTAAGGGCCGGGTTCTGCTCGAAAATAACTAGTTATACAATGTGTTGGCAAAAAACCATTTGTTTACGGAAGTACAATACCAAATTGCTGGAGTGCTCAGTAACAGGGATCTATGGGGTGAATGTGGATTTCAGTTTTCAGTCCTAGGCTGCTGCAGTGCTTAGCTATTGGAAAGAAGGTGCTTGTATTTCTCATAATGCAGTGACAAGTTTGTTTCCTTGTGTGTACAGTTCCTCCCTTCCTTCCTCTAAACTTTCACCCTAGGCTTTACCCTCAGTGAAAACTTTTTTCAAGCCCCCCAGCCTGTAGCCTGCACATCTGTGCTGGGACAGAAACCCCATTTCCCTTGGAGAGCAATAATGCTAGCATTAGGTTCTGCACAGAGTGGTGCCAGCCCAGGGGCCTGGCATGCAATCGTCCACTGCTGCAAACAGAAGCACACATACACTGAATCCATTCCCAGCTCTGCAGTACCAGATGGATGGCAAGCAGGGATACTCCAGGTCCAAATCACCTCCTGCAGCTGGGTGATAGTCCCAAAGCATTAGAGAAGACAGGCAGGGATTGGGAGCTATTGCGTCCGTTTTGCTGTTTTATTGTCTCACTACCATTAGCTGCCATGTGTGTCTTTAAATTTTGAATTGTCAACACACTCTTCTGTTTGTCTCAGAATGTGCTTATATTGCTTTGTTGTTTTTTGTGTATATTTTTCTGTGAGGGTCTAGCTGCTTGTTATGCACCATCTGATAATGGGTAATGCATTGGTGGCGGCCTGCCTAAAGACTTAGATAGGTAGAGGTGCTCATATTGTCAAGCAGGTGTAGTGTTGTCATGGGGATGATGTGTAGGCCTCTCCTCTACTGGAGTGAACCAGTGAGTGGTGCTTGACTGCCCACCACCAAAAGGCACAAAAAACATGACCACGCATGCCTGCACACACAAGTACACATGTAGAAGTACCAACATTGCAGTACTAGCAGAATGGATGAATCAGTGAGCTCTAGCATCTTGAGGAGGAGGAGGAGGAGGAGGAGGAGGAGGAGGAGGAGGAGTTGTCTAGATCGATCAAGTCACATGCGAGCAACAATGAATCACAGTGGATTTAATCAACACACTTAGGTCACAAATGGCTCACTCGTGGAAAAGTGCATCATTTGCATTTCTGGTTGTTTGCTATTTTAATGCTAATGTGTTCTCCAGTGCCCACCAGCCTACTTGAACACACTCCATCATTCAGTAATTTTTTTTTATGTAGCATCTCTCTTTCTCCATCTGTCTATCTCTTGCTCAGTCAACCCCTCCACCCACCCACCTATTCGTCCCCTGTCCCACAGCCCCCACTTCTGTCTGCTGCCATGCTCCCATGTCTCCCATTAGGAAAGGAAATGAGGCGAGGTACCGATGCAAATATCTTGGACCCCTCGCTGCTCCCTGACTCATCACCCAGAGACAGAAACAAGGACAGCGTGAGGAAGAGAGGGAGGGAGGGCAGGGAGAAAGAGGTGGTGGGGCACAGCGGTTAGACAGAATACAGACCTACACAAAACATACAGTTGATTGGTACACAATGAAAGAACGGGGAAAAGCGGGTGCCGCTATGTGAAGGCAGAGTTTATTATCATGCAGAAAGCTTTCTCCAGAAAAATAGAACAACAAAGAGAGCATAAACCATTGAACACTGCATTATTTCTCGCTTTCACTCTACATCCTTTTTTTTTTCATGGTGTGGCTGTCTTATCATTCAGCCTGCAGTGCTATTTCAGCAGTTCTGAGGGGTCATTCCTTTTCTCTGCCTAGTGCCTATTCTATGTCTAGTGCACTTGATTGTTTTGTGTGTGTGTTTGTGTGACAATTTGTGTTTTTTTCCGCAATTCCTATGTTAAAGACAGACAGGGTGTGAGGGAGGAAAAACTAATGAATTAGATAAAAGATGTATAAAAACCTACAACTACAACCAGCTGTAGGTGGAACACCATTCAGTGCATTCATTGTGATTATCAGAAGCTGCTTTTGCTACAGTATTCAGTCAGGATGTAAAAGGATGTTCTTCTTGTGGATGTTACCAGCCACCTCCCTTATCGGCAGTATTATGGAAATGAGGGATGGTGTTGTCATATTCACATCCTGAATAGTAATGTAAAGACAACTAAGAGATTACAGTTGCCCCCAAATATATGTCTGCATTTTATTGCAAAGAACTAAAACATGTGGCAGCTACAATTCAGGGATTTGTCTGAATGCAGAGGCAACAAAAAAATATGTTCAACCAATTTAATTAAAATTCTTAGAAAACCACATGAGCAGCTAGACGGGCAGGCAGGTTGTAAACAAATCATAAATCCCCCCCGAAACATTATCTAAAGCATTTTTAACTGAAAGCAAAAGCTAATGTTAAAAATGATTCACTGAACAAACGTGTATATCAAAAACCACATACATGTTTTGCAGAGCTACTTCATGGTTTAACTTTGACCCTCACACTTATGGCATTTTCCCATTACATGGTACCTGCTTGACTCGCCTCGACTTTTTTGGTTTTCCATTATGAAAAAAGTACCTGGTACCTGCCAACAGGTACTTTTTTTAGTATCACCTCCGTCGAGGTTCCAAGCGAGCTGAGGCAATACCAAAAGGTGACGTGAAAACCTGCAACTACTGATTGGTCGGAGAGAATCGTCACTAATCATTATGTCATCATTGCTAGCGACAGACGGGGGTGTCCTCAACAAACCCACCATTTTTAAATAGTTTAGCCAGCGGCGGTTTTTTTTTGCTGCCTCCAGCTTCTTTTGAAACAGAACTTGTCTTCTGGCTGTGGCAACAGCCACATGCTGAGAATCAAAAACAACACACCTTCGACGCTCTGTGTGTGTGTGTCGCGTTACGTCACGGCAGTTTCCTGTGGCGTCGCTATGACCACCAGCCACGCTCGCCTCACGCATGAGGCGGTACTAAATCTGCAATGGAAAAAGGAGGACGGGGGCACCGTGGCCGAGCCAAATAGAGCTGGTACTAGCAGTGGGTAAGCAGCATTAGTGTTGCACACACAGATGGGTTTTAATCCAATGGACTATTGGGTCTGTTTACCAAGTTTCAAGTCATTCGATTAAAATAAAGAATAATAACAAAAAATAAATATAAATCATGTTACTTTTTGAATCCCCAAATTAATGAGTACAATGTGTTTATTAAAACTGCTTTAAACTAGGGCTGTCAAAATAACGCGTTCATTTCGATTAATTAATCTGAGAAAAAATAACGTGTTAAAAAAAAAATAACGCAGATTAATCCATTCCATATTGACGTTTGACCCGGAGCCGTTCTAGCCACCATTGGACTGTAAAATGAAGGAGGGAGACGAGAATGTGCTGCCTGGATCATTAACTGGAACATTTACTTATACAAATCTTCTTCTTCCTGCCAACCCTGGCTACCGAAATCTGGCGCCACTGATATGTCTGCTCTTCTCTCTGATGCTCTGAAACAAACGATACAGGTAACACAAACACCGCTGCACGTGACGCTAGTTAACACTATACTCAACAGCAGCTAACGTTAGACTACCGCTAGCTAGTAGCTGGATTAAACACGGTTACAATGCTGACAGCTAACGCTAAACGGTGTAAAGTTTGACTGTGTTTTACTGTAGAGGATTCAACACTGGGGTGTAACAATCTGCAGCTGCCATCGGAAAAACAACACAGAAAAGTAAAAGTATCTTAACTGTAGTAAAAGTAAAAAGTAACATGATTTAATATATTTATTTTTTGTTATTATTCTTTATTTTAATCGAATGACTTGAAACTTGGTAAACAGACCCAATAGTCCATTGGATTAAAACCCATCTGTGTGTGCAACACTAATGCTGCTTACCCACTGCTAGTACCAGCTCTATTTGGCTCGGCCACGGTGCCCCCGTCCTCCTTTTTCCATTGCAGATTTAGTACCGCCTCATGCGTGAGGCGAGCGTGGCTGGTGGTCATAGCGACATTAGTTCAATGAAACTGGTAAACTACAGCCTTGTGGTGCATTTGAAGTTATTGTAAATGTCCTTCTCCCATCTGGTGGTTGTTTTTGTCATTCAACAGCAATTTACTAGTGAAATAAGTTATTGTTATTGTTATACATTATTATTAAATCATTTAATTTTGACCATATGGCCTTAGCAATAAACAAGCCGTTCTTTAATGTCACCGACTGTTGTTTAGTACCCTTTTTTTTTTTTTTTTTTTCTTTTTTTACTTTCTTAAAAAGTATCGGTTCAGGCGCCGTTAATTATGTATGCGATTAATTTTGATTAATTAATCACAGAGTATGTAATTAATTAGATTACATTTTTTAATCGATTGACAGCCCTACTTTAAACTGAAATTGGTGGCGATATGTTAAACGTTAAGGGATCACCAACAATTATTCCTGAGGGCAGATGAATGTGTGTACCTGATTGAATGGCAATCCATCCAATAGTTTTTGAGCCATTTTTTCACCCAAAGCCACATATGTCAACCTTATGGTGGTGCAAGAGTCAAGGGATTGCCAAAGTCAGTAGGATTCTTCCTCTGGGATCATGAATGTGTATAGATGAAGTGGATGTTGATATATTTCACAAAATAAGTGTAATCTTTGACCTGCTAGTAGTTCTAGATGAGACATCAAGGGATCACCAAAGGTATGAGGCTTCATCCATTAACGTCTGCACAAAATTTCATCCAACAGTTAAGATATTTCAGTCTGGACAAAAGTAGTGGACTGACCAATATAATTACATTGCCATCCCTAGAGCTATGCCACGAGCATGACTAAAAACAAGACTGAGGTTGTAAATAAAACTGGAATCTTTCTTCAAGTTTTGTGGTTCTGTCAATAAAAAGACGATGCGCAGCCATGTGAAGTCATTTGTCCCAGCTGGGTGGCTGGCCCACAAAGCTTGGCCATGCCTCCAGCATGACAGTTTTGCTCTAATGGCATGGGGTGCTCAATGATTTGAAAGCGGCACAGTGGAATCCTAATGAGTGTAATGATTATCTCTGTGGCCAGCTGAGGCATTTACCCGGCTGGACTCTGGCTTTGGTGGATCTCATGCACGCTTCATGCTGTTTGACAAGCTATATATAATAATAATAATACATTTTATTTATATAGCGCTTTACATGGTATTCAAAGACACTTTACAGTAAAACCAGCACATATAGCACATTAAAATCAGATAAGCAATAAAACCAACACACACCAAAACAAGCATATTAAAAGCAATTAAAAACAATAAAACCAGTAACTATCAGATGAGAAATGTAAGACTATTGTATGTGGAAAGCTAATCTGAAGAGGTGTGTTTTGAATGTGTCCAGGGGATTGTGGCGGTGGAGCAGGTCTGTGAGGTAGGAAGGAGCCTGGTTATGGAGGGCTTTGTGGGTGAGGAGGAGAACTTTAAACTGGATGTGTTGGGAAACAGGGAGCCAGTGGAGGTTCTGAAGGACGGGAGTGATGTGATCACAGGAACGGGTGTGGGTGATCTATATGAACAGAGAGGGGGACATTGTTCTTTGTCCTTAAAGGGAAATACTGTATGTTTCATCCAGACGAGAGCTGAAACATCTTTTCACTACAGTGCCTCCTGGGAGCCAAACCTAAGTGCGTTTGTCTGCCTGTGCACATTTGTGTGGCTACCCATGCTGCACACTGCAATACACTCCAGCCATGTTGCTACCTAGTCATACATTTCCTGTGAATTCTCTTTCAGTCTCTGTAGCTCTCTCTCTGTTTAGCACTTCTAATATTAGTCAGGTCTAATTGCTGTGTTGAGTGCTAACTAAAAAGCTAATTAGGCCAGTGATTTTTGGTTAAGAGGAAGCGGAAAGTGAACAGAGGGTTTCTATGACAGTAACTGTCCCCACCCAGACCCTGACAGTGTTGTATTTGACCTCCACTTTATTCCTTTACCAAAAGATCACAGGACAAGACTTTTGCTTTCTCGACAGTCTGTTGGATTAGTTGTTCTATTTTTGCTCCCACACTTGTGAAATGTTGGCTCAGGAGGTGCAAGATTGTGTTTGATGTTTGACTTCAGTAATTTGTTAATAATTCCCAGAGGAAATGTTTGCTAGTTCCAGAGAGAGATTTGTGGAGGATTATGTTCCACCACAATGTATACCATAAAAGCATTCGAATTTCAATTCTTTTTTCTATTGTTGAGTGATCCCCTTTTGAATGTGGGCTGTATGAACAAATTAAGATCTAGCTTATTAAACAAGTGAGCCTTTAAATTACACAGACTGGCCTTGCATGCATGGGTGAATTTCAGAACCCTCTCCCTGCCACCTCCAGCAAAAAACAAACACATTAGGGAGGGGCTGCGCTTCACTGTCCCTTATGTCCATTTTCGGAGAGTGCCCTGATTTAACACCAATGTGTTTTAGAGTGCTGTGAGGGTGAATATGATGTTGATGTACTGAGTATTGTGTGCGTGCCTCTTGTATTTTTGTGTTTTTCATTAGACAGAGGATAATGAAGGCGCATGTTGATGCTATTTCAAAAGCCTTTCTTCATGCAGGGGAGAGTCGTTTTTGTTAGGCTTGATTGAGTTTGAATCTTGACAAATGTTGCAGCCTAGTTGTTGTCTTTCCTAAGTTGCTGATTGCTGTTGATCTGTACTTATTGTGTCTTGGAATCGTGTTATCTTGAACAGCAGGCTCAGAGGATGTAGCTGCAGTTTTGTTTGTTCTGAGTACTAGATGGTTTCATGTTGTCACTATGTTGTTGGTGCTCTGTATAGTTTGTCTCATTGAGCCTTTACTGTATATATTCTTATCCTCCCTGTCATTTGTATATTTAAACACCTCACTGTTTGTGTGAATGTATGTGTATGAAAGTGTGAATGGGATAATGCACACTGTTAAACCACAGTGTAATTAAACACCTTGATTGTGTTTTTATAATCAAAAAAAGCAGTTCAGTGTTTGAAGAAAAAACAATTAAGCTACAGTTGAAAGTAATTCTGAGCATTATTTGAAGACCTTTATCACATAATTAGAACCATTAAATATGTTGTTAGTAAAAAATAAGTTGGAACAAGTTTTCTTTTGAGGTTGAGAACAGAACAAATGTGTATTCTTCACTAGTGACTTGGAATATTTTTAATTTTTCATGAACATAAACCTTTAGCATTACTTAAATCTGCACTATTACGTTTGCTTTAAACCCTCCAAATACATAATTTGCGAGAATATATAATGGAAATAAATTCAGGAGAGTAAACAAACTAACATTATGTTCATGAAAGTATGAAAACGTGAAAATCTACAACAGCTTTGACATATGAGTATAATGTCAAAAGCTGCCTTGCCTTGTGGGGGGGGGGTTATACAGAAAGGTGTGTGACCCCATTAACCACACCATCTGTGTAAATTTTGTACACAGTATCTCAGTAGTGTTTGTTGTAAAAGTTCCCAGCTACTTCACAACTTCTCACTCCATATCTTTTAATTTGGTTGTTGTTAAATCCTTCCAGCAGAATTGCACCACATCTTTGGGGCACCATACAGCAGTAGGTATAGTGTGAATACACTAAATGTCTCTGGTTTAATCGGTTTGAATCTGTAGCTGCTCTCCCAAAACACATGCGTTATATTTCAAAATTGCAGTATTTATGCTAAGTAGTAAGGCTTTTTCCAAACTCCTCTGGGAAAAAATTCAAGATTTATGAAAGTTCTGACTCCCTTGAGGTGGATAACAACTTGGAGTACTGTAGGTGGGTTTTAGAGCACTTTCTTTTGTCATTCAAGCGTGGGTTGATTCGGTGGAGTGTTTCTGTCTAATTTGAAAAAGGAGCAGGAGGCTTTAGGAGGAGAATTATTGTGGGAGAACAAGCTCGCTGCCCTGAGTTCTCCCAGGGGGTTGGGACCAGCAGTGTGGATGGGTGGCCATCTTCCAGCTCTGACACAGTGACCTCTATTCACTTGCATGTTCTGCCCACCACAAAAGACTGGGGATCCTGCGCTCAATAGATAAGATAGTTTATATTTACACCTACTAAAGTGAATTATGCACTAAATTGCAGTAGTTGCTGTTAATTACCAGGTGAAAGTACGTCTAGGAGTCAGGGTTAAAATTGTTCTAAAAGTGAAATGAAAATATGTCTGGTTACATTGTTTTAATAGCATTCTAATTGGTAACACTCAGTATTGAGACATTGTCATTGCAATCAAAAAGCCTAAACGAAAAAAAACAAACAAATTAAGCTTAGTTTCAAACTACACGCCTGTCTGCAAATTAACAAATCTATGCCCACAAGAAATCTTTTTTTGTGTTCTTGATGTAACAACTCCTAATAGTATAAAACACCTTTCTGCCCCCCTCCAGGTCAGATGGATCCATCTTATGTCTTAAGATAAAAGAATAGATTTTTTTCGTCCTACTGTCCCACATTTTACCATGATTGTGCGAGCTGTAACTTAACCCTGTGACCCATCAGACTAACTCATTCGCATGTGACATCACTATTATTTATTAATTAAGGACAAGAAATATCACACCACACTTCAAGTCTTTTTCTCTGCCTCTTCTGCACAAGCCAATCTTCAGTCACATCAGCTCTTAAGCCTGCCAGTGTGTGTGACGCAGCGAGCTGCTCTCATCACTGTTGGGGAAGGACAATATAATGTAAGAGCTCTGAATGTACCAGAAAACTGTCCACAACATAAGGTGGTGTGTCTGACCCATGCATGACTCAGATATGTTATCAGTGGTTGAGACTTTGCTAGCCTAGAAATGCTTGTTTTGTCAAGCTGTATATTTAAATGCTTCAGGCCATATGCTGTATATATAAGGAATCAAATGACTTTTAAAATGGTATTGGTTAGTCAAGTTGTTTGTTGTTGAAATGACACACGTTTCTGTCTGATCACAGATAATCTGTTCAACATCTATTAAATGAGGGGCATTTGCAAATGTACCCATGTTTTGTTGTAAATACATTGAGCTAAACTAAATTAAATGATTTGAATCAGGAAAGTGACACATGATTTCCACCTCAGATTTGACTGTAGGAGAATAACTAGTCAACAGTTGATATGAGATAAAAGGTTGTAACACTGGATTATATGCATGCATAGTTTGCTGTGAACTCTTTATGCGTAAGTATGCAATTTGAATTCAACATGGGGATGGCGGTTTCCACCACTAACAGGG
The DNA here is from genome assembly GCF_008315115.2 of Sander lucioperca. Classification (NCBI taxonomy): domain Eukaryota; kingdom Metazoa; phylum Chordata; class Actinopteri; order Perciformes; family Percidae; genus Sander; species Sander lucioperca. The sequence goes on along the minus strand of NC_050193.1, from coordinate 3,868,828 downwards.
AAAACTACTACAGACTATAAAGTTCTCTTTATTAACAAGTACACTACATTTTCCAGACACATTCATGTCTAAATGCTATTGTCTGTTGTGCTTGGCAGGTTGTTACAGCTAGTGCCACTCCAGATTCCTGCCATAATACAAGCAATTGCCTTTTGACCTTTTTTATTGTTGCCATCTCCCATTATATGAAAGGACCATTAGCTGACTGGGGTCACGCAACCCCAGCTGAAGCCCTAAGCCTCCATACTGAAGATGAAAAGTAAGCGGAACCCATAGAGACATATTGGACTATGTCTGCCTGGGAAGCTTTGACCAATCTCCCAGAAAGTCATTCCATTCATATAATCAAAACAGCTTCCTAATACATTTAGGCTCATCCAGGTATGTCAGCAGGCTCACAGTCTTTGATTTCTGATTCTGCCACATTCTCAGACTGTAATAACTGTGTGTGTGTGTGTGTGTGTGTGTGTACTAAAACCAGACTAATCCACCAGAAAATGCTTAGCTGCAGGGCTTTAGTTTGACAGTGTGGAGGAGTTGAGCATCCACGAGGCACAGATGTAGAAAAGTGGACATGGAAAAGTGTCTTAAATAAAGGCTCTGTCTTTTATCTCTTACAATTGTTTGATATCTGCTGGTGTAACAAATGACACATGTAGGCTAGAGTATGATGACAGTAGACCCCAGGAGGAGTAGCTGTTGCCAGGGAAACAACGAATGGGGATCCCAATGAACAATAATAATTTACACTTGTGTTTGTCACTGTTTTGTTTCTGATCATCCCTCCACACTGATGGCCCAGTCAGAACAGCAGGTGCCCTCTCCATTGACTGGCATGTTAATCAGGTTGGATTAGACCTCAATTGAGTACAAATGTGATGGAAAATGGTTTGAATTACATGCTAAGCCCCCTACTGGCCTGTAATCCACCGCCCTTTGCTTAGAAGAGTCACCCGCAAGCTTTAAGTGTGTGCCGTTTTCGTCCACGTGCCAGCATGTGCCTTAGTGTGAGCCCCACACTCTCTCCACACATGAGCAAAATCCTAATTGCAAACACATCCACATCACTGTCAAGTTTCTTTCTTTTGGGAGTGACTTCATCTCTCTTCAGCTCTCTTCAGCTCTCCTGAACAGACACATTAAATAACCAGAGCAGTAACATAACTGATGTGTGGAGGGATGGAGGGAGTCAGAAAAGAAAAAAAAAGATCTGATGGGCTTGAGGCATCCCCTTGGTGTTTTTTGAGCGACATGTAATCAACGTGTTTGTCCCCTCTGAGCCACAGACGGCCTGGATGAATATAGTCTCGCTAGCAAAGCAATAGATCAGTATCTCAGGGACAGTTTACCCACCCATCACACATTAAACTGGCTTTGGAAGAGTTGTTTTTACCCCTTTCTTGTCACTCATTTCTTATACAACCTCTTAACCCTCTCTAACAAAGCAAAGTTAAAAAAATCCCTCTGACGCCCACATCCCCCCTCTTGTTGCTTATTGCCTCTCTGCCAGGTGGTCGAGGTTACATTATTATCATGATTAACAGATGGTTAAGTAATCTGCAGAGAGAGTATTAAAATCCCCTCAATGGATGGGGCAAAGGTGAAATGTTTCAGCCCTTCAAGAACTGGGTTTGTGCCTGGAAGCTGTGAGTAAGGAAAGTAAATAGAGCAAAGCTCTGAATTCTTAGCTTCTCAAGTGTTGTTGTATCTGACAGCAGAAGACTGTGATTGTACTTGTCTTAAATGTCGGTTCACCCAAACTTCATGAAGCAGAGCTTCAAATCCTGGAGTTGGAAAAAAGAAGATGACAACAGAGTTTAGCAGTGTCAGTTGTCGTATTAGGAACATGAAACTGATAAAAACTGAAAGAAAATGGCGTTGTGTCATCAGAGCAGCATACAGGGACAGAAATAAAGGTCAATGGTTTAAAGTTAGATTCTAAAAAAATATATTACTAAAGCTAAGCAGCACATAACTTGGATTGGAGTAGGTCAAGGGGCTGAGACAGTCACTCAAACGGATGAGAGAATATTAAACTGTGAGAGACGTTACACTTTAGGGTGCAAATCTCATGATCTAAGACTGTGTCCTGCATAAAGACCCTGAGGCAGCTGTCAGGAGTGAGACAACTTGACTCCCATCTACTGAAATCTATAAGCTGCCATACCAAAATAGGCCAATAAAAAACATAAAGAAAACCACCTCTCCGTTAATTGGAAAGCCATGATGATGATACGGTGAACTAAATAATACATTTACATTACTGTTATTTTCATTATATTCTTTATTTTAGTTGATTTTGGCATCATAGTTTAACTCAAAATGCATTCAGATTAAGGCATTATAATCTGATCACTAGTTTGATTCTTAAATCAAACCGCTTAAGAACTAATCTATTTCTACGAGTGGTTCTTCTTCAGTAAGGCCCATTGTCTTGGCCACACTGAAATGTAAACAGTGTTGTAGTAATAGAGAAAAAAATGGAGATTTAACTTAAAATGTAAGTAGCATTTTCAATGTTGTTCGCCCCACAAATCAGATTTCAATAAATTCATTAGGGTGGAGGCAGCAATCTTAGTGACAGATATCTGAAAAGCTAACTGCATGCCAATAAACTTTAAAAAGAAAAAAGTTAGAGGCATGTGGGCTCTACAGGTTTTTGTAATTTGGTTGAAAGTACCCTTTAATAAGAATCTGTCTAACTATACAGAAGCAGGGAGTGGCTGGAAAAAGCAACAATGCTGTCCTTGGATAAATAAATGTCTAAATGATTTATTTTCACAAGCCAAGACTGTGTGTGTGTGTGTGTGTGTGTGTGTGTGTGTGTGTGTGTTGATGTGCTGATGTGCTGATCACCCTAGAGATGCATCAAGGCAGATATGAGCACAAAGAACTGAACACACACTCGCACACACATACAGATGCCTCATGAATAGATAGTGGGGTCATTTGAAATAAGTGTTGTCCATGTGACAAGCATAATGACTGTCCTCTGTGGAGGAGAGGGGTAATTCTCTTTCACGCATCATTAGCCCTCTGTGTGTGTGTGTGTGTGTGTGTGTGTGTGTGTGTGTGTGTGTGTGTGCGTGCGTGCGTGCGGGCAGGCGGCTGTGTGTGTGTGTGTGTGTGTGTGTGTGTGTGTGTGTGTGTGTGTGTGTTCAGCATCTGCCACAGCCAGTCAGAGGTGCTCATAAGTCCTGGACCACTGTACGATGGCATCTCATTTCTGTCTCATCTCTTGTGTCGGGACAAGCCCTCGTTTCTTCATTTTTCTCTCGCTCATTTATGTCTTTCTCTCTTCTCCCATCTCTCCTTTTTTCCTCGCCATCTAAGTCTCTCAGTAACAAAGAGACACAATCAGTGCCACTCTTGTTTTCGGCTGACAGTCTGTTTGGTGTTGGAAAAGTGATTTAATTTCTCTCCTCTGCTGTTATTATTTGTTGTGCAAAATAGGTTGTAATGGCCACCATTCTCCTACCTGGGATAATAGCTAATTGAGTTCCTGGTGGCATAATTGGTTAAGGAATTAGTGTGTGCTCCCTGTCTATGGACATATTGTTTGTGAGCCAGATAGTTAATGGTGAACATCTTTTCACTCACAGAGGTGCTGAGTGTACCTTTTTCACCGCTGTCCCATACATCATCATCATTGTGATTATTTTGACAGCCACAGCTATCATAATCATTACTGTGCTAGTTGTGTATCAATAGTCACGCACCATAACCTTTTCCTGTCCTCTCGCTGTGATCTATTTTATGGTTACTACTGATGAATATGAATACTGATATTTTTCTAATTGAAGACGCTACTAAATAGTGTGAAGGCTGTGAGTCAGGCAAGTAGTGTATGTCAGTGAGTGTTTGGAACATAATGAGCACATGGATGGACAGCAGATAAGTGGATTATTCTGAAGTGGTGATTTAAGACGTTTCTTTGGATGTATGGATGTTGTTGCTTCTGTAGTCACTCAGGTCTCTTGTTTGACTAAGATCTTGCAGCACATAATAATACAGGAGTTTCTAAAGACAAGAGTGTGTAATCCATCAGTTAATGAAAGAAATAATAGGCAGTATTTTACTAAAAAAAACATTGTATGGACTAATACAAAAATAATCTCTCTCAATCATCACTTATGACCCACCAGACGTGTGTGGTTGTGTCTGTATCTGCAGAGCTCCTGGCCCTTTGCCTGTAGTTTCTCTTTTCTTATTTTTGAGTGTGAGGCATTAGTAGAGCGGGTCGTTCTTTAATCACAAGGTTGGCGGTTCGATCTCCGGCTCCTCCTGTCCTGTGTGTCCTTGAGCAAGACACTGAACCCCAAGTTGCTCCCGGTGGGCAGGCCAGCGCCTTGCATGGTAGCTCGGCTTGGTTGTATGAATGTGTGTGTGTGAATGAGCGGCTAATTTTAAAGTGCTTTGTCCAGTAAGGTAGAAAGGTGCTATATAAATGCAGTCCATTCACTATTTACCATTTACCATGGGCGTCAGCAAAGAGCCTTTAAGCCCCATGTTGGTGTGTAACCAATAACAGCCAATAACAGCATGCAGGTTGTGCAGCCCATTCTCATTCCCAACCGCTGCTTCGCCGCTCAGTGTCTCACACCAACGCACAAGTTTAACCGACACACAAACACAGACAGGATGAAGCTCTGCATTCACTCATTATCTGACAATGTGGGTGTGTTTATTTGTGCTTTAGAACATAACTGTCTTGTTGAAAACAATCAGAAAGTAATTCCTCTGATTCACGGCTTTGGTCGGCACTCCTTGTCTTCATTTACTCTCTAGCTCGCTTGACCACCCCTGCTCTCTCTCTCTTTCTGGCTCTGAGCCGTGGAGGAGGGAACAACTTTGAGCGCTGTGTGTTTACAAACAGTAAGCAATACTTACTACATATTACATCTTAAATAAATCATTATAGATGTCAATCAAAATGTAATTTGTCGCCATTCAAGCTGCATTTGTTCAAAAGACTTACATAAGCAGTACAGTATGTGGCTCGATGGTGTTTTAAGCCCCCAGCGTCTCCTTCCAAGCAGCGCTGCGACCGTTGACTTCAAGGCACCTAACCCTAAACCCTAACCATAACCCTAACCCTAACCTTAACCCTAACCATAACCATTGCCTAATCCTAGTGCCTTCCAGGCAGTGCTGCCTGGGAGGAGACATTGGGAGCTTAAAACACCGGTAAACACAGTATGTGTGTCTGCCAGAATCTTACTAATGGCAATATTCCCATTCCTCTGCTGTTCTCAGTTTTAAGTAAAATGTGTGGAGATGCAGCCAGTAAGAAGTCAGTGGCAAGTGTTCTTTTGCGAACCAGTTTCATCGCATTTCTATGTTGTCTTGGTGTCTACCGTGGCTGGCCTAAATATGAAAAGGGGCCGTGGCTTGAAAGAATCCACCTGGAATGGCCTTAGGCTGTTAACACAAACATATTTGCTGATGAAGTTGATGGAGAAGCTCATTAAAAAAGGAGCCTTTACAGTAGGAGGATACATTGTTGGATCGCTTTTCATTTGGACCAGCAGAGGTGTGGAGGATGCTGTCATAAACTCGTGCTGAATTTTCTGTGCAAACATCTGGAGGGCCGAAAGACTCACGCCAGACCTTTATTTCGTTGACTTTTTATCAGCTTTCAAAACTATCTGCCCACACATGCTGACTAATAAGATGCTGTTGTATTCCTCTCGAGACAGAAATATTGTGGGATGGATGATATAGACGTCATGATTAACTAATCTCAAAAAGTAAGAAACGGGATGCTGTTAAAACAGCTCTGGTTTTCCTGAGGGTTTGTGTTGGCTTGAATTTCTCAATCTTTGCTCTCTTCCTCCATAAAGCAGCTCAAGCACATCATTGTTTGATATTATATAAAAGGCAAACATATACAGTATCAGTCCGACACCAGTTGATAATCCCCTGCCAGGTGGCCTGCAGGGTTTAAGCTCCAGGGTTTTCTGTTGTCCCAGGGAGTGAGATTGAGTTCTGGCAGTGAGGCATCGTTCTCTTATCTCTGTGTTTGCCAGAATTATTTTTTACTCTCTATCTTTTTCTCTGTGTGACCATTGGGGCAGCAAGCTTGTGCAGTCAGAGTTAGATCAAACAAATTGAATTGTTTTCCAGCAAAACCCCAAAATTGATTAAAACAAACTGGACAGCGGGAATGACTGTCTCCCAGTACGGGGCCAGAAGTTAATCAGAGTTTAGCTGGTGGCTGCTGCTGATTTTAAGTTGCACTCGTCCAAGCTTGATCCAAGCCAAGGCCAACATCCAGAGTGACTGTATAGCCATATATCTCAAAGCACCTAAGTATAGGGCTGTTGTGACACCCAGTGACATTCTCACTTGTCACTACTGTATCCACTGATCCATCACACAATTCTAAGAGCGCATCCTGTGGCCATAGTGGAACAACAACAACAGCAGCTCATCATTGTGTCACATTGACCTACTGGTTTGTTAAACGTCTGGTAACCAACCAGGTTGGAGAGGTTACTTAGAAGATGTATTCCATTACAATTTGTTACTGTCTGTAGTGCCAAAGTTGTGATGAGTAATAAATCGATCAAATTATTCTGGTCATATGTTCTGTTACAGTATTTTTGGTTTTTGGTAATTTTTGTTTCAGTTTTTATTGATAAATCATTAGTCATTAGACGTTCCACTTCGGGGATTGCTCTGTTGCCATCGGAAATTCAGCAAATATTTTGAATATTTGAGTGTTTAACCATTACCCATCTCCAAGGGCCTATTGTCTACACCCCACTTCTCTCTGAAGCATTTCATGTACAGTAGGTCCGGTATATTCGTGCCCTCACTTTAAACTTGCTCATCAACACCTCTTTTCTCAGCTCCTGCAAGTTGATCCTCTGCTTCTAAATAGCTCTTAGTAAGTTTATTCCTCTGCTGTGGTTCATCGTGTGATCGATGAGCACCAGTTGGCTCTGTCACTACCACTAAGACAGTGATGGAGAGGCCCCCTGATCCTAGCTGTTATCCCAGAAATACATTAGGAAACATATACATAACCAACAGTGAATTGTCTGTACACTCAAACAGAGCATGCAAATTCTGTTTAGCGCCAAGTGCTGAATAATTGATATGGTGATAAAACTATTTTCCTACTGGAGTCATTGCGGCGGTTATGGCTGTTGTGGAGGCCACAGCGAACTGTTTTGTTATTAATAGCCCGGTAATTGTGAGTGGCAACCTGATTGATTCACTTCACTTCCTGTGAGAGCAATTGACGACGCATTATTACACATCGTACACAATCATGCAAATGTGTGCTTTCTCACACAAGCCCTTTTTATACACGCACACACACAGGCACACACACAGACACACACACACACACACACACACACACACACACACACACACACTTTCTCCTCTGGGTCTTTTATGTGCTGATAGAAAAAAAGGGGAAGATGTGCCAGCGATTGCGAAGAGGGAGGTGGAAGGATGCGTGTGTATGTGCGTGTTGTTGTGTAGAAATACAGCTGGTGCTTTTCACACTACATCATTTCATTACACACAGACATGCTGCAAAGTTTTTCCTCATGAGCCTACTCTGACCCCAATCTTTACAGGTCCCTTGACCTTCTCACATTAGACAGAAAATTGGCAACATGCTCAAAGTCAGGCCTGAATAAGGTTAGTGTGTGCTGCACCAAGTGAAGAGTCAGACATGATATTTAGCTGTTCAGAGATGGATCTGGTCACAGTGTAAGGAGGAATGTTGAGGGGCATCTTACATTATTTGGCCTACATAGTTCAAAGGTCAGGCTAGTTTGTCTTTTACGACAACATGACAGTTTTGTTTATTTAGTCACCAGAAGGACTTGAACAAAGTGTCTGGTGTGTTTACTTTGTGTGCACGGAAATCTGTGTGTTGAAATTACACTTCATCAATCATGGCGCAACCACAGTGTCCACCAGACGTCATGTTTCTGTGCGCTAAAAGATTGCATGTGATCAGGAAAACACACAGATGTTACTGAAAGCTGATTTATGACCAGGAATGTGTCTATTCATTTGTCTGTTTTGCTGGCTCACTTTAGCTCGTCAACTCTGACCGTGTTTATGGACCTTTTTTGGAAAGCATCCAAACACAGAATCAGCCTGTAGTCGTTCTGTCAGAGGGGTAAAAAAGCAGATACACTTCCTCATCAAACATTTGGCATGGATGGAACGCAGATTGCAGGAGCGTGCCTGATGCCATTCACCCTACACCCTCACTCCCACTGCTCGTCATCACTCCCTTTACTTTCGTAGTCTCTGCAGGGGCAACCAAGTGCAGCCTCGCTCTGATTGGCACATTATGAGCACAGGCTCAATCACTTGCTCACATACAACCTTAGACCAGATTATAATCTCTGTCATACATATGCAGGGGATACACAGGGTAGCATATGCAGTTCCAAAATGTGTGACACCCACTCATGACGGCACAGAAATGAAACAAATTGTGTTTTTGAAAGGATGTCTGGTCATTTAACTCCTTGCCTAAAATGGTAATATTTCAACTAAATGGATTAGCTGTGAAGATTATACTTAGATCAGATCAAATTAGATGAAATCAGAGATGCAGACATGGTAAAGCCAAAGAGCTACAGACAAACATTATTATGCGTCAGCAGGGGTGTTCATATGGTCTGTGAGTGGGTGTCTCGTGGTGGGTGGGATGCATGGTGATATACAGTATTGTGTGCTGTGGGAGCTCTGTGTTTAAAGGTCCAACTGAAATGAACTCAGTAGGGACTGTATGCGTCACTACCTTTTTATTCACCATTCTTTTTACAGCATTGTTCTCCTTTCACCTGATTTTCTCTCCCCTAGTTACACTGCAAAAAGGCAATTAAATCAGTTCAAGATTACGCATCGCTTCTATTGGACTCCCTCCAGATTGTTTTTAATTGATCTGAAAGACACAACAAATTGTTGGAAATGTAAGACAGAGGACGGCCAATTACATGTCCTATGGTCCTGTGATAAAGTCCAGGAATTTTGGACCAGGAACTGGAAACTGTTAATTACAAAAAAAGGCAATTCAAGAAACTCATAATGTCTTATTTTAACATGATTAAATCTTATGTAGGTTAATAATCATTTTAAGCACTATTTACATTATTAAACCTTTTTTAAGGTTAAAGTATGCCAGTGATAACACAGCATTGTATTGTATTTTGTTGAACTTGTTAGAGGCACAGTCTTTGTTTTAAAAAACTAGAGTTAGATTATATATAATAGTATTGTTACATTTAAAATATGGTCGACTTGAAGCAGATCTAAACAATACAAGTGAGCAAGCCCTATTTTGAGACTCATTAAGGCTCATTGTTTTGGTTTTCTTGTCTGCAACTCTGCTCGCTTCAACCCAGTTTTTGGCAACAGAAAGCAGCTGTTTTCAACTGTTTAGCAACTAGCTGTAAATAGTAGAGCATTTAGCAGCTAATTAGCCAGATATTCTTTCAGCAATTAATACTGAACATACATTCATCAGCTGGCCAGAAACATGACTCCAAATGAATGCTTATCTTGCTGTGGATACTAGATGTCTATAAATAATTGTTTGCCATATCAACTCTGTAAGTTAATATGGAGATGTTGTGTTTTCAACTTGTTCTGCTGCCAGCAATTGACCAAACAAGTACTTTATTTTATTTTGTTGAATAGACCTACTAGCAGTTGATCTGGATTACACAATATTTTGCTTGCATGAAGAAGGGATTTTTTGCAGTGTACATAAAGCATACAATGTTAAACCCACTTTCTTTACTATTCTTCTTGTGCTACTTTCAGTCACTGTACTCATCTTCCCAGCATCTATATACATATCGCCTCCCCACTAATCACTTCTTTTTCTTCATTGTGTGTCCCTGTGAGTAGCATGGCAACAAGTACTCTCAGTTCTGGGCAAGTAATCCTCCCTCTTGTCAGAGCTGGGAGTACGATGGGGACTGATGGATGCAGAGGCAGCTTATTGGCAAGGACAGCCTGCATGCCAGCATCAACACCATAGTTGATCCCTGGATAATACGGTTTGATACCCACTCTTAGATACACACACACACACACACACACACACACACACACACACACACACACACACACACACACACACACACACACACAGGTAGACCTCACCCACATGCTGAAACTTCAAATTTCAGCAGCAGCAGTTGTGCTCTTTATCTCCCTTTATTGGGACAGCCCTGCCTTTGGTCTTTCCTCTGAGACAACTTTCTGCAGCACCGATGGCGCATATCTGGCATATTGTCTGTGGGAATGTGCATACTGTATGTTTTGTTTTATGTAGTATGTCTCATTTGAAATCACAGCTCCACTATGTTCAGACAGCCATTTCACTTTCTTTCCTGTTGCCAGATGCTTTGAGTCGGAGTTGCTCCACTGTTTGTGTGCTTGTTGCTTAAATACCATCCCTCACTAAATTACATTTGCTTACCATGGAGCAGGCAATTTGTCAGTGTGTCTAACCGCATGTGAGGGAGTCCGACTCAACTCTCTGTGTCTAATGAATTCCTCCTACAGAACTAATGTCATTAAGGACAGGTAGGAATGAGGCTAATGCAATCAAATCCTCGCAGTAATTACAACTCTCCCCAGTCGGGCCCAGATACGCCACACCGATGAAAAGAAGCAGCTCATTAAAAGTGCTTGTATACAGCACCGGCATCAACGGATGCACCTCCTCTCTTGAAGGTGTCATCAGGTAGATTCAGTGAGTAGAAAATACATGAGATGGGTTGGATCTGCCAGCGCAAAATCAGGTGGTAGTTTTTTGCCTTTTAATTGGGCAGGACATATGAGGAAAAAATTTCAGTGTCATCGTGCCACATCTTACTCTCCCATTCTGAAAGTGTGTGTTCAATGTTGCAGCATGTCAAGGTGGGAGGAGGAGGAGGAGGAGGAGTGATGTAGCAATTGTGTCACTGTGTGCTGTTCTCTGACCTGTTAAGGGGAAACAGGTTGGCAGGTTTGATGATGTTTGTTTCATGTGTGTGGTCACTAAGGGGTTCTCATGATAATGGATAATAGACCAAAACATAAGGGCAAAAATCAGTCATTCAAAATGTCACAGCACTCAATGTGTACTACATTATCACACATGCTCGATGATTAGTGAAAATATAAAAGAACAATCAATGCAAAGGGTTAATTAACATGACATTTCAGAGTTAACACAATATACAATCTACGCATATAGCAGGCACCTCTGTTCACAGTCACCTTCATTGTTAACAGTGATGTTATGATGATATCAAAGTAGACATCTGAATTAACTGTTTCCTGTGGCAGGGACATTTGGATTTAAATAACAAGCAGGCCTTTGTGCCTCTTTGCGCGTGTCTGTGTGTTGTCTTTACAGTATAGAGATTCTTTTAAATAGAATTAAAATGGGAGTGAAAAAAATATTTCTATGGATGATTAACTTTTAAGACAGACAGCATTGTATGGAATATTCCAAAACACTATAAGGAAAGATAAAGTATACATTTATAATTATATAAGTTTAAGCAGCATCATCATGTGTCACATTTTAGAATTAAAAATATATATTTTTTAAGTTAATTTTTATAAAATACAGTACCTGTTGAGGCCTCACTGGGTTTGATCCTATTCATGTAAACATGTTTAAAGCGAAAACAAATTATAATAACAATAAATCAAATTACAAAGAAAGAAGAGAAATTATTATTGTAATTATACAAGTGTCCTTTGCAATTAAATGAACAGATGTTCTCCTTTTCAAATCTGGAAGGCTATTTTATTAAAGTTAAACGAAATGTACTGTAAGCACAAACATGTTAAGTCCCAACCAGCATACTTCAACCGATACTTTGAAGATAATTTTCAACATGTGACATAACACCTTAAGCCTTTAAGGTACTGTAAGGCTGTCACCGCAGTTTGCACTATAATGCATCACAATGGCAGTTTTAAACATGCAGTGACAGATTTAAAGCAGAGCACTGACATGACGTGATGTGCTGCTGGAAAAGACAAACATGGCTATGTAAATGTCATGTCAGCAGGGGTCCTTGACATTCCCTCCCTCTCTTTCCCAGCTATGTCTGAATATGTTTAGGTCATTCTTCTCCAAGTGTGTGGTTAAAACATCATGGTTTCCTCAGTTTTACTGTACATGAGAGGCTGTGTGAGGGGATGTCTGCTGCTCCCAGAGGCTGTTCCTAGCCGCAGGTGCCAGCTGATTCACTGTGGTGTACTTTTATTCATTGAGTTAGAATCATCCGCCCACTTTAAAACATATTAGTGGGATAAGATGTTTACATGGAGGGAGGAGTGTGTGCGCGCGTATGTTTGTCTTTTGTGTGATAATACTGTGTGTTGTGCGTGCAGGAATGTGCAAGCAGAGAAAGAAGTTCCTTAAGAAGTTTTTTTTTTAATGCAAGTATAAAAAACAGTGCTGCATCTGTGCCCAACTTCCATCCCTCTTCCTCCGCTTTTCTGTCTTGAAGGCAATCTGTTTCCTCCCATCTCCATCAGTCATGCTATCAAGGCTAGGGCTGCCTCTGTCTGTTGTCTTGCCCTGTTTGTCACACAAGCTGTGTGGGAATATTACATTGTTTTCACTGGTGTCAGAGCTCTAAACAAAACTATTGGAGCGTAATAGACAATAATTGCACTGGTGTTTAGAGAAGGAGATGAGTTGATAGAGGCACATCACTCTTACAGAGCCTGTTTTATCACTTTTAAATATATATGCAGGGTTAGAGTCTCTTATCTAAAAGCAAAAATCCATCTACTCTCCCTGCAAAAACCATGTCCTGTCAACTCTGAATTAATCCCATTCCCCAGGCACCTGACAGAGCTCACAACACTGTCTGTATCTTGATACAGCTGGCTGTAAATTTATAGTTAAAATGAAACTAGCGTAAAGACTTTCCTCTGGGATGGTGGACTGAATTTTTTGTCTTCAGTTAGAGTAAAAGGTAGTGAACGGAAACCAGTGCGAGTCGGTACCAATAATTCTGAATGATTCTCTGAGCATGTTTAAGTCAGCGGTGGCAAATGTCCTTAATGCATCTTCTGAATCTGGTCATCAGAATACCTCGGCATACGCCAAGCACCACCGACATGGCTCTCAAACTGCCAGCTTTTTGTTTAACACCTCAGCCAGCAGATGCCTCCTGGGATATAGGCGACCACTCATTAAGAAATTAATTGGAATTATTCCTGGCTGGGACACATCTTGCAAATATTGCTGACCGTACCGCGTAACTTGTTCAGCAGGCAGAAACTGACAAGAGGTTAAAAGCACACACAATTAACACCTCTTAAATAGGCCTTTGGACCAAAATGTTTGCCCTGCAGACTAAAGACTGTGTCTCTTTGTGTGTGTGTGTGTGTGTGTGTGTGTGTGTGTGTGTGTGTGTGTGTGTGTGTGTGTGTGTGTGTGTGTGTGTGTGTGTGTTGTGACTGTGGCTGAGCCTGGGTTTGTCTGTGTCTAAGTATATCTAGTGTTGTATGGAACCTCTCCCAGTGTATGTGGTTACTCCTATTGGGCAGTTCCCCAGTTGAGTTTGTGGTGAAATGTGAACAAGGCGAATATGGGCCTGTTTTCCTGGGCTAACTTTAGCACGCTTGGCAGACGGATGTTTGAATAGTAGTGCAAAAACTGGACTGGACTGTTTTTTTGTGGTTGAAAAATGAAAAGGGCCACATTGGACAGAGTCAGCCTATTCGGTGTAGTGGTTGTGAGCCTTTTGCAAATTGTAATATCTGTTTTTTTTTGGCATCTAGGAATGGAAGTCCAATGAAATATGTAATATAATAAGATAGTAGAGAGAGACAATGCGCTTGTGAGATGCTGAGCACAAGACAATAGCCAAAGGAAAAAATGAACTAATTACTTTTAATCTCAATGCAAAAATACTTTAGTTATCAAATGTTTTGACAAGGGCTTTTTAGAAGTTGAATTATGCACCTGTGACTAAAATGTTGGATAAAATATGTTTTACATCTGTACTAATAATATGCAATCCTTTTTATCCTTTGTCTAATATACTGTAATAAAGAAACCTACAGTATATGTCGCAGACCACTATAGTAGACTAAGGTCACTTAAAGATTCATAGAGTTAAATATGTCCAGAGTGAAAAAATTGTAAACTTTTGGAGGGATTGCCATGAAAAAATACTTATAAAACTAATAAGTGATGTAAGTGATCCAGTGTGAGTGATCCAAAATGATCCTTAAAATGTTTAACCTTTGCATATTTTCCATAAAGGCATTTGGATTTGATGGAACAGATATGGACGAGAAATGGTCATTGTACCCGATTTTCGACATGTAAAATTGATTTCTTTACACAGGCTGCCCTTTCTTTAATCAGAAATCCCCCTTCTATCTTGCCTATCTTTCTCTTTTTTGCTCTAAATTCCTTTCTTTTATCTTTTCTAATACCCTCTGGCTGATGTTTGTACTAATCTGCACCAGCGTACGCACATATGCAAGAGCACCCACACTCACGTACACACAATGCCTCAAATACAGCCTCAGTGATAGGATCAGTGTGATGCTGTATAAATTTCCCCCCAGTGAATTTTTTTTTTTTGCTAGGACACACTGACACACTCTCATGCACAAGCAAACACATGCATACAAGTAAACACACACATACACATACTGTGTACAAATGCCCTCTCTGTTTGTTGCCAAAGGACTGCTGCAAACAAAGATTAGAGAAAACGCATCAATTTATGTGCCATTGCTTTTTATTTACTCTCAGGCTGGTGCTGGGGGTGATGGGGACTGCAAACACTTGGTCCTAGCTTTCGACTCCCAAAACAGCTGCACTGTGGTTGTAACTTCTTTTTCAATAAGCACAGAACTGATTCCTGTATAATTACACTCATTAGAGAACCGTAGCCTGGGCTTTACATAATCAACACTGATACACTGGACACAAATACATGGAGCTATAAAGACCTCAGGCCCGTTCTATAGTTGTAGTAATGACAATACAGAGTTGATGATGACAGTAATGATACTTTGATGATGCCAATTATACAAGCGCCTTTGTGCTCACTTTTCCATATGTCTCTTTCTATCTCTCGGCCATTACTGACCTGATGTAGTGAAGTGCCTCAGGCTCTGGTTTATTGTCAGGAAAAATAAGTCCATATCCACCTGATACATGTCAGATATGGAAACGGAATATCCTTGTCTGCAGTCATATTTCTTACAGCTATCACTGTTAGTCTGCTTAATGGTGAGAAATGCTAACTATTGACATTTTTGCATCCAACTCTTTAGTCAGGGGTCTTTTTCCTCTGCCTACCTTTTCCTTCACGCGTGCATGTGTTTATTTCCTCTGAGGCAGTGTATACAGGATATGAATGTGTGTTCTGGCTGCTTGTCGGCTTGATAGGATTTTAAAATTTTGTTTGTTTATATTGCTGAGGTCTGTCCATGTGTTCTAGGCAGCAGAGGTTGTATTTAGTCAAGTCTAAATCTCTCTGTTTATTTGGGCATGTTTGCTGAATTGCTCACCCCATTGTTTACAGAATCTGAGGGCAAGTTATGTTTGCAACTGTGCCGCTAACTGTACATAAGCATGTGTGTATGTACGCATGACATTTTGTATTGTATGTGACCTGTGTGAGAACCGCTGTGTCCCATTGGCTTGCACTTGTTGTCGGTGTCCCCCTCTCATCAGTGTGATTTAGGAGCTGCTAACATGCCTGTAGTGTTTGCTCTGGTCCATCTGGAGGCCAGTTTCTGTCTGCACCAGGAAAAGCCTACGCCCCCCATGCCTGTGGCCACAGTGGATTGGTGGGGGTCTTCGTCGTGGTGGGTCGGTGGTTAGAGCTGGTTTGAGCTAGGGAAAGTGCTATAGTATTTCAGGATCAGTGAGCAGCAGACACAAGATCATAAATAGAGTTTTTATTGCTGAGCTGCTATGCTGGGTGAGCCTGGGTCTTTCAGCAAGATCACAGCAGTGATTGATGGTTCCCATGTGCCAAGGGAGGATGGTGTGGGGTGTAGGCGGAGGAGGGGCACATCAGACAGGGGAAACAGCAGACATGGCAAGGCTGGCAGAGCCTCCTGCCCTCGCTGTCCTCCCCCAGGGTTACCCCCTGACAATCTCCTGCCCTGCGTCAGCCTACAGATCTCTGTGTGCAGACACAGCATGAGCTCTTGTCTCACACAGCTTTTACCTAGAGCTGGAAGAGTCTTTAAAGTCTCTGCAGGCTAATCGGTTCAACCACATATACACAGGTAAAAGCCATAAAAACCCTTTGGTCATTTTGGATTCACAGCCACTGTACACAAAAGTAGCTTGTCCCGTTCACTCTCCAGGTACCAGACACTTTAAAGTGAAGTGCGGTACACACAGAGAAACGGCGTCAGACATGACATCCATTGTTTCTCCATCCATCAGTTCTTCTATGGACATGATGCAAAAAAACAACGTATTATAAGGTTAGGTGAGTGTGAGTTGATTTTTAATATTGGCATTTGAGCTGAAGCCATGAAGATGGCTCTAAATCTTAAGTATTTTTTAATAACATTAATATTCAAAATCACTAAAGCAAAAATTGAAGTTACAAAAACATCTTTAGGTTTTATTTAACAAGCAAAATCTCACCTGAACTGTTTCATCAGGCTTCTGTGGGTGTGTTTGATCACATTTGATTATCAGTGACCAAACAACCATCCAAGTGTCATCAGATTCTGATTAAATGTTGCTAAGTGAAATAACCAAATGGTCCCAACATTGGCAGAAAATAGCACAAGGACCCATTCACTTATAAAAAGCTGATTGGGAAACTATGTTTTTTAGGGCCTTTACAAAAGTGAAGATTTGTTAATCTGTCTACTTTACCAATGGATTGAAAATATTAAATCTCTGTTTAAAAAAAAAAAAAAAGCTTTCATGTTGCTCTATAACAATGCAACTCCCATTCAAAATGCAGATAGTGTAAATATCCAGTGAATCTCTAAGGTAAGCTTTATTTACACCAAAGCACCCAATGCTAAATGTACTGCTTTTACTGTTAGGGTATTTTGTCAGATGTGTGCTAGACTGGTCTCTATGGTAACAGTCATGCTTATGCCATTTCTGCAGAAGGCTAAACTGTATCACAAAATAGCAGGCATGAGGTTCAGACCGACTTTTGTAGGCTAGACATTGAACTGCTATTTATCATAAAAAGCACAAGTGATCTTTGAGATCATCTAATAGTCGGTTATGTTATATATATATATATATATATATATACACGTGTTAATTAAGTGTGATCATGTGTGTGTTCTATAATATATCTATAAGTGTTCTATGAAGAACTGCCTCTTAGTGCACGGTGATGGAGGACAGCGGGATGTAATATGCTCTGTATGTTAAGTTCTGCAGTTCTTCATTGAAGGTTTTGTTTTTACAACCATGCTAATTTGGGGCGGCTAGCTGAGTAGTTTGCCAGGAGTGTGAGGAGGTTGCGTGGTTAAGGACCACAGAGATTTTTTTCATTCAGTGCCAGAGAGCAGCATTGCTCAAAGCTTTTGAGAAAACATCTGATGGAGCCTCTTGAGTGCTCCCAGATTGGCAACATGAATAGCAGCTTTCATGGAGGCTGCTTGCCCTAATGTGTTTTTGAGCTGTGTGTGTGTGAGAGAGATTTTTCATGCATGTAGGTATGTATGCATCATAGACTCCACTTTACTTTTTTTTACTTTGTGTGTGTGTGTGTGTGTGTGTGTGTGTGTGTGTGTGTGTGTAGTGTTTACATAAATAACTTGAGGCGGAGGCAAAAAGCCTGCAGCAGAAACGCACAGCTGGGTGTATTTCAGGGACTTTTTCCAATGGTGATGTCTCAATCCTTCACAGAGCTACTGTAGATCTACCTTTTGATTTATTTATAGAGACAGCAGCCTTTTTTGTCACTTTGCTTGTTTGTCTCTTTCAATATCACTGTCCTGCTCTCCTGCTAACCCCCAATACTGTATATACAGGTTTTTACTAGAGCCCGACCGATAAAGGATTTTTAAGGCCGATATCGATACAAATATTTGGTGATTTAAAAATCTGATATTCCAATATATCGGCCGACATATATTTAAAAAATAATAATCCAGAACCGCATAACAAAACATTAACAGATTTCCCTAACATTAGTTATTTGTAGTTATTTATGAGTCCTCACTAAAATAATATGATAATGCAGTTTAAAAATAAACTTGTTTGTTTTATTGTCACAGAGGAACATCAAAATAGTTCTGATAAATAAAGTTCTGATAAATAAAATGTATAAAAATACAAACTTAAGATATGAAACTTAAAGGGTTAAACACAAGTGTTGCCAACAGGGACATTGTAGAGTGCCCTCTGATGGACAAACTATGCAACGCCAACACTCATAACATGGTTGAAGGGTGTTTCGTCCGTTTTTATTTTATTTTTTAAATATTCATTTATCGGCCATTATAAATGCCGATACCGATAGTTTGGAAAATGCCTAATATCGGCCGATAATATCAGCCCGCCTCTAGTTTTCACAAGTACAGTAACGTATGTACATCTAGTTGTACAAACACAGGAGATGGTAGAAGTGTTAATCTCCCACATACTTGTATATTTTATGCAGTTGCTGTTGTATCCATAATTCCGTCGTTCTAGTTTGAACATTGTCAGCAGACATTCATCAGAGCCCTAGACTCCCAGTTGTTTTTCTGTTTGCTGATCTGATTCAGGCACTGCTTGGCCGAGATCCTTCAGAGAGGCAGTGCAGCTACTGCTGCAGGATTTTGGCTTGCAGGGGTGCACAAACAGCAACCAGGCATGCAGTCATCATAAGTGAAGCAGCTTGACAGAGGGCCCTCACTGGTCCTCAGAGAGCCACACTGCAGCACTCTGTCTCCCCCAAGTGGTGCGTCATTGCACCCCAGGACCTCCACCACTTGGACACCCTACTGTACAGTGTGATCATGTACACATTTGTGCCCAGTCTGTCTTTCATTTCCTGATGTCTTCATGAGTGTTTGTATACAGTGCAGGTTTCACTTTGTTCTGAGTGTGCTGACAAGCATGATTTACATCAGACATGAACAAGCTCAGATTCCACACACTTCTCGACGAAGCTTTGGGACCAGGGGTATTTTTGCCCATGTCCTCTGTGGCTATCAGGTTTTAACAGGCTGGCTTTGTATGCTGGGTGAGCCAGGCCATGCCAGACTGGGGAAAATGATACCTCCATCCACAGGAGACAGGACACACGGCCTCACTCTGTTCCATGCTGTGTTGCACATGCTAACACTGGGGCGCTTCAGAAAGGGAGGGAGCATCATGAGTCATGTGTACACTGAAAAAAGTTTTGAGCATGGAGTGGTCTGACACTTGAGCTGTAAAGTGAACCTCTAAACGATATTGGTCTTTCCTCCTGTTAACAATGTTTTTCCTTTTGTATTCATCCTATCCTCTTCTTCTATCACAGGTATGAAACGTCCATTCAGCCCATCAGCTCTGCCGAACACTGAGCCGGACAGGAGAGGGTTTGGCGCTGGGCTCCGACTGCAGATGGACGGCGAGCCTTGCTGTGACACCCAGGATGAGGGTGCAGTACCAGATGAGCAGTCACCAGGGGATGCCCTGCCTTCTGTACTCTGCAGACCAAAAAGGGAGAGAAAGCAGCGCAGCTACACATTGTGTGAGGTCTGCAACATCCAACTCAACTCAGCCGCACAGGCCCAGATCCACTACAATGGCAAATCCCACCAGAAGAGACTCAAGCAGATCAGCAATGGCAAGATGCCAAGTAACACAGGTAGGCCTGGAGCGCTGCTCGACTGACCACGATGTTTGTTTATTGTTGCAAAATAAGATGTAAATGCAGAACATGAGATAAAGTGCTCTGCCTCTGGCTTTTGTAACCTTGTCTAGCACAATAGGGCCATTCAGATTTACAGAATCCCTGCACATCTGTCACTAACCTCTGTGTGCCCATCCCCCCCCTACGTATATTCAATAGAAGTTTAACGAATTCAATTCTATTTGCTAAAATGTGTTCAGACAAAGCCTCAGGCTCAGGACACACACACAAACACACACACACAAACACACACACACACACACACACACACACACACACACACACACATACACACATACACACATACAAGTGTAGCAGAGCTGAGTGAAGTCAGCAAGTGAGAAGTTAATTAAGTGCTGGTTGTGTTTGATGGTTGTGTTCCTGGGAGTGATGCGGCTGGAGTGAAGTTGGACAGACAGGCAATAAGCTCACGTACCCCTGTAAAAAAAAAAAAGCACAAGATTAACAATTTGGATACCCAGTTTAAGCTCAAATTGCCCTATGAGTAGATCATGTGTAGCGACAGGTCGACTGAAGACTGAGGGGTCACAGTTGATTGTGTCTCAGCATGGCAGGTTTCGGAACTGAAAGACATCTGTCCAAAATTACCAATCACATGGCCTACAGAAATGCACACTGTCAACAGACTCAGGCTCCAGACTCAGACATGTGACTGACTGTTTACATCTTGCACACAGTGCACAAGCACATGCCCCAGTTACACCCCTCTTCCTCTACAGCAGTAAAAGCATACGTTACCCTTGAGAGCTCCCCCTGCAGGCCCCCCTTGTCAGTTACTACCTACTCTCTCTTGTCACCTTCTATAAACACCCACCTCATGAGCTGCTCCGATCATCACGGAGCTTGTCTAATGTTATGAGGATGACTCACTTAAGAACAAACCCTACACAAGTCAGGGAACTGGTCCTCAGTCCAACAGGGCAATCCATTTTTATGCCTCCACCTCCATTATCATTCCCACAAGAATTACAAACATCCGAGGACATCATCACTCCCCTGGCCGCAGAAGACGAGGAGTCAACTATGGTAATCTCCGTTGCCTTGACGGTTCAAATGATCGAATAGGATCAGCGCGGGCTGTGGATACAATCCCTATCAAATTTGCATTGTTGAATGTGGAATCACTTTCGAACAAAATATTAATTTTAAATGACTTTGTTCTATCACATGATCTACACTTTTTATTTGTCACGGAAACTTGGCAGCATGTTGGCGATCTAAGCCCTTTCACTGATTTCTCCCCTGGTGATTGTGACTTTTTTAGTTCTACCAGATCCACTGGCAGGGGTGAGGGTTTAGCGACAATCTTAAAAAATCACTATAAATGCCGTGAATCGGCAGTTGATAAGTACACTAGTTTTGAGGTGCAAGCATTTAAGGTTGATTTGTCCTGCTCACTGATTTGTGCACTGGTGTATAGACCCCCAAAGTACATAAGGACTTTATCAGTGAATGTATGAAGTTTCTATATCGGAGTTTGTGCCCAACTCGGATAAGATTTTAATCCTTGGTGATTTTAATATCCATATCTGTTGTCCATCAAAGCCTTTAGTTAGCCAGTTTTTACAACTTGTGGACTCATTCAATCTGACTCAGTCTGTAACTGGTCCCACACACAAACATGGTCATACACTGGATCTTGTTTTATCATTAGGTTTTCCTGTTTTAAATATTGAGCTGGATGTTGCTAGTCTATCTGAACATAAACCTGTGATTGCATAACTTTCTAATCCATTACCTAAACCTTGCTTGCCAGATCATTGCTAGGCAATTTTCTGATGCTTTCATAGCTTGTCCTTTTGCTAGCCCTACAGATATAACCTCCGCCTCTCTGTCTACAGATGAGCTAGTTACTCGGTTTAATACCACTGTCACAGATGTTCTTGATATTATTGCCCCTTTTAAACTGAAGCGACCCAAAGTCAAAGCCCAACCTTGGCTTAACAGTGAGACTCGTGCCCTTAGACACTTAGAAAAGCAGAGGAAATGTTAAAAAAGATAAACTTCAAGTGTCTTATGAGATACTGAGAGATCACCAGGTATCCTACCAACGCCTTGTCAAAGCATCTAAAGCAAAGCATTTTTCTGATATCATAGCTAAAAATGCACATAGCCCTAAAATTTGGTTTAGTGCAATAAATACTGCACTAAATCATGCTATTGCACTCCCTGATGCTACATTTGAAATCACGGAACAATTTTTTAGCTTTTTTATCTACAAGGTTGACACTATCAGATCTTGTATTTCACCTACTGATTATGACCCTTCTAAATCAATCCTATGCCCTGCTTCTCTGAATTGTTTTGTGCCTGTGGCCCTGTCAGCATTGTTGGATATTGTATCACACATGAAACCTACTTATTCATCTTCAGATATTGTCCCCTCTCATCTTTTGAAAGAGGTATTTGATACTATTGGTCCCAGCCTCTTGTCTGTAATAAATAGCTTTCTTATGAATGGCATAGTCCCATCTAGCTTTAAACATGCTGTGGTTCAGCCTCTAATTAAAAAAACAACCTTGACCCTACTGATTTTTGAGCTTTAGGCCTATTTCTAAATTATTGTTTATGTCAAAGATTTTGGAGAAGGTTGTTCTTCCTCAGCTCTCTTCATTTTTAAGTGAAAATAATGTATTGGACAATTTTCAGTCTGGTTTCAGAGTACACCATAGCACAGAAACAGCACTTCTTAAAGTGCTGAATGATTCATTGCTGTTTGGTGACGGAGGAAATTGTGCTATCTTACTCTTGCTGGACTTTAGTGCTGCATTTGACACTGTTGATCATGCCATCTTGTTGGATCGCCTTCAGCAAAGGGTAGGGATCCAGGCTCTTGCTCTATAGTGGTCTTTTTTTTTTTAAGATTATTTTTTGGGCTTTTCCGCCTTTAATTTTTGACAGGACAGCTAGGTGAGAAAGGGGAGAGAGAAGGGGAAGACCTGATGGAAATTGTCACAGGTCGGAGTCGATCCCTGGACCTCTGCATCGAGGCATAAACCTCTCAGTATATGTGCGCCTGCTCCACCACTGAACCAACCCGGCCACTAGTGGTTCAATTCTTATTTAAAAAATAGAACCTTTTCTGTTGAAATTGGATATATCTCCTCCTCTTTGGCAGCGATTACATGCGGTGTACCTCAAGGTTCGATTTTAGGGCCAATTTTATTCTCTTTGTACATGCTCTCACTGGGCTCCATTCTTCACAAACATAACATATCTTATCACTGTTATGCTGATGACAGACACCCTTTTGCCAGAAATCTAGGTTTCATCTTTGACCCAGCATTAAAGTTTGACAAACAAATTAGTTCTGTTGCTTTTTTTGGCTCTTATTTCGTCTCGTATTGACTACTGATATTCTGGGATTTGCCAATCATTTTTATCATGCCTGCAGCTTGTCCAGAATGCGGCTGCTAGATTGTTGACTGGTACCAGAAGGAGGGATCATATCTCCCCGATATTGGCTTCTCTTCACTGATCAAATATAGAATCGATTTTAAGATAATGTTACTTGTTTTTAAGGCATTACATGGACCATTTATATATTGCTGATCTCCTTACCCTACATCACTCCTCCAGGAACCTCAGATCGTCTAATCAGTTCCTTTTAGCTATTCCACAGTCTCGGATGAAAACAAAGGGTGATCGTGCCTTCTCTGTTGTGGCCCCGAGATTCTGGAACAAACTTCCCATTCATATTAGGTCCTCCTCTACTGCCGAGATCTTAAGTCTCGTCTTAAAACACATTTTTATTCTTTGGCGTATGATTTAGTTTAGGGACATTTGTATAGAAGTGTGTTGTTTGTATGATGTTCATTGTGTCTATATTTTTATTGTGTTCCTTTGTTTTTATAACATAATATAACTTTGTACAGCACTTTGTTCAGCCTAGGTTGGTTTTAAATGTGCTCTATAGATAAATTGACTTGACTTAACTAACAACCAACAGGGCTTGGTAGATCATTTGGTTGGATGCATGTGTGTTTATATCTGTGCATTTATGTGTGTCTTTAGTCTGTGTTTCTGAAAGAGCTTCACAGTATTTGAACCAGCACTATCTGAAAAAGGCATTCTGGGACATCCGGGTAAAAATCTTTCAAAGCAAGTGAAATAATCTCTTCCCAGTGGTAGATCTAAATGGTTAAATGTCAAGCCTTGAAAATATATTTCTGAAGTAACACTGGCCTGATGCTGAAGGAAGTAGATTTGTTCAACAGTTACTTTTTTTTTTTTTAACAATGTTTTTTTTTAAATTTGTATTGCAATTACTTTTAAATTAAACTTTTAAAGTTTTTATTTAAAAATGTTTAAATTTTGACACAGACACACAGTGCATAAATGTTCCTTTTGCCTCATTGCATTTAAAACAAAGGTCAGGTAAATTACTGTTATATTTAATTTGACAGGAGTTGCATCAGCCATTTATATTGGAGTAGCTTTAAATTAGTGTTTGCTATTTGTTTCTGAGATGCGTCACAGGTCTCCTTCCAATCATTTTCCAAAATGTCCTCTTTTAAGTCAGCCCTCCATGTCTCAAGTCTGGTTATCGATGTTTCTTTAGAGCCAGATGCAAGCCAGTTATATATTGATGAGATCAAACCCCTCTAATTGCAATTGTTTGTTATAATTTATTTTACGGATGAGTGTGCAGGAATCCAGAATGATTTCAACGGTTACACTTAGAGTCAATGTACCCTTGAGCATGGCACTTAACCACCAACTGCTCCAACATAGCTGCTCAGGTGACAACAGCAGGGAGCAGTTCCTATGATACTCACATCATTTATATCTATCTTTTGTAGCATTTGAAGCAGGTCTTAAAAGAGCAAAACTGTTCTGTGAATTAATAATGGATAAAGCCATTAAGTAAATTTTTTTAATGGTGAAATTACCTGTAGCTGATGTCTGACAAATGCAGTAGGGAGCTCTATTTGAAAAACCCATTGTAGTGCTACTAGGGTTGGGCGGTAATACGGTATACCACGGGGTCTAAAAATAGCAACGGTATCCGTTTCAATACCGTCATTTAAAAAAATGCAATGCACTTATATAGGAGACAAGGATTAAATATTAAATTGTGGTGATCCACAAGTAAGGCTGAAAGAGACATTCACCAAGGTAGACTACTGTAGCTTTAAGGGAGAGGTGTTATGATATATGAGTTCCGGGGTTGAATTATGTCAAACAACGATGGTGGTGAAAATGCTGTTGCTTCGGCGGCGCAAGCCGCTGCTAGCAGCGTGGCTAATAGGTGTTATATGGGGAAACACGTCTCCGACTCACAGACCATCAGCACCGGATCCCCCCAGGGCTGCGTTCTTTCTCCTCTGCTCTTCTCCCTGTACACCAACAGCTGCACCTACAGTCACCAGTCCGTCAAGCTTCTGAAGTTTGCAGACGACACCTCCCTCATCGGACTCATCTCTGATGGAGACGAGTCCGCCTACAGGTGGGAGGCTGACCACCTGGTGACCTGGTGCAAGCAAAACAATCTAGAGCTCAA
This sequence comes from Sander lucioperca, assembly GCF_008315115.2. Classification (NCBI taxonomy): domain Eukaryota; kingdom Metazoa; phylum Chordata; class Actinopteri; order Perciformes; family Percidae; genus Sander; species Sander lucioperca. Next base: position 3,843,448 of record NC_050193.1, on the reverse strand, counting down.
CGCTCTAAAGACAGTGGAGATGGTTGTGGACTTCAGAAAGAACCCAGCCTCACCTGCCCCCATCACCCTCTGTGGCTCCACAATTGACACTGTGGAGTCTTTCCGCTTCCTGGGAACTACCATCTCCCAGGACCTCAAGTCGGAGCTGAACATCAGCTCCCTCGTCAAGAAAGCACAACAGAGGATGTACTTCCTGCGGCAGCTGAAGAAATTCAACCTGCCAAAGACAATGATGGTGCACTTTTACACAGCCATCATTGAGTCCATCCTCACATCCTCCATCACCATCTGGTACGCTGCTGCCACTGCCAAGGACAAGGGCAGGCTGCAGCGTGTCATTCGGTCAGCTGAGAAGGTGATTGGCTGCAATCTGCCGCCGCTCCAGGACCTATACGCCACCAGGACTCTGAAGCGTGCTGGTAAGATTGTGGCTGACCCCTCCCACCCCGGACACAAGCTCTTTGAGCCACTCCCCTCTGGCAGGAGGATGAGGTCCATTAGGACCAAAACCTCACGCCACATAAACAGTTTTTTCCCCTCCGCCACTAGCCTTCTAAACAAGGCTCGGAATCCATCCTGACTCTCTCCACACCCCTCCTCTGGCTCCTCATGCCACTGTACCTACTCTGCTGTAGCGTCCCTTTTCACTACTGTTTAACTTATTTTACTATTTATTTAAATTTATTTTATCGTTATTAATACGTACTGTGTGTATATGTTTATACTTATATTGTTTATATCTTTTTATCCTTCTTATATTTGTATGTGTGACATGCTCCAACAACACCATGACAAATTCCTCGTATGTGCAACGTACTTGGAAATAAAGCCCTTTCTGATTCTGATTCTGATATACTGAACGCATCCAAGCTGGCGCACGCCATCGTGACGTCAAAATGATGTCATATCCTGCCTGCGCGCCGAGATGTCGTGACAAAGCGGAAACGGGAGGCCGAACGGGTCCGCAGCCAACCGGATGCCAGGGCTCTCACAGTGACTCCTAGTCTCTCTTGTAAACTTAGGTTAAGATGAGTTCTTTTATGGTGAATGAAAGGCTTGATCCGACGAAGTAGCTCATCCAATCAAATCGAAGCATTGACGGCAATGCTGCTGCCAGTTCTGCCGTTGTTTACCTTTTTCTTCTTCTTCTAGTCCGTAGAAAGAGCAACGTCGGTAGCCTTTGCTCATTATCGACACCGCTGTTCAGGAGAAGACTGCAACTAGTGTCACCACCACCAGCGCGGGTATAAATGGTCACGGTGATCTCATGACGTCACATTTGGATGCGCCACGCGGGCTGCGGTTACTGTAAAACGGCCTTAAGACGCTCTCAAAACATTCCTGTTGGAACTCTTTGAACTGTCGGAGCTGGAGAAAGCAGACCGCCTGCTGTCCCCAAACGGCCTTGGCGACAGCAAGCCGTCCGAGTTAATGGAGAGCTTCCAGCACCCGTGTGCACCGCACTGACCGTGCGCTGGCTGTGGAGGCAGACAGGATTTTCCTCGCCAACCGGCAACAGTTTGTCCAGTTTGACGGTATCAAAATTTTGATACCGCCCAACCCTAAGTGCTCCTTTAACAGTTGCATAATAAAACATACATTATTTTTCTCCTAAATTGATTATAACTCATTACATACTTTTTACATACATTAATTTGTCAGTGTTTGTAGGGTGAAGCAGATCTGGAAATAACATTTACATCATTTTGTTGTCACTTTTGGTTACTTTGCTTTATAAAGTTTAGTGTTCTTTGTTAAAAATTGGCTGTGTTAGTCTGTTTTATTATTTTTAATTAGCACTTTTCTTAGTATTTTTTATGGATTTCCTTGTTGGGAAGCTATTATATTACAACTGTCATACCCATTGAGAAAGGCAGTGTGGGTTTCCAACCTCTTTGTTTACAATCGAGAAACTCTTTTCTTTTTTAAATTTTTATGACACTGAGTAGTTTAAAGGATAATGATTAATCAGTGGATCTGAGTCTCTCTTTGTATTTATGTCCTTGCAAAAGATGGATGGGATGTGACTGTTCTCACACTGTTTCATTGTTCTCTTAGTAGAAGGAATTACTGAATTACAGTAAGTAATAACACTTTAATTCATGTGCTAAAGATCACACTGTTATCTTTTGTTAAGATTTTTGAACATGCTGACATTTGATTGACATATGACGAACTTCTCACACACATGTCCAACATATTTAACATCAAATTTGGAGTAATGTTAAGAGGCTATCTTCTGTTGCCAATGATTCTTCCTATGATTGCTAAATCCAGGTTTTGTCATTGATATATTTTTCTGCATGAGTATGAAATGTTGATTTATATGCAGCACCTAAGTTTTTGATTTTGAAGAATTTGTTTTGCAGCTGTTATGACAGTCGATCAAATCACTATTTTAGTCGTGCTTCATCTGACAATAGACACAAAAAATATGTCAATAACAATACATGGCTCTATGGATGCAGAAAGTTAACGATCACAGAGGAGAGGAACATGTCATCAATGGCGATTGTCAAAAGTGTGAATGTAGCATTTAGTTGTTTGTAAAGCAAGAAGAGGAAAACAAAGAGAACATTTTTGTCAATGTGGGCAGCAACACTTTTAAATTTGTTCAGAAAATGCAATTGTTGACAGAAAACGTTTAACAGTTAACAGTGTTTTCAGATTAATCTCCATTAGTGCGGTCACAGCCTGAGATCAGCACAAAATAATTCTGCTCATTCTGAGCTGAAAATTGGGTTTCAACATTGAAACACAAAGTGCTTAGTCCTACTTTTTGGTGAGAACTTCTTCACCCAGAAAACACCCACGAGACTAGTATGTCTGAGGGTTTGAATGCTTATGGGTCTATGGGAAAATGGATGGATGTTTTTGTCTTTATATGTGCATGTGTGTCTGCATGGATGCATGCATGTTTTGTCTATGAAAAATAATAACATACAAACCTTGTTATCATTTTCACAAGACAATTATGTATTCATTCATACACATACACACACACACACACACACACACACACACACACACACACATATGCACCCACACACAATCCACAGCATTAGGCCCTGGCTCTGTTGGATTTAATCGGCCCTTATCATCGGCTGTTTACCTGATTCAGCATGTTCAGTCTACAGCAGAGGCAGCCGGTGAGATGGAGCTGTCAGACTGGCTGTTCAGCCTAGCGAATCAGTGATTGTTGCGATTTCATGCAGTAACTCCTTCATTTTCAACTCCACCTTTTGTTTTGTTCCACAAACAAAAGACTACAGACTGACCATATCAGTTCAAAGCAAAGCAAAAACTTTTCCAGTTCCAGATTCATAGTGGTGGTAAAATGGTGGGCTACTTTGTTTAGTTTTTGCCTCCTCTAGGCTCAGTCTTTGGGTTTTCTTTTTGGATTATAAACTGTAATCAGTTATTTCATCTCACTGAAGTTCAGAACAAACTGTTGGATTGGTGTCAGCTCCGGTCTTTGCTCTGTGTTCAAGTGCAACTATTAGACATGAGCGATGCTAATTGTTTGTCATGCTGCCTGTTGTTGTACTAGCTCTTCGAGTTGCTTACTGTAGGTGCAGCAGAGTGGCAAGCATGGAACATGTTAATAAATGTGTGCGTGCGTGCGTGCCTGCGTGCGTGCCTGCGTGCGCGCGTGCGCGCGTGCGTGCGTGCGTGTGTGTGTGTGCGTGTGGCGCAGGGCATGCTGACTGTTGTGGTGTGCAGATTCTTTCTGACATGCAGTCACAATCACACAGCCTTATCTCTGCTCACCTTCTGCTGACTCCCTCAGGCAGCCAGCACTGCTGTGTCCTCAGCTCCACCACAGTTTATCGTGTGTGTGTGTGTGTGTGTGTGTGTGTGTGTGTGTGTGTGTTTTTGTGTATGTGCGTATGTGTGCATCCTGCATGTCTGGATCAGATATTTTTAGAATTCTTAAATGCTGCAGAGTCTATAACTTGTGCTGTGGAAACATAAATAAATATATGCTTCAGTGCCTTTGTGTTTATGTCAGCCCACATATGTACCATATGTACAGTAAGGCATCTGTGCCTTATGGATCTTTATAGGTTTATAGATTTCATGAATAAAGAATATAACATTTTTTATTTGAATCAGTGTGTGTGTGCGCGTTACTCCAAGCGAATCGTCTCCATGTCGGCGTGCGTTTCCTTCCCTCTCTGCTTCACTGAGCTGACAGTGGGTTCAGGCTCTTTTTTCTCTCTCTCCTGTCTCCCCTCTTCCTTCTCCCTTTTTATCATCTCTCCCTCCTTCTGGCATGGATGCTGGACATGTGGCAGAACCAGTCCCACTAAAAGACGAATGTGTCACTGATTAAGTGATTTCATTGTGTTATCATGAAGAGTAATATGTACTGAAGCTTGCTGACAGATCAGGATGGAAAGAAGAAGTCCAGATGTTTGGGTGACAATGTGACATTAGGTGTTACGCAGTTTATGCCCATTTTTGTAATCCTAATGTTTCATAACGAGTGATATTAAAAATAGACACTTTTCAACCAGAGAAAAACTATTGATGGAGAGATATTTTACAGATTTATTTGTGTTCAATGCGTTTACTTTACTCACTTGCATAATTTCCTCACTAATAAAAAAAACTCCTTCCAACTCAAGCGCTGAGAAACTTTGCAGTATTGAAGACCTTTGTGATTCTGTTTATCATTAGTTGTTATAGAAATACAAGGAGAAGAGTCCAGGTGATATGCGTGACTCATTGTTTGAGTCTTGCTCACAATCTGAGCTCAAGCTCGAATTGCAGAGAGGAATTAAGTCCAGATGCTATTGCTTTTATCATTATATTTCACCCTCCCAGCACGATCCATGTCAGTGCGTCCTATGTGTGATGTGAAGCTGCAGTGCATCCTAACATGCACAGAGACATATATGTATAAGACAATACACTTTAAAGGACTTGTGGTGTGTTTGTATTCAGGCTTCTTTATTTCTATCCCTTCTTTCACGAAGCTATGTCTGTGAAGTTTGATTGTTGAATGTGTTATTGCAAGCATGGCTTTTATATCATCCACATTCCTACAGATTTTATATTTTGACACTGTTGTTAACTAGTAGGCACATGTGTGATGGTGTATATGAGCATGAAACCCCATTTACTTCCTCTCTCCTCCAGTGTTGCAGTTCTCAGTTGGAATAGCAGGATGCCTCGGACTTCCTCTGACTCACCAATGTGAAGCAGGGAGCCCAGTCCTCTGAGGGAGACAGGCCTTAATCCCTTATAATAAGCACTGTTAACTATGGCCAAAGACACAGCTAGACACACCAAAATATGGACGGCCAATTAAAACATACCATGCCCCTGACAGAAATGCCTTATGCACATGCGCTCACACACTCATACTCACTCTTACGAACATACATGTGCTACTATAAAAATAATCCTCCTTTTCAGAACAGATGATCAAATGATGATGGAAGATTGTGGAGTGAGAGAGAGGGAAGGGAAAAGGAATGGAGAGAGTGGACAGCAGCCTGGCCTGATATAACCCAACAGTTAATCTATAAATCCAACTGTCTGACAACACACTGTTTGCCTGTGTGTGGTTGTTTGTATTTTGGTTGTGTTAATCTTCCTTAGCTTTGTGAGGAAGCATAAATGTGTCATGTGTGGACGTGTTTTCTGTGAGACCAGAAAGCGAGAGGAGGAGGGAGAGAGCATTTACATTTGCTTGTTTTTTTCATCGTTCTCCATGTCTCATATTCCTTTGATTGTTTGATTTTTGTTGTTTGTGTGTGTGTGTATGGTTGTGTAATGTGTCTGACTCTATCTCTCTGGCTCTGTTTTAATAAAGCGTGAGGAATTGGATTAAAGACTAGGATTTTCTGCTTGAATGCATTTGCACATTTGCGTTTTATTTTTGTGCTGCCTTGCCGTTTTCCTATTTATTTCCCCAGCGGAGTGAAATTATTTCTATGTCTAATTGCAGAAAACACTTGCTTCCTCTCTGTCATTTTGGAAAATATTAAAACTACACAAACAATAGTAAATGATTAAAACTATTATAATAACAAAAATATGCTTTAAATGAATGTACATAAAATTTAAATCACGATAAAGATGTATAGGAGATTGCAGTGACCTATTTTCTATCTGCATGACCATACTCCCATCAACAACAACCATTCTAAATAATTTTTTGTAAAAAAAACCCTTTCTTTTGTCTTTTCCTGGTGTTGGCATTGAAATGCAATTTGGCTGTGGAGTACTGCACTTTGTTCCTACCCTTCCACCTCTGATCCCCCCATTCGCTGTCCTTCTATCTCCCTCCTCTGTGCTTCGCCCCAGGGTACGCCCCTCTGTGTGACGGCAGTTCAAACTCTGGAAAAAGGTCGGCAGGCATACGGGGTCGACACATAGGGTCCAGTGGAGCGAGAAACATGAGGAGCGGCGCTTATAAGGCCACGGGGAGAGGGGCGCATCTCTGAGAAATCATCCGATGTCTGTGTTTACCTGGGTTCTGACAGGTCGACCAGCTCTGTCTGTGGATAAGGCCAAACGAATCTCACTATGACCCTTATCTCGCCTGTCTGATACGCAAACCCATATTGCCACAGCTGCCGCAGACATATCTGCTAAATGAATTGAACTGTTTGCCAGTTTGCTAAATGTCAGAAAATATCATTCAGTTTCAGCAGTATTTTGTCAATTTGGTCACCTAGCACGACCCTGTCTATCTCACTCACTGTTGTATTCATTCTCTCTCACTGTGTCCTTTTTTATTCTCAATCAGCAAATAGAGTTTTACTCATTGGACTTTTTATTGGCACAAAAGTGTTCAGTGTTGGTGTGTACGTCATAGAAAAAATGACATTTTTCTCTTCCTCCAACACACACTGAACATCAGTAGATATAGTGTACATTTGATATAAAAACAACAAAGGTTCAATGTTACCTGATGAGCCTCTCTTTCTCTTTTACTCTCTTTCTCTCTTGGCCAATTTTGCCCTCTTCTCCCAGTGGCTCATTGTAAAAAGGCCCATGAAAGGCTTTCTTTCTGGGCACAGGCGAGTCCTTTTAACCCCACCTCATCTCGCCTCCACCTTAGCCATCCTCTGATGCCCATCATTACAGGCCTTTACAAGGGCAAAATGAGCAGAGTGACTTATTACCAGCTGTATCACGGGACAGGGATGGAGTTTAAAAGAGGGAGAAGGTAGGCAGGAATTAAGGGGAGATAGAAAGTGATGAAGCAGATAAGGGAGAGGGAGAAGGAAGTTCTAAAAGTGGAAGGATCACATCGGTGAGATGGAGAGAAGGGTTTAAGATTAGAAAGGAGATTGAGAGGCTGGCTTGAATAGAGAGAGTGGTGGGTGTGTGAGAAAGAGCGAGCTAGAAGCAGACATAGACAAACACTGTCATTTACCGAGCGAGGCAGAGCTGTCCGCTAATGGACACATGATATATGGCCCCTGAAAGTTTGCTCTGCCTCACAGTTCCCCAAAGTTCAGACCTACCTCCTATCCTTCACATCAGTGCCTTGCCAACGGAATGCACTATGGGATACCAGAACCAGCTCTGCAGAGGGTCACTGAGTTTTTTGACTGTCAGCTTTGGGACGTTGGAGCATCCTGTTTTGTAATTTGATCTAATCTCATGAGAACCCTTGTATCACATTGAATGAGTGGAATCAGCAGCAAAGTAGTCTGACAGTGTCGGAGCGTTTGCTAGTGTGTGGACCTCCAGAGACCCTCGCTCTGTCACACAAAACTGAAGCAGACAAGCTTTAGTAAACAGATGTAAACAAGGTGTAATGGGATGAGGATGAAAGTGGGAGGAGGGCACGTATGGTGCACTAACAAACACAGAAATAGACATCTCACTGGTGTTGTTGACAGAAGCTTTTCGCCTACACCGGCAAAGGAAAACACACTCACATTCACGTGCCTTTATTTTACAGTGACAAACAACCATATTTTCTGTGTTTGTACCAAAACTCAAACTGAATCACATGATATCACATACCTAACGAAGTGTTAACTGTTTATGCTGTTGGATACATAGGCATGCAATGCAGTGGCGAAGCCAAATGCATGTCTAACAAATAGTTTTAAGCAAATTTGTGTCATATTACTGTAAATATTAGTAAATTTAAACTGATGTTAGTTAAAAGAATAGGCAGGTTTATTTGTAATACACTGTTTAAACACAGGGGCAACTCAGAGTGCTTTACATAAAGAAAAAATATGGATTAGAACAGCATTTAAATTCTGTTTGTTAATTTACTGTAAATATTTTTTCTGTTATTAAAGAAAAGGAAAATTAGGTATTTTAGGAAATCAGAAATGTTCCTCTCAGCCTGCCGGAGAGGCGTGTCCATGTCTGTGTTTGTTTGTTAGTGGTATTGAAGCACCACACCAGCATCTAAACGGACTGCTAGCAAGCAACGTTTAAATGCTGGTTGATGTGCTGCAGCTGATGTTAGTAGTGCACCTTTCTCTAGTGAATGTTTGCTTGACAAGATGTGTGATTGTGTCATGTTTGTGAGTTAAATAAGAAGGATACTTTAGCAGGATGGCTCATGTGGATTGTTGTTCATAGTCTGTGGCTCTTGTATAGTAACTATCTACGTAGATGGAGAACTAATTGTATTCTGACAAATTAATGCAAAGATGGGGGCTGCCATCCCTTTTTTCTCAAAGGAAAATACAGGAAATGTGATTTACAGAGCAGATATGTATGTGTAGCAGAATAAAAAGTTGGATTTAGGAACACAACTAAGAGGAAAGATTTAATTACAATAAAATTAATTAAAGCAGTCAATATCTTATTATTTATATAATTTCTTTTAGATAATTTCTCAATCTCTTCAACATACAATACCTAATATCCTAACCACAACTAATTTGGAGAAGGAAACACCCAAAAACCTCTTAAACAGGAAAATAAATATAATACTAATACATATTTAAGTAAATAATAAAAATGGACAAAAATAAAAGTTTATGCTTAAGTTATTCCAAATCTAATATGGAAAAGAATAAAATGCACTTAATCAAATGCACAGGAAGCAACAAGAGTGATTAAAAGGGAAAAACACTCAACAAACTTTCCTGGCAGATTTCGGATTTAATGCCTAATGATGATCTAAATCACGGCACAGGATGTGATGTTTCTAAGGACAGGACTGAATTTGAACCTGTTTGTGTCCCAACATTTATTGCCCACCTGACTTCTTAGCTGCTGTACTGTAGTAGGTATGCCAGTTCTTAGAGGTTTTATGCAAATACGCTCCCTGGTGAGCATGGCCAAAAGAGAAACTACAGCTCCTCCTGACTCTCACACACAAACATGCAAACACACACACACACACACACACACACACACACACACACACACACACACACACACACACAATGACATTTAGAGAGCGAGTGAGGCAACTCATGATTTTCATTGTTATTCATGTATTAATTTATTCGGTCGTGGCAGATGTGAAACAGGGCTGTAATATGCAGATGTGGGTTTGTTTCTCGATGGGAATTTTCCGGTCCACTGCCTCTAGCTGCCACTAATAATAAAGACAGGCAAGGAAGGTGGAGGAGGAAATGGGGAGGAGAGATAGAAAGTAATGGGAGTTAGAGAGGGAAGGTTGGAGTTGTCAAGATGCCTCCAGTCATACACTAGCTCTCAAACAACTCGCTGACTCCCTTTTCTCCCCCCACACACGCACACGCACACACACACACGCACGCACGCACGCACGCACGCACGCACGCACGCACACACACACACACACACACACACACACACACACACACACACACACAAACTCAGACACAAACATGCAAGCAGTGACCAGGTGTGATCTAGCTGTGAAGGAGCTTGTCCTTGACATGAAGGTGAGCATGTACAGTTGTCCTCTCTATTGTTGACAAGACGCCTGAGAAGCTGCAGGCTGTTGCTCCTCTGTCTTTAGATCAGGAGTAGAAGCTGATTTAAAACTGGCTACGGTTAATATTACAACACCTTAAGATACAAGGGAAACTGCTTTTTTTAATCTGCTACTCACTGGACAATTAAAACTCAAGATATGGGTTGAAATAAAACCACTTTTTGACCCTCATCAACATCAGACTTTATTCCTCAGCTCATAAAGAAAACGAATATCTGTTGTGCAGCTGCTAAAAAGCTAATGCATTTTTATATGCTGCTTTTATTGAAATGCTCGCTGTGACTAGTGCAGTCTTGGTAAGAAAATAAGCAGTTGAACAAACTGACTGTGTCACTGCTCGAGACATAAATAGCCAAGGACTGTAAGACATCCTGTAGGCAATTGGCTGTGAGAAATGTTGTTTTCTGTGCATGTTGTTGTGGTGTGGCACCGGGGTTAGTTCCTGCGGGAGGGTCATAGGCGGGGAACATTGCCATGCCGGGGGACTAACGATGTCAAAGACGAGATGCTAACAGGCAGCGAATGATTCACTCTATTTTCTGTTAACCCCCTCCTGTCTGCGTGATTGAGTGGTGGAATGAAGCTTAAGGAGAGGAAGGAAAAGAGGCACTGGAAGAGTTCATATAGAGATGGATGAAAGACAAAGCCAATCACACAGTAAAATAACTCAGATGTTGAGCTATTTAGAATTAATGAGGGACATGACGTGACTGCAAAAGAAACTTTGGATGCACATACAGTATGCTGTTACTGTCAACTAAGACACTTAAAAAAGGATATATAACCATCGTGACCTAATACAAAAGTATTAATGTATTACTATTAATACTACCAACAAGATAGACAATAAAATACTAACTTCATTAAAAAGAAATATGATTACAATTGTGTAGCAGCACTGTGTCATTATAGGTTAAAAGCTAAAACGCAGCATTGTCATCTGTGGGAGGACTGGCAATCAACAATTTGACAAATAAGTTTTCCACAAACAAAGCTTCAAAGAGGCTGAAAAATCATCAACACAAACATGATAACGCAGTAATCTACAGTGGGCAATAAAGCACTGTAAAGAAAAGACCTTTACGACAGCAGGTGTGGTAAAAACACTACCACTTTTGTCCAAAGCGGCCGCTAGAATCAACACAAACTGAAAGTTACATATAGCCACTTTAAGTAAAAATGCAATGAATTGTCCATTACAAGCAAAAGTGCACTCAAAATCTTACTTAAAGGTGAACTGTGTTTTCTTGTAAGCAAACAGTCATGTTTACATTCAGTTTCTCACCAAAACACATTGTGTGTCCTTGAGATCTAAAAAACGTGTTGAATGCATTTCCTTCCTCATAAAACATATACAAAGCTGATTTTTTTAAAGTTTATTTTAAGATGTGTGTGGTTTACATCCATGCTCGCAAGCTAGCAGTCTTTTTCTTCAGTGTTGGGGCATTAGTAGGTTCCTTTGTGCAGTATCACTGCCAACTGTCGATCAGTAAAATAACGAGAAACAGAATTTACAATTTACAAGTATAGATGTATTAACAGCTAAATATATTTAGAGCGTCAAAGGTAAATGTACTCATAATGCATTAGACTGACCAATGTTGAGTTATATTATCATATTATATTATTGGATAATTATTACTGATGCTTAAACATGCAAGAGGCATTATAATGTTGCAGCTGTTTTTGTATTTATCTGCAAAGTAACTATTAGCTAAAGCTGTCAGTCAATTGTTGTGAAATAAAAACAAAATACTTCACTCTGAAATATAATAGGGTAGAAGTATACTGTGCCAAATGGTAATGATCAAGTACCTTCAAATTGTATTTGTAAATGGACTTGCTTCATTCCACCGCTGCTATAAACACAAAGCTCACAGCATCCATCATGCATGCTGATGCCTTGTTCCCCTCTGATTTGTAGACACACGCATGGCTATCTGGAGCTGAAGCCCACAGGCATGCACCCAAGCCAGAGTCCAAGCTGTATCAAATCAGTGCAGTCTTCACCAGAGGCCTAAATCTGTAGCGTATAATTAGCTTTTAATCAGCACCCTCATTCAGGCAAGCAGTAAAGATTAGCCCAGCTTGGGCTCTGCTTAAAATAAGCATTCATAAATGCGTGTGAAAGCCTCTGACCCATCGCATCCAATCATACACACACACAATACCAAGCTCCCTCCTCGCTGTCCTCTCTCTTCTCTCTTTCACTGCTCATGCCTGTAAGGCTCCTCTTTATTCCCCCCTCTCTCTCTCCTGTCTCTTCTCTGAATTTGTTAAAATTTTCTTGGGATGTTAGTCTGCCCATGCTCGTTTTTACAGGAAATGTACACAACCGCTGCTGTTGAAATACAGTTCCTTGTTGGCCAATGTACAAGGGCACGGGGACACATCTACACGCAAGTCTATACATAACACAACAAGCCTGACCTTCATGACACCTTCTGCGCTGGAGGGTCTATTTGGATAATCCAATATGGAGAATTTAAAGTGAGTGTCTTTATTTTTTTTTAAAAGCTGCTGGGGTTCGAGAGCGTAACATTTTAGATGAGCTTGTCTCGTCTAATCCCTGCCTCTCTGGGGTGAGCCGCAGCATTTATGCCAGTAATGAAGTGCAGTGAGATGAAAGCCTTTTTAATGGGATTTAGTTAAACTGGGACACAAACCAGAAAGTCAGTGAGAGAGGAGGAAAACACTTTCTCATCATCACAGCCAACGTCATTGTTATTTCTGCTCTCATGCATGACTGGCTTGCATGCTGTGAGTGAATATGTGTGTCACCTCTCTTTGCTATTGGCTATGATAAATGTCAATCACAGGGGTGTGTGTGTGTGTGTGTGTGTGTGTGTGTGTGTGTGCTTGCCATACTATACTGTATCTGTCTATTGAGGCATTACCGTGTCTGTAGTAAGCCATCAGTGTGCAGAAGAAACTATCCTTAGCTGGAAGTTGAGCTAGCAGCCCCAGGTAGTCCCTTTCTTTTGGATGATCTGGAAGAAACCACTGCCACACACACACACACACACACACACACACACACACACACACACACACACACACACACACAGCACATCACAGCTTTATTAAAACACCAAGAAACCCAAACTAGTGTAAAAGGTACATACCTTTTTCACAAAACTACATAAGTGTTGCTGTTCTAAAGTGGAAATATTAGGACTTTTGGGCTAATAATGGCTAGATTTGGATGTCATGACTAATTGCACCATGTGGGAATTAAGTATGTGGTCTGAGCCTGTTGCAGTTGACAGTTGGGACATAAATCAAACAGTGTAATGTCCAAAGATTCAAATATTTTGCCCTCTAGACCAGTTGTCGCCAGTTGTTCCTGTTTGAATGTGCCTGTCAGAGTTAAGTCTGGAATTGTGACCATTTTTTTCACTGAGGAGCAGGAGAAATAACATAAAAAGCCTGAAAACTGAAAATGCAGTGTTGTGCCAATGGTGAGAGAATTGCAAACGTATATTTCTATTTTGGTTAGGTACTAAAAAATTCATGTTTTGCCAGATTTTGGGGGATTGCCTATGCAGACCTTTGTAGTCTCCATGATTTATTTAATGTATTTACCTTTCTCACCATCCAGATTAAAAAACATCCGTGTCCGTGACGACTGGGCTCAATATATATTTTTTTGTATTCTTCAGGTCAGTTCCCAGCTTTAGATGTGTCACACTCTGCACCCTCTGACAGTGCAGACAAAGGAAAATGGGATTTGCATACCAGGAAACAAATCACTGTGAACGGCTGTCGCAGTAAAGTGTTCAGCCTGTGAGAGCCAGTGTGTGTGACCAGTGGTAAGTCAAGCTCGCTTCAGCCAGCCAGCGATCCTGCTGCTGCTGTGCTGAGTTTGGCTCATGACCTCCTCTGGGCCGCGCTGCCATACTGGCCCCCTGCTTATTGTTCTGTCAACAGCATCTGTTGGGCCTGATAACAGGATTAGACTAGCCCCCTATAGGCCTGCTGGAGCTAGCCTGGATTAGCCAGCAAAGCCTATGTTTCCATATATATATATATATATATATATATGTGTGTGTGTGTGTGTGTGTGTGTTTTATTAACTCAGAGTCAATCCCTTCTATCCTGTCAGAGAACTTACACCACAGCAAAAGAGGTCTGAAATCACCTCTTATCCTTTCTCTTATCCAGCATATAAAACCTGATTTCATTTTTCCTACCACATTCTTCCTATTATCAACATACTTTCCAGATCTCTTATGGCACAGAGAGCCTATACGTTATGGGTTCACTGCCAGGATGGACATTTGTATTAAAAATGGGCTCTCAAGTGCAAAGTAAATCGAGCATTATTATCCCGACCAATACATTGAAGGCCGTGTCAAGGTTCGGTAGTGTGTTGTTCATGAATATAACATGTTTCTCTCGTCCTGGTTTTCCAGGTAATAAACCGTTTCCCTGGTCAGAGAAACAGACATACTAATAAATCCCTGGATTAGAATCCCACGAAAAGTAAAGATGAATAATCTCTTTCAAACCATGGTCTTGTTTGTTGTGGCGCTTTCCAGAGTAATCTATCAGAAAATTGGTACAAAAGACAGGCCAACAATAGCTCTGAACGTCTGGGAGACAAACACACACACACACACACACACACACACACACAGGTCAATAATGGCCTTGGCACCCTGTAGGGATGTGAGAGGCACACAGGAAGGGCACAATCCCAGAATACACAGTGGAAATCTCACAGGAGCATGGCAACAACGTCCCCAGCCACCTCGACTTCCCCCTGGGATACACAAATCCCACTTCCCCCTCCCCATGTTATTCCCCACTGAGAATATACCTGCCAAAGTGGTCGTGTTCCTGTGACATTCCTGCCAAGCCCTGCACTGGCTGATCTGTTTGGTTCTGCTTTACCCAGGAATTGGTCAGTTTTTTTGATTAAAAGAGGAAGAAAGGTCCTCAGTTGCATGTGAGACCTGAAGAGTAAATAAAGTCGTTGTTCATCACGTAGCACTTCCCATCCTTTCTTCTCCACTCTGTCTCTCGAATCTGCATCCCACTCTACTTCCAGAGCCGTAATCAAGGAAAGGACTTCCAGCTGCTTAAAAGATGAAGCAATTGTGCGGCTTCATGTCATGACACACTATCATACCCACAGTTTTTGCTCTCCCTTACCACTATTTCTCTCCCTTCTCGAACATTGCCATGAAAATGATTTTGAGTCATTTTTCAGAAAAGCGTCTTTTCCTGTTTCCTCTTCCATCCCGGCTTGTCAAGAGCCGCATTTAAATGGCTGGCAGATGCCACGCTGCAGTGTGGTGATTGTGGCGTGTACAGTGTGTCACTGTGACTCGCTGTGTCATGCTGCACCATTCATTTCCCACCAGTCAGATTTATCAGACACTCGTCAGAAGAGGCCACTGGTCACCGTGCCTTCATCTTATGCTTCATAACTGAAGTGGAGCTGAGCAATGAGCCTGAGAAGTTGGTGGAGAGATGTAGTTTTAATTTCTCCTTGCCTCCCAATCTCCCTCAGGCCAACCGGTCACTCTCTACACTCTCAGTGCATTGTTTTTCACAATATACAGCACGGACTATCTTTTAATTTATCAAACATCAATACTTTAATAAAA
The DNA here is from genome assembly GCF_008315115.2 of Sander lucioperca. Lineage (NCBI taxonomy): Eukaryota > Metazoa > Chordata > Actinopteri > Perciformes > Percidae > Sander > Sander lucioperca. Next base: position 3,827,908 of record NC_050193.1, on the reverse strand, counting down.
TATGCACAGTGTGTACACTCTGAGTTCACAAACACTTTCAGGTCAAAGCCCCCCAAATAAGTACACATAAGCCATGTATTATTGATTTGATTCTGTCTGATGTAATCCCATCTGAAAACGTTGTCGTGAATATCCTTTCATAGAGATCAAGTATGGGCAGCAAGGGGAAAGAGAAATTTCCTCCCCAAATTACCCTATCAGGCCTATTTCCAGGTTATATACGGCCACCAACGAAGACTAATAATCAAGTGTGTATGTTTAGGTCTAGGTTAAAATCTTTGGCTACCAAGCCAAACAGCCAGACACTTCTGCAGGTCACAATGTACGTCCAGTGACAACATTTAGTTCCCGTGCAGGAAGTATCTGACTTTCATGCAGAAGACTGGAGCTCGAGGCCCATTCCAGACTTGCAAATTCACTTTTTTAACTGTTATCACAAACTTTTTCCTAACTAGGGGTTTTAGTTGCCTAAACATAATCATAGTTCAAATCGTTTTACGTGTTTATGGTATTTTTATACTTTCATTGTTTGTGATTTGCATTGTTCTGTGTGTATGTGTGTGTGTGTGTGTGTGTGTGTGTGTGTGTGTGTGTGTGTGTTTTCCTATTGAGTTCTATCTCTATAGCTTAGGCCAGGGGTCTTCAATGTTTTTTAGGCCAAGGACCCCTAACCGTAAAGAGAGACAAGCTGGGACCTCTCTACTACATATTGTATGAAATTAAGTTGCATGGTAAACTAGTCTTACAATAATGTGTAGGGTGGCCTAAAGCCTTTACACATACCTTTTCATGGTGCCCTACAATACTAAGCTATTAAAATAATAATTATTTACATATTCATATATCATCATGTTTTATCTCAAACACACGTGTGGAAGGCATAGTGAATCCAGAAGCTTACCTGTATCTGTGGATGGCTACCATAGTGGCTACCTTACCTACAGGCCAGTAATCCTATCATTAATGTTGTTGAGGTTGTTGTTTTTTTACGAATAGGCCGATTTATCTTTGCTAATAATATGTTGGATTCATGTTAATGTATATTTTCAGACATATTTTGCGGACCTCCTGTTGAAGATCTCTGGCTCAGGCTATTTAAATGCTATGGTTTGTAGCATTGGACAATCCTATGTACATGTCCCTATATGAGTATATATCAGCACCAATTCCAGTACCCTTAAAGTGATACCAAAACCATTCATACTTCATTTGATACCTTTCTTTCCTACTTCATTTGATACCCATCATGTAAATGGAAGCATTTAGTTGTGTAAAATGCCACCATCCCTCCTTCAGTCCACAGCCTGAGAGCGCGAAAGGCTTTAAGAGGACAGAAAGAGTGAAAACTAATCAATATAAACACTCCAACATCACTATCTTACTGCCCTCTCTTCAAACCAATTAATCAATAATATTGAATTAATAATGGTAGGGCTTGATGGCATTATAGACTAAAGTGAGTTGAGTATTTACATACATAGTGTGCTGTGAGTGGGAGAGAGCTGTAAGGGCAAGAGAGCTTCAGACGCTCCGTTTTGCTACTTTGAACAAAAAGGTGCCTTTTCCCTGTGCCTGCTCATCATCCCCCGCCCCCTGACAGAGCTTGTCTATCTGTCTATTGTCTCGCCATCACATTGACTCCCTGCCACTGCCTCTATCTATTATTCGTACTCTTCTGTTTGTCAGTCTCTCCTGCGCTTTCTTCCTCTCCACACTGTTAGCCTGTTTCTGTCAAACAGTTTCTTATTCCGTGTCTTCTCGTCGGCCCCCGCTCTTTACCCTAACACTTGCTCTGTCTCATTTTAACAGGCATTTTATCATATATAACCATGTCTGTCTCCGTGCGTGCACATACCCCAGGCATGCGTCAGTCCCGGATCTTCTTGATGATGAGTTTACATGTGTACACACACACACACACACACACATACACAAACACACACACACACACACACACACACACGTAGGTCCACATCAGCATGCACACACACAGGCTCACAGTTACACACACACACACACACACACACACACACACAGATGGTGTGCAGGTGTAAGATGTGACATAGTCCAGATAACAGGCCATTGCATCCTCCAATCCACATCGCAATTTGAAACAGCCTCGGCTAGATTCCAGTGACACAGCTCATTCTCTCACTGCCTCTCAATGCCTTCCTTTGTGGCTCTATAGTTTATTTATTTATTTGTCCTTCCTCTGATATATTTGATTTGTGTTTATCTGCTAGTGGGCCTTGTGCTGTCCATAGTGATAGTCGGTCATATTTTGTCTATTTTTTGACCCGTAGCAAGGCGACTAGACAGTCTGCACCATCCAAACATTAAAAATGACTTGTGCTTTTACTGGTTTTGCCAACAATTATCAAATAATAATGTTTGTAATAATAATAATGTTTTTTTACCACAAAAAATACAGCCAGCTTTATAATTCACTATTATGTCCTCTGGTAGGACTCATACTTACGTACTGTAGTGACACAGTTATGCATGCATACACACGGGGTTTGCACAGTGATGCTTACACACTGTTGCTATGTGGATTGTTCTTTACAGTGTGTGTGTGTGTGTGTGTGTGTGTGTGTGTGTGTGTTTTTGCGGAGTAGGGGATGGTGTTTGCAGATTGTGCTCAGTCCAGTAAACCCCTCCCAGTCAGAGCGGAGCTGTCTCAGCTTGTCAGCATTAGACTTGTGTGGCACCCTGATCTGCCCCGACAGTCAGCCACGGGAAATGATAGAACGTGAAACCGCCCCACAGCAACCATGTGACCCGGCGTGCAGGGACGAGCAGGCAGTCAGGCTGGTGGGGGTTGGGGGTGGGTGGTGGATGTGATGGGAAAAACAGGATGGCAGCATGGTGATGCGTCCTCACAATAGCAGAGGCAAAAACCACAGCCCCGCCTGGCACAGCACAGACAAGACGCACAACACCTTGGCACGCACACACAAATGTACATAAGGAGTCACACAGACAGACAGACAGACACACACACAGTGACATTGGGTGCAGGCCACGACTGCTGTGATATTTCTTCCGGTTGAATGGCAGTGAAATGAATCTTAGCATACCTGGTTCTAGACCTTTAGGATCATGCCATTTTCTTTAACTCCACATGCTTTAGTTGCCACAACCAAACATGACCACAGACACAAACATGGACACAAATACACACAGGTGGGTCCAACCTGATCATGGCATAGACACAGAGAGCAGCCTCCACTACAATAAGAGAGTTTAAAAAGTAATTTAGTCTATTATTAACTCAATACGTTATGTTTAGCCAATACTTTGTTTGGTGAATGCAGGCAATATTTTATGCAAAAAAAGAAATATTAAGAAAATTAAAATAGTTTAATACAAGACCAGATCTTTTTCAAACTGCTTTTCATACACAAAATACTGTATGAAAATTGTTTTTTCTTGGTATACCTGATGCAGCTGGTCTGATTAACTGTTCAATTAAGTGATTAATATTTTTTTTATATATGTGTTATTGAATTAAATTTGATCTCAAAACGTAATATGCCAAACCAAAATCATTATTTTTATCAAGGTGCCTAACCTGTACATGATTATTCCTTATTCCTTTTTCCTTTATTTGGATCCCCATTAGCTGCTAACAGTGTAGCAGCTACTCTTCCTGGGGTCCACATACAACGATCACAACATATACATAAAATACCAAACATACAATTTTACATACATTTAAACAAGATATACTGTATAGTGCAAGTATAATATCACTAAATAAAATAATATCACTGTCTGTACGTGTTTCACAAATTAGTGTCAAATAAAAGAACATCACATTCTGACAATTACAGTCCAACATAGTTAGATTGCTGAAGGATTGATAAAGGAAGATTAAGTGATTTACAGTAGGGCCTTATTTTCTCCAGAGTAATTTCTCCCAGCAGGCCTTCACAAACGGGGCAGAGTGAGGTTATGGGCCGGGTGGGGCTTTAACTTCCTGTTGGTGTGAAGGGAGAGGGCAGGGAGATACAGCATGCATATACAGGGTTTTTCCAAGGTCCAAACCCTATAGCCTTTCACATTTATGGCCCCTTTCTTTTACAGATTTTCCAGGCCTGGAACATCAGGTGCGTCAGACGCTGTCATATTTCCAGGGAAGAGCGAAACCCCAGTGTTTCCACTAGGCCATCCGTGGCTCAGTGCATACCTCTCAGTGGATTTCTTTCCCCTCTCACCTTCAATATCCCCTCTCGTCCCTTAAGATTGAACTGCATCTCAAATCATAGCTGTTTCTCCTCCCTATGCCTCTTTTTCCATCCTCTGTCTGATGGTCTGCTTCCATACTGCCACATTGTGTAAATCTGATGGAGAATGCCAGAGAGCTTCTTTGCTTCTTTGTAGTACTCTGATTTTTCTGTCATTTTTGATGTGTAGAACACAGTAACCACACTACAGCCATAATGTGTCTCGGTGGCGGTTTCAAGTGTACAATATTTCCACAGATGCTCCTCTAAAGCACAAAGCCTTGTTAAAAAAACTGCACATGCAAACCATGCCAATGTAATGCTCATCCTTTCATTAAACAAATACAAATGGTAAACAAATGCGCCCACAAGTGGTTTAGCTGTCATAGTTTAGTGTTTAAGATACCTCATATATTGTCTTCCTTACCTTCACTTTAGATAAATGCTAAGTTGACCTTGCTGATTGTGAGGACGGTCACTAGCCACATGTATTATGTGAAAGACCTTGCTTTCAACTCTGAATAGCCTTATCTTTAGTGTACAAAGCAGCATTCTGCCACTGCAATGACTCTGCTTTCCTTTATCTGAGTCAACAAGCATGCTCACATCCACTGCCTTGTTGTATTATTTATTGGACCCAAAGACAAGCTCTTCAAGGTGAATACCACCAAACTGTAAAAATATTTTTATGAGTGCTGTGCTTAAATATATCCAGTCTTTATATTTATATAATGTATACTCAATCAACATGTATTATCAGAAATGATTAGCCCTTTGTTTCTACCTTGATTTTACTCATTACCATATCCAAATTAAAAGTGAAAGACATGGTTAATGTTTTTCATTTGTAGCCTTAAAGCAATAAAAGCTAGAACATTTGAAAGCATGTGTAGACATTTATGTAGTTTATTTTTCTGTTCTTTTTATTACTTCATAGACCAGGGCACTCTCATCAGTATGTGTGAACACGAGTAACCCTGCAAATACAAGAAAGCAAGAGTCGTATATGTGGTAATGTACAGCCCCAAGACACTCCACTGATAATAAATAAGAGATTGATTTTGGCCTCATGCAATGTTTGTCTGTTATAGTAGAGCACTAAAGCAGAAGATGATCATTTATTCAATGTCAGTCAACTTGGCTGTTGTCCAGTGTTGGGGAGTAACGGAATACATGTACCAGCGTTAAGTATTCAGAATACAAATTATGAGTAACTGTATTCCGTTACAGTTACAATTTAAATAGTTGGTATTTAGATTGAAATCAATGGATTACATGACGATACTTCTCTGTTTCACGAGTTTATTCACTCTCTGAATAACTTAAGGCAACTGAATGCATTTCCCAGAAGCCCCAATATGAAAACAAAAAAATGAGCTATTTGCGTGATCACTGATAGAGGTAGAGATGGAGCCGGAACCGGCACAACAGAGCCAGGGCAGGAATGCGTTTCTATCTTGGAAATTCAAACAGCATTTCACATTAAAGAAAGAACAGGGAGAACGAAATATAACTGTGCAGTGCAACCTCTGCTTGCCAGCAACCAACCTCCTTTCAGCGTCCAAATTATTCCACCTCCAACCTGAAGAAGCATCTTAAAGTAAGTTATTTTGTTTAATTAGCCAAGGGTAGTCATCTGCTGTAGTTTTACTGGTCACCTTGCCATTTTATAGTTGACACGTGACTTTACATTCTCCTACGTGCTGATTTACTAGCTCCAGAGCCGTTGAAAGACTGACTAGCCCCGTTTGACATGCTGGCTAACATTAGCTAAAATTAGCTTGTGGTAGCTTAGATTAGATTTTTGTAGTATGCAGTTCGGGACTACAAATACAAAAATCTATTTGCTTGTTCAGGTACACATTCAGCCAGTTGGAACAGAAGAACACACCAGAATAGGCCTGTTTAGTAAGCTGTATGTGATGGCCGCATTCCTACACTTATAAAATGCAATTCAATGTGGAAGTAGGCCTAATCCAAGTATTCAGAATACGTTATTCAGATTGAGTAACGTAACGGAATACGTTACAAATTACATTTTTGGGCATGTATTCTGTATTCTGTAATGGAATACGTTTTGAAAGTATCCTTCCCAACACTGCTGTTGTCACTTTAATCTTTCCCGTATTTTCCATATAACTCACACAGGAGCTCTACATCGACCTGACAATACACAGCAAATTGTTTGTTGTCCATTTCTGCCTTTAAGAATTGCTCATGAATGTATGCCAAGATAGTCTGAACCCTACAGTAACAAAAATGCATTACAAGGCTAAAATGTAACACTATTCCCTTTCAGATTCTTTCTTATGTGCATCAACGCAGCTGAACTCACTCTGAAAAAAGAATTTAATGTATAACCCCCTTTAATTACTATTTGGAGTGCCAAAGCAGCAATTAAAGAATAAAAGTACAATCCAGCATTATTCATTCATTGTACAGCATTAGTCACTCTCTTGGCCTCGGGAGAGGGAGAGTGAAAGAATGAAGAGTTACAGTTTACCACACTGAGTCACACACTGGAAATGAAAATAATAACAAAAATGAAAAAAACAAGGGGCATACTTAAGGTTGATTTATAGTTGTGCATTAAAGTGTTACAGTATAGCATGTAGCTACGTCAGGGCTGCAGCGGCTACGGAGATACCACATGAGGATGATTAGTCAGCATGGGCGGCTTGTGTTTTCTCCTACAAGGTTTGGACTTGTAGAGATTGTTGAAGTGATGAAAACAGAGTTGCAAACCTCCTGCTCACCACGCTCTCTATCACAAGGAAATGAAACAGCATGAATGCAGCGACTGCAGAATAATCTCAAATTCAAGTCACTCATATCAAAAGGTAAATGAAAGAATGTAAACAAAGTTACTGTTAGGGAATAATTAAATAATCCATCTGATCACGTATGATGCATCGGTCTCTTGTTGCAGTTGTGATATCAACAAGTGGAAGCAGGCAATGAGCTATAACTCAAAAGCTGTGTCGTGCTTATCTACAGCAGGACTCTTGATGCTATTCTTGGGCAAAACATTTGCCATTGAAGAGTGGGCAAAGAAAAAGCCGTTGGGTCATTAAAATCAAAATGGGTTATCATTTTGGGACCTGAATGTTGTGATAAAATTTTGCCTGATTGAAATCTGTATATTTGATCTTAGTCTGGATCAACAGAAGTACATTTCCGTGCCGGATGTCCCTCGCCTTACGCTCTCCGTGTGTTGTCGTTCTTAAACTCTGTTCGCTTCGGGAAACAACAACAAACCTCGAACAAGCAAGCTATACACTGAAAATTGCAAATTTTGAAGAACATTTGAATTGTGCAACAAGGCAGGCCTGCTTAGTTCTTTCTGTGAATGGTTGTAAAGAAAACATTTTTTTACAGCATTTACTATCTAACTGGGATGTTTTGGGACCGACTGGTGGGGATTGCGATGTACCATCGCTGCATCCGGAGATTAGCACCGCCCAAGACCATTGTGATTGGTTTAAAGAAATGCAAACAACTCAGAGCGTTTTTTTCTCCTTTCCCAAAATGTATGTGTTGAGTAGCCAGGCCTTACTCCGCAGCTGTGGAGATGGTCCACAATGTGAGACTAATTTTACCTTAATGTTTAAATGTGTGGAAAGCTGACATACTTCCTGAGGGATTCCAAAAGGTCAGGGGTCACCTGACCCATAATGATTCATCATCTGGGGAACATGCAGCAGATTTCATAGAAATCCTTTTACTTTTTCTCAAGATACATTGTCATGGGCCAAAGTGTTGGTCATTGAGAAACCAGGGCATTGGAAAGGGTCAAAGTATGGGACAATGAATATCCATAACAGATTTCATGGCAAACTGTCTTAGTTTAAAAAAAGAAAAATCACTGTTTTGGACACTGTGAATAACAGCCTCTAAAAGAACCTCTGCCTTGGAATACTCATAATGTGTTACAGTTATGCAAAACCATAACCTTCCAAGGAAGACAACAGCAGTGAGTTGTTATTTCTGCAAGCCTTTCACAGATGGCAAAGCACAGGAGGGGGGCAAGTTCAGCATAAAACCAAATACATGCAGACATTTTCACATTACAATATTTAATTGTGTGCATGAGCTTTCACACAAATCTTCCATTCAGCCAAAGTGTCCGGTTATTCTTGGCAGCAGTTACGTCAGTATGACTGCAGACGCTCTTGTGTTTTCTATTCCACTTGAAGCATGAAGCAGACATTACGATTCCCACCTGCCTTTCGTTCCCCTCAGCCCGCAGTTTCCCCACTCCAGCTGATCTGTTTTGCTCTCCCTCACATCCTCCTCATCCCGATCTCCTCCTTCATCTTCCATCATCCTGTGAATCCAACCAAGGCAACGATACACAGTGATGATTTATTTATGTTAGGGAAACCGTCTTCCCCTCCTTACAACTCTCTTTCTCTCCCTCTCTCTCTCTCTCTCACACACACACACACACACACACACATACACACACTTTCACTCTGTCTCTTCTTGTGTTTGTCTGTCTGTGAAACCATATGTGACAGTGATGCTAAATGGGGCGTCCTCTCCTGTGTTCTGATGAGATGAGGAATGTGCAGGTGGCACAGCTTACAAGGACAACACTCTCTCTCTCTCTCTCTCTCTCTCTCTCTCTCTCTCTCTCACACACACACACACACACAAACACACACACACACACACACACACACACACACACACACACACAGAGCTCCTCTGCAGTGTCATGCTGAGATGACAGCATCTCCCAGCTCTGGGGTTAACTTGCATAATCGAGGTATTTGACACTATCTGCTCCATTTGTTAAAGAAACACAATGTGTCAAGTGACACTAGGTGATGACATCATCTGCAATAAGAAGACCTTTTAGTAACAGTCAGATGTTAGTGGTTTTAAGTGCATTAGTTCAAGAATTTCAAATATTATCAGCTCAACATATCTGCTGTAGTCAGGGTTATTTTTGGAACAGTTTACTGCACAGGGAATGTTGGCTGCATCCAGTCTCGCCAGCCATCGCCCACAACAATCACGTCTTATGTTAACAGGGGAAGCCTGGTGAATCAAAACCTTATGTTATCTGTACATATAAAATCTTACTCATAAGCAAAACTGACAGGCCTGGCAATGTATCATGTATAGTTATTACTTACAATAATATGGCCTCATTAATTATTTATTGCTGCTTTATAGATCAAGTATAAGCCATTTGTAAGAATAATATTTGAGTTACCAGGTTGTTAAAAATGTCATCCAGTATATCTTGCTTGTCTTTTTATCCAACTCTTTAATTCATCAGTCACATCACCACTTGAGTTCTGTAAAAGAGCTGCAGAGCATCAAAACCAAAATACATTTATTTACTTATTACTTCAAAATTTAGAACTCCAGATGTGAGTGAATTATTAGAGTGAGCTATCTAAAAAGACAAAGGAGGAAGATCTACACCTGAGTTGTAAATGTTGCAGTCATAACTTGTTAATAAATGTTGTTTGGTCCGATGCTGTTCAGCTCTTTTACAGAAGGTAGGTAGTGGTGAATTAAATAATGAAAGAGAACGATAGCCAAATGGATTTTTCACAACCAGGCAAACCAAATGTTCTTACAATTGGGAGTCTTATTTATGAAACATTGATACATTATTTATTAAACTGTTTAGAGAGACTTTCTCTGGGGTCTAATTGACCTAAAACTATATAGGATAACCTACTGTACATTTCTTTTTGGCAAACAAAAGAAAAGTATATTTGATGAAGGATATAAAACATGGAATATTTGATTATTTGGTGTATTAACAAGGCTTTATGCTCACGTCTTTATTTTATCACCATCAAATGTGTTTTGTTTGTGGCAAAGGGAAGACTTAACGATTCATTACTTTTCTACATTATGGGTTTTAATAAGGTCAGAAGACGTAGGAAAGCTTTTTTGCACACCTCTTTTGTCGGGCAGGTGTGTAGGATATGATCAAAAGTAGCAGATCAAAAGCTTAGAGAAAGTCCTGCACACTGACCATTACGCAAGCAATAATTTATTTAGAAAAATACAACGTTTCGGTCTTAGACCATCAGGTAAATTCCTAAGGTCAGAAGAAAAGAAAAAAAAGAAGGAAATATATATATATATATATATATATATATATATATATATATATATATATATATATTGTGGGCATTTTAGGCCTTTATTTATACAGGACAGCTGAAGACACAAAAGGAGAGAGAGAGGGGGACTGACCTGCAGTAAAGGGCCACAGGTCGGAGTCAAACCCGCGGCCGCTGCGTTGAGGAGTAAACCGCTATATATGGGCGCCTGCTCTACCAGGTGAGCTAGCCAGGTGCCCAGAAAAAATAAAAAAAATGGTTAATTACGCAACAATCAAACAATGAGGATGTAAAGCCAATCTTAACGATACACAAGGGTGAAGCAAACTCTTACTTTTATTTATTTTTTGTATCTCTTTTGAAATAATGCTTGTTGCTACAGAGTCTTTCAGGGACAAAAGAATAATTTTCTCATGTGCAAGTTGATCAAGATAGCTAATCATCTAAAACACACGCTGTTGCCTTCAAGTGCTTTTACATGACTAGGCATCTTACACTGTAACCCATCAGCAACTGTCTTTTTTTGTCCACCCATCTTCAGATTACTTTAGCTGCAGTCAACTCTCCCAGTCCTCCTCCAACCTCCTGTCAGTCTTTCTGTTAGTTAGTCTCTCTGTCAGTCAGTCAGGTAGACAGCCAAGTCGTTATGCTCCGAGGGCGTTCCCTCCCAATGCTTTTCAATTCATTTGTTTGTTTGTCAGAGAAAGAGGGTGTGAATAGTGTGGGGAGACGGAGAGATTTTGGTCTAGTGAAAGATAGTGAAGTGGAAAAAAATATGCCAATGAAGTAAACAAATTGCTGAAGCGACTGAGAGAGGGATATAGAAAGGTGTCAATTTAGAGAATGAGAGCTTAGTGTCAGATTTTCAAAAAGAAGAGAGTGTGATAAAGAGAAGGAAAAATGTCCAGAGTTTACTTTAGACGAAGATGTTATGTAACAGAGGGAGAAAAAGCAAGAGCTTATGGTTTAGAGAAAAGAGGGAGACTGAAAGCTGTTACTTAAGAGAGGGGGGAACTGACAGAGCGAGAAAGGAAAATTGTTAGTTTAGAGAGAGAGAGAGAGAGAGGAAGAGGGGTAGTCAGGGAGAAAGATAGATGGCTCTTTGCCTTGTGTGCTGCTGCCAGTCATTACCTAGTCAGGCCTCAGCGGCAGGTTGGCAGTGGCGGCGCCAGCTCTAATTGAGGAGGCCGGTGGCTTGGAACAGCAGAGAAAGAGGCAGGGCTAGCTTTCCTCTTTGCTTGTTCATAAATTTGCCTGTCACTCATTACATCCCAGCTTGTGGTTGGGATCAGAAAACCCCATTTCCAAACACATTTGCATTTGTCAGAAGTTCCTATAAAGCAGAAGCTCATAAAGCCTGGCTGTGTGCATGTTGAATATTTTGTTGTATTTATGGTGAACGCCACGAACGTATACTGTGAACTGTCCTGCTATTTTTATTTTTTTTTTTACAGAAGATGACTTCTGATGGTCATCAGAATAAAAAAGATAATCTACAGTTGTGCATCAATATCCATTAACACAGAGGAGTGGCCACAGCATATCTTGTTCAGTATATCACACAACTCCCACACCCACATTCCCACACTCTCGTACGCACCAGCTCATCAAAAACAGCTGTGTCACTCTTTTCACGCTCTTGATTTCCCGCCGCATATTGGAAAACAAAAAGGTGGATATTAGGAGGCTGTCGCGCCTTGACAGGTATTGATCAGGCTGCTCCTGAGAGACTGCCAGATGAACTTTACATCAGTACCAGAGAGAGGATTTCTGGGGGGTTTGTTGCCATCTGTTAATGACTGATGCAAGTTGGGGTATGTGAGGAGAATGTAGGCAAAAGAGGGAGGGGAGGTGGGTGTTGAAATGCCCAGATGCCACTGCTAAAACGATGTTGCATGGTATTAAACTTACACGGCACTGTCATTTTCTCAGGTGACAGCAGCTATCTCCATATTTCACGCTTCCACTTCTTTCCTCCCCTCAAGTCTCACTGTCACGCTGTCCCGCAGCACCCCCCGCCACTCTCCCACCCATCTATACCCCCACCCGACCCACAGCCCATCCACCCCAAATCAACCCGGCCCACTGTGGTGACAGCGCCGGCACGCAACAGTGAACGTGCACACTGCATGATGATTACAAGCCGCTCACCTCGTCTTGTAGTTTCCACCTTACCTTCCCATTCCCAAATCATACATAAGATGTAAACAGACCACATTTATCACAAATGTTTCACTTCAGTTCTTGTATTGAAATCCAGCATTGAATCATGCTAGTATTTGCAGACATCTAAAGGGCTTTAGCTGAGCAGAAAAGTACTGAGTTGTGGAAAGACTACACAATTTCGTAAGACTTGAGTGTGAAAGTTGACCTTCTCTTCTCTCCAGGGTCCGTCACTCATCACTAGATACTCGGCTCTCTGCAACTCAGTAAATACCATTAGTATTAACAGAGTCGTGTGTTTGCTATCTCCCTCCTAACTCATGAAGAGAAACAATCATTTTGGAGATTATTTGTGCTGACCTAACATGCATTACAGTACTTTCACCATGGCAACTTGAAATAAGCAAGTATGATAAAATCATATATATTACCATGACACCGTTTAAAGGTCAAATTATCGCAGTTTTATTTATTATCCTAAGGAGCAAGCTCGGGATATGCACTTTATGTTGTAGGCATGGGCCGGTATACAATTCTGACGGTATTGCGGTATTGCAATTACAGCTTTAAAATACACAATGTATTTTATTTTTAAACACACTACACACTGGCAGGGGGATGGACTACTAAACTGCAGTTTCTCTCCTTGAAGACTCATAAAAAACAGCTCATACGTTAGGAACGGTATGACAGAAAATGTTAGTGGTTTTGAAACCTTGACTTTTTCAAACCGTGGTATACCTTGAAAACGGTAACCGGCCCATGCCTAGTATGTTGCATTATGTTTTTTGCATGTTGGCAAATCAGTCGATTTAGTATGAAGTCTTAAAAGATTATCTGCAGTGAGGTGAGCTAATTTTGTGATTCACATGTTTTTTCCAATAACTTGCTTAGTTGTTTTAAGAAGGATATAATTTCAAAACTCAGTACCACAATAATGCCTGGATTATGTTCCCTGGCAACATTTTTCTAGTATAGGAAGTGCTACATTTGTACCGCATGTAAGCCATAGGGATCAGGGTGGGCATCCAAAGTACAGGACTCTGACACCAGAGACATCCACTTGTGGCTTTTAGTTTAGGCAGCAAAAGCACTTTGGTTACGGCTACAGAAAGATTGTGGTAACCCAGCTGCATTATGTATTACGCAAAACATATTTGCTGTTGCAAATTAGTAGTATAAAAATGTTATTTCTTCGAGACAGGGTTGTAAAATGAACAATGTTGCAAAGGTAACATGGACCACAGAGATTGTATTCCTACTCTAGTGAAGTGGCTGTCTTTTAACATATAGAACAAATGGGTTATAACAAATCATCTTGGATGAGGCTGACTGATGTAAAGCTTGGAGCCATTCCTGTGTTTCTAATTAGCCCCGGCTTTGGCGTGCCAGCCAGCAGGCTGATGGTTGGCATGAGGCAGTGGGACAGCCCAGCTGCCCCCGTGTCCTCCACTCTGCCCCAGGACAGAGTTTCTGGGTCCACTGCTGTCTCGGTGAAAGGCGATGAACAGAAACCTGAATTAGGAGGGGAAAGGTAGCTCACACTCCACATAACACTCTGTCAGAGGCAATATTTCATGTTTAAGGGGAGCTCTCCATCAGCAATCTGATCTCTACCAGCCCTCACTGCTCCACGCTCCACTTTTACACTTGCAGTGTAACCCTGTGGAAAAGCACTCTAACTACACCACAACAAACTGATAAACAGCATCATGGCTGGGTTATTGATATGCAACTATAAAATTAGACAATTTAATAGCACAATAGCGACAGCAGATGAACCTTTATTATGACTGGTTGCACAGTGGTCAGGAACAATAAAGGCCTTTTCCCACAATGATGACATGAACACAGGAGCACCAGCAGGCATTTCTGCCAAACCAGCAAGTGCAAGAGAGGGGGAAAAGTGCAACAAGAGATAAAGGCAGAGAAAGACAGTGTAAGATTAGATGGATACAGTTTGAAGAGAGGAAAGAGAGGAGGAGTAAGGGGGAGAAAAGGGAAAAGAAGGGGAGAGAGAGGAAGAGTAAGGGGGAGAAAAGAGGAAGTGAACGAGAGAGGCAGAGAGGGAGCAATTTAATGCTGTAATTAAGTTCCTGATAGCACCCTGGGAGATGTGCTTTGGCGTAGCTCCAGGACAGCTTAGCATTGCACCAAGGCTCTTCAGCCCACTATCTATGCTTACACACACACACACACACACACACACACACACACACACACACACACACACACACACACACACACACACACACCATTCGACAAACAGATATTTAATTCGAGCAGGCTCTCTGTGCTCTTGAGCCAATTCCAAATCCCCGAATATGTGTCAGCTTCACCAAATTATGCATCGACAACAAGAGACACAAATGAGGAGCAGACTGGCAAGAGAGATGCCTGTGAGAAACCATCACTCGCAGTCACTCTCCTGTCGCTCATACTCACACTGCTGTGCACACAAGGTAGCTGCCTTGACAAATGCACACAAATCATCCTTATGAGAGCACGAATGGAAACCTGTTTCAGAAAATATTCTTTTCTTTCATTTCATGTTTACAGTGCTCCTATCATGCTTCTGCTACCTGAAGCCTTTCACAACTTCCTGCTGCACCTGGTGTTTTTCTTTTTCCGCTATCTTCTTTGGCTGCATGGCAGGGCATACATATGACTCAACCATCAGTTACGGTGCTGACCTGTAAGATGATAAGTTTGACAAGAGGGCTAATGCGGTGCCAAGTTGTACAGGTATGAAGACTGTGGAAGAAATAGCAGGTGATATCCCCTTCTGTGCATTCCCCTTCTGTGCATTCATGTCAAGTTAAAAAAAAAAACGTGCTCACTGAGAGGAGGAGAGAGAAAGAGGTAGGACTACACAGTGGAAGAGATGACAAGGAAAGAGGACTCCGAGAGAGAGAGAGAGGGAGAGAGAGAGAAGGAACAGGCAATTACAGCCAGCCCTCTCCAACAGCCCCATTCCTCGCCTCCTTCAGGCCAAGCGGAAAGCAGCACGAGCAATAGGATTTAACTGAGGATAATGCGCATCGATAGGATCTGAGATTTCTCGGGGATTGGTCACCAAAAGAGGAGGAAAAAAGGATACAGTATCGCAAAGAAATAGATGTTACAGTGACAAGAGAGGGGAACAAGTCAGTCGGAACCGATAGATTCTGAGGCTCTTTACAACTACAGGACGCTTCCCGTTCGCACCTGTGCGTCGTGCATGTCCTCTCTCTCTGGGGATAAAAGTGCGTAAAATTGTATCGGTTTTTACGCACGGTGACACGCCGAGCTGGAGAGACGCGAATACGGTCCTGGACGCACGATGCTGATCGGTAAGTGTTAAACATAATACAAACAAATACTCCACTATTTATCGGCGGTGATGTGGCTGTGCTAACTTTAGTAATCCGTATGATGCATTTATGAAGGATATCAGAAAAACCACGGCTTAGGTCCATGGATGTTATAGAAATGTTGCAGCCGTACTATTAGAAATAAATTGTCTTTAAGCATCTCATTCTGTCATCCAAAACACATAAAGTATCTGACATTCAAATACAGTATTGAGAAGAACAGGCGGGCTGAAAGTCGTTGCAGGAATAGCCTATTAAAAATACGGATGAAGTATAAATTCTGGCGCGCACGCGTTCAAAGAGAGTTTTATGATTGCATATCGTGTGGAATTTATCAATAGCCTCGGTCATGTAGTCGTTTACACGCCACATGGTCACTGCAGAATTTGAACTGTATCGATCAAGTTATATGGAGCTCAAATAAGATACTGAAATCCAAATATGTGCGTCCTGACTGGTGCGGAGTTACGGACACCTCAGCCTCCTTATTCCTCCTCATTCCTCCTCATTCCTCAGTAGCTGGCAGTTTATTTTTATATTGGAAAAATAAAGCTTATTTCTTTGGTAAAATAATATTGATAATGTGAAATGTGTCTCTTCTGAAAAGTCAGAAAGTCCGAAGCATTTCGAATGTTAAAAAATAAATAAAAGCCTACAGAAATCTGACCTGCATGTCACCGTCACCGGGTATCTATAAATGGAAATGAACGGTTACCTCCATCAGCAAAAACAGTTTTTCTAAAAATTGATTGTGCTGGAATTATTGGCTATTTGTAAAGCAATATTGATTTGATAGTGTGAAACAGAGTTATGGGAGGTTATGCGCATGGATCACTGAATAGCACGGTCTCTAAATGATTTTTATTTTTTATAAAATAAAATTATTTTTTTTTTTTTGGAATATTGTTTGCATCTTTTCTTGATAATATAGTCAGACATGCTTCTAAAATAATCAATAAACATTTATTTTCAAATTTGAGAGGCTTCAGACAGTTCATTTTTTTTTTTTATTAATACAATTGATTACCATGCCTTGCCTTATTAAAGTAAGAGGGTTTTTAAGGATGGAAAAAATAATCTTGATTATATTTGATACTTTTGAGAGAAAAGAGACCCACTAAATCCAGAATAGAGAACTTCTTTACTTCATTTGGATAATGAACTTCATCTCATCTCTGATTATATCTGAGAATAAAGGTGTACATTTTTTTTGTGTGGGCTGAGCTGAGGGATGGACCTGCACCGCTGTGCTTAACCTGAAACACTGATTTATAGCCATGGCTCAATCTTCTCTTTTCTCCTGCCAAAATGCAACTATACTTACATATCTTTTTTTCTGGGTGAACTGAGCTTTGAGTCCTTCCTTACATTTCAGAGACGAAGAAATAGAAGACGGAGGAAAAGGTAAAAGTAAAAAGGATGAGATTATAACAAAGATCTAAAGGGAATATGCTGATAGTCTTGTTTACTGACTTGGATGTTTAATGGTTATATACTCAAAACACACAAAGGTACACCAGGCCTGTGAATGTGATGGATCTTCCTAAGGGAGGTTGTGGGGTGCTTTGAGATATCGGTGCTCTTAAAATGGCTTCGGCGCATGGGCCAATGACTCATGCAAATGGATGCCACATTAGCATTTCTCCAGATATTTACTTTTCCCAAACGCAACCTCCTATTCCCTCCGCCAAAGAGGATGGATGCACATGGGGCACCAAAGCCTTCAGCGTTGATGTGTTTGGCTGAAATGTTGTCTTTGTTCCTCTCATGTCCGTGATCTGTCCCTCTCGCCCTTTCAGTCAGCTGGTAAAAGTGCAGCTCTACTGTCAAGTGAAGCCCTAACTACTCAGGTCTTTGTCTTGTGCTGATTTCAGCACTGCCATTATGTCATCTTAAAAGCCACTTGGTGTGGGTCACAGGGGAGCTCTGTGGCTGCATCGGCTTCTTCTGAGTACCAGATAACAGCCGTTACTTTATGACCGCCATGATTATTCACCGTGTTGCTGCTTTCTGAGAGGCAGGGCTCTGTTCCTATTCACTATTGCAGGTGAGGAGGAAAAAGAGCTGGTGGTGTGGGCTCAACCTTGTCTCACTTCATCCACCCATCCATGACCCCCTGCCGTCCCCCCATGCAGGCAGGAGACAGGTTGTGGGGCTGTGGGAGGGCTGATTACAGGCCTGTCCCTCTGGGAGTGGGTGCCATTCTTCCTCTTCCACTCCTTTTTTTATCTGCAGGATCTGAGGTGGGGGGCGGGAATGCATGGGAAGCAGGGGTAATCTGCGCTAAACAGGGTCCCAAGCTTGAACAGGGCTAATTACATGGGGTTAGGGTTACAGTCTGAGACCATTGTGTGGGGGCTGGCCACTCCCTGAAAGCAGCTCTGTGAGAGATTAATGAAAATACGTAGAATCCCATTAAATAGCAGTGTTGTTTCTTGGTAGTAGACAGGCATAATGATAGCATATGTACAGTACAGTATATACAGTATTATATATAGCCCAACAGGCAGTCATGGACCTTGAGATGTCTGTGTCCACTTGACCTTGGTTCCAGCTTTAATGTGTAGAGGCTGGAGGGGTTCCCAAGCAGTAGGGAGCAAGAGCCGGCTGATTGAAGTGGTTGTGCAGGTGGAGGGAGTGTAAAGGAGGGGGTTAATTTAAAGGCAGCACTGTTGAACAGAGGGTTTTGGTCCACTTCCCACCAACTCCACATCTGCACCATCAGCCTCTCAGACGAACAAGCTCTTCCTCGAGTGTGTGATTTGCTTTGGTCTTTTTGGTTAATGCAGCTGTGGGCTTCTGTCTGGACTGACACTGTGTGTGTGTGTGTGTGTGTGTGTATACGTGTATGTGTACGTGTACACATGCATGCAAAAGCAAAGTGTGAGAGGGAATGAGACGTTATGATGGATGGATCTCCTGTGCCTGCTGTCTCTTTGTTCATCCCTCGTGGGCCAGTGGGATGAAGGTGGCAGCTCTACAGCTCCCGCTCAACCCATTTCTACCTTATCTCTGTCACATTTTCTCACACACACACAGCAGAGACAAATAACCTAGTGCTCTATTAGCTCAACAAACACCTCAACTCGAATGACAAATATGTAGTCAAACTGACTTTTTTTTATTTTTCATTACCTCAGGTCCTATTACTCTGCATCATCTCAGCAGAAACTCCTGTGGGAATGAGAGAAATGTCTCATACTAACTGTATAATATATTATTTTGTATTTATTGTTTCTCATCTTACTGCATTCTTTTATGTTGTCTCACTCGTGTGAAGTTCCATACCACTTTCATGCAGTAGTCGATGTATTTCTGTGGCTCTTTTTCATTTCAATGTGCCAGTCAGCCATTGCTTCCAGCAAACAGGAACAGTGGGGCGTGTTATCACTCCATAACTCAATTTTTTTAGTCTTGCTTTCATGACTATTTTTGATCTTGTTTTATCTTTTCCTGTAGAGATCAGTCCATGAAGTGAAGAGAGTTTAAAGGAGGATTCCATTCATGGAAGCTCACAATGTTGTATATCATCATCAACCTCTGATCTTCAGTGCTTTCCAGGAATCATTTTGTAATGAAGTGCTGGTACTCGAGCATGAGTCACACCTTCTACTCATAATGCAATGTGTCTTATGGCAGCACATACTCCATTTTTTTAGGCTTTTGTGGAAAAATACCAATGTCTGACTCTTCTCTGACATATTTCTTTCTGTATGTTTGCATTTTGTTAAAGGGGAATTCCATCAATTTTACACACCTGCACATGAGAACAAAAGTTGTATAAAGCCTTTTGTAGCTCCAGAGGGAGCTGCACAAAAGAGTCGGATGCATTTTGTGCAAGTTTAAAAAGGAAAAAACATCTGGGGGAGTGGAGTTAGAAAGAAGTTAGCTTTCCAGACCTCTGTAGTCTGCTCCTCATGCCAGGTTTTAGTTCCACCTTCATTAAACCAGGGGTAAAGACTCACTGAGATTAAAAATCTAATTTTCAAGATTGTCCTGGCCAAGACAGGCAGTAGCATAAATATGGTTTCAGACATGAAACAAAATATACACAAAGAATATAAGAAAAATTTATAATATATATTTTAAAAATATATATAATTCTACATTTAAAATATCTACAGCCAGATGTGCCTGCATCCAAGTCATTTATAATTTTGACAAGCATGGAATAAAAAAAGATGATATATCTGATTCTGCTGCATCAATTTTGTCCACAACGTTACAGAAGTGCAATGCTAAGTCGGTGGAGTTCTCTTTTAAATATGGAACGAAGACCTTGATGTGATTCCAAAACAGGAATTTACATCAACACAGACATTTTACTTTTATGGTTTTTTTGCCTACTTTTCTCTTGTCTCTTTCCTGCTCTTTGGTAAACTCATTTGCACACACATTTGTTCATTTACACATTTTGTGTGTAAATGTGTTTTGAGTGTTTTAGGGTGGACTTTTGTGCGTGAATTGTATTCAGAAGGGCTTAGAGAGCAGGGTAAGTGGGTGGACTGCTGCAGTGACAATAATTAGACCTTTCTACATGACCTGCAGGCGCCTTTCAGACAGGTCAGAGTTCAGCAAAGAGCAGAGGTCACAAGTTAATGAAGTCACTGAAACATTACCTTTTTCCGTACCAGTTTTCCTGAGCCCATAGATATTCAAGAGATCCTTTTCTTTGTTTTTATACACACCCTTGTATGCCCTCTGTAGTGGAGGCTATTCATATGTGTGTGATTTGTATTGTGACAGAAAGGACATGTATCTGCTTTTGCACATACAGCGTTTATATTCACAGTTCGTATGTGACCCTTTTCCAGCCTCTGGGCCCCCCTATGGGGAAAATGCCCGTGTGTGAGTGACAGTTTGAGTCATTTCACTGAAGTGACAGCATGGGTTTGATTGGGCCGCCTGGTGAAGTGAAGGCTTCTGGAGGCTGAGAGCTGCAGGCATATGTGAGGCCCAGCAGGAGCTCTGACAACATGAGAAATGGTCCCGCGCTGCACTCGGCACCAAAGCCTTACCATTACCTTACCACTTAGCCTCTCATTCCCTGGGCCAAAGATGGAGACCTTGAAGGGAAGCAGCAGCCCATCATCATCGCCCCGGGGCTGTATGTGTGTGTATGTGTTTGTTTATTCATCGGTCTTTAGCAGGTAAGGCAGCTCTCAACTGAAGTGGGCGACTTCTCCTCCACTCCATTCTCCAACCTTGATTTAAATGAGCGAGAGAAGAGTTAAAGGCCGTTAAGTGCGACAGACTGAAGCATGAGAAGGAGCGCATAAAGAAAAAAGAGAGCAGACAAAGAGAGAGAGAGCTTTAAACTGAGACAGAAATAGAGTATTGAAACATAAAGGCAATACAACTTAAAGGATATCTCCCTCTTATTCTCTCCTGTGGTTCTCAGTTCTCGCTCTGTCTCAAGTGTATTTGTAAGTCATTAGACCAGACTCTCTATATAACCACCCCAGCTCTCCAAGCATGAGGAGGATCAGCAGCTGAGAGAGTAACAAAGGCCATTGATTTCACAGTCAACTCCAGCCATCAGAACCTGGTGGCCTGACCACCAACCTGCAATACTCCAGGGTCCAATGCGCATAATAAGAGTGCAGCTAGTGTGTAAATGGTGGTAAGTGTAAACATAAGACTCGCTGATCCAGCTCTAATGGCCGTCTTTGCTGCAGCTCTTTGTTAGCTGTCGGGATGCTGACCTCCGCCTGTACATGCCATCTCATGAGCGTTTAAAAGCCAACCGCTCGCCGGATTAATCACAGTTGCTGGAAATGAATGTCCGATCCACGAAAAAGCTGTAATCTAAACGTAAAGAGCTGCCGTACCACCAGAAAACAGCAAAATTAAAAGTTGTTATTTCTCATATCTTTTAAATTGATTAACAGCTATTTAAAAAAATAAAACGGAATAACACTAAACAAGTTATTTATGTTTTCTGTAAAATGTTTGTTTACATTAGTTGTAAACAGCAGTAAAAAAAAAAAAGTCAGTTGAGAAACACAAATTCTCCTCGCTCTTAAATAATATATGTAAATAGACTTCTCATTTATGTGGTCAAAATTGTATGGGTTTTATGAAATGTTTAAATAATTGGAAAATCGCAATACATAAATTATAATTTATTTGTAAACTAACATACACAAAAAGTAGATCTCAGCTCTGAATTGCTCTGCCTGAACAGCAAATGAATATACGTAAATCAATTGACGAAATGCAGTCACCACAACATATGGTTTGCATTTCCTGTGTACACACACACACACACACGAAACGCAATCTCCAATTTAAATAGTAAATATTTTCTGTACAAAAACACACACACACACACACACACACATGGAGACGTACAAATTGGCAGAGCTCGTGCACAGAAGAACACACTTATGATACAGAAAAATCTAATGAAAAATCACAGACACAAATAGCAGGCATTTTTGTTCACACAGACATACATTTAAATGCAATCAGTGGTATAACATTGTTGTGTAATGGCACTGCAGTGAGTACACACAAACTGAATATGAATATACATAAATGAGTTGATAAAATACAGTTTTTAGTACATTAATATACAGTGGGTGTTTTTGGGTGCACAAACATAATTATATATGAAACGCATCGACTATGTACAAGCTTTGTACATAAATGCATCTCAAGTCACCTGCTGTTAAGTTCAGCTGTTTCACTTCTTCACGTTGATGTTTTGCACTACAAAGGTGTCTGAGTGTAATTGTGAGTTGGCTTACATCTCCTAAAGAAATTGGCATTCTCGCTTCTTTTCGTCAGTACTGAGCCGTTGTGGAGAGAGCCTGACTGGGAATGATCAGCTCTAATGATTTTATGAGAGTCTGCATGATTAATGTTGGCACAGCAGTGTGTTTATGAACAAACCTCTCTCTCTCCCTGCTCTTCATCCCCTCCCACGCCACCCTTCCTGCTCCATCTCAGAGGGAATATCCAGTCTCAGTGTGTGCTGATTTTTGTGGCGCTAGCTGCTGTTTGCCACATTAGTGTGTGACAATGGGTCTCTTTGAAGTGGGTTATTCTAGCGCGGCTCACAGCCCAGCGCAGCGGAGAAGATGTGCCAGCTTGCTGTGCAGACAGGGCCAGCTACGAGCACAGGGATAGACAGAAGGTATAGACACTCATGTGCACGCCAGCACAGACAGAATACCGGGGTCAACACAATAGCTTTCACACCCACATCCTCTGAAAATACGCTTTATGTAAGCACTTCCATGGCAGACAAAAGCCAAGCACTTCTCCTCTGTAGGCACGCATCTGCCTCAAAGCACAACACAGCACCCAATAAGAGCCTGCACCATATTCCCATCACTTCATCAACAATCTACCCATCCATTATCCACCCGCCCATCCATCCATCCACCCATCCTCTGTTTTTTTCCCATCCTCCTCTGTTCCTTCTCTAGGCCCAGTCCAATCTGAAAGCTTAGTTGAGCTCCGTCTCTCTCGGCTTATCTTCAAAAGCTGCCTCTTTCATATGAGTAAATGCCTTCATTCCCAGCTCCTCTATGAAGAAGCTGATAAGGGATGTCTTTTATCCACAGCAGATAGCCCCCCCCCGACCCCCTCCCCAATGTGGGTGCTTGTGTATATTTAAATGCCTGCATAGCATATGCAAAATGATATGTGAGGAAACATATTTGTAAGTCTAGTGTGAATATTTTTTATATATTTGTGAGACTTTTTTATGCATGAGAATAGCTGATGATTCTATGGTGTGCTTCAAGCTATCTTCTCCTGCTGCTTGTCATTCAAATGTGACATTTCTATGATTACACATAATCACACACGACCTTGCAGGTGTCTCTAATAGGAAGTGATTAAGTGGGACAAGCTAATCATCGCAGTGCCTCATTCATGTGTGTGTACATGTATGCATGTATGTGTTCAAGAAGAAACTGTCTAACGAATTGATTGAGGCTGCAGAATGGATTTGTTGCCAGGCATGGAGAGATACGTTTTGTCTGTGTTTGTAAGCTGTTGCCAAATGCAGCTTCTGTCTTACACAACAAATATATTGATTGGCCATTGATGACGCAAATGTCACAGCGTCATTGAAGACGTTCAGAATGAAACTCCAGGCAGAGGTCTGCTCTCCACCATCTCAATTTTTCTTCTAAATACCCATTTTCTGTCTCTTTGGCTTACTGTCATCGTGCTTCTGTGTGTCTCTGATTACAGTCCCAGTGGACACATCCTGCTGTGTCTTGGACATTGTGTTATGGGAGCACAGAGTGGTTTAGCAGATGGTGGTAATTGTGTTACACTGCTTTTCTCAGATATGGGTGAAAATCTCTCTTCCTGTAGTAGTTTCGGGCCAAAGGAGCTGCCCCTGCTCTTTTTTTAGCCTCAGTGGAAGACACATAGCTGCATTTTCCAACATTGCCCTGTCCATTTGGAGCTCCTGCCCTACCCTCAAGCTTGAGGTCCCTCGAGTCAGTTCTCTCAAAGGACATTTGAATAAAATTTGTAACGCTATTTGAGCCAGTGCAAAAAAAATGATACTCCTCACTGCTTCCTGCGGAGCCCCAACTTCATTGACTTGGGTTTGTTTGCTTGAGGCCAACGATTGTGTTTAGGCTGATTTTAGCGGAATAGCGAGCGCAGAGTCAATGAGAATGATGCATTAGCAGCTCTGCATCTATTAAAGCTGCTTGCTGTTGTCGAAGCCACATGCCACTTTGAAGGGATTTATCAAGCCGCTTAACAAAGAGAGGTGATTGAATTCATTTGCTTACTAATGAGGAGGGATTGCAAATTGTACACTTCCCCAGCTACACTTCCACCTGTTAAAACCATTTGCTCATTACTGCATTAAAATTCAAGTTTGTTCTGTATTACAATCAAACCTTTTTGTCAGCTCAACAGCCGCCATTGTGCCTTTTTGGTACTCAAACTCATTTCATATGTGCTGGTTTTTGTTGGCTTTTGTCATTAAAGGTGGGAGCTACCTTCTGGTGCAAATTAAGTAGCGTAATATGTGTATTGTGCAAATGTATCTGTATCACCTCGTTTTTGGATGAACAATTTTACTGATTTATATTGTTTGAGTACTTCTTAGAAACAAATCCAGTTACCTTGAAACAAGGCAGAATTTTTAAAAACCACACTACTACGCCGTGGCACGTTGTTCCACAGAAAGTGTAAGGGCATTTGCAAAGAATTATATCATGGCAGGGTCATATTTCTAGTTGAACTCATTTGTTGAGCTGTTTTTCTTTTCCCTAATTCTATACAAAACACTCAAGTGTAATCAAATCCAATCAAATAACTATGTCGGCCGTTGTCATCTCTTTTCTCTCAGTCAATCAACAAAACTGAGTTTATTAGAGGTAATTATTCCCTGTTTGATGTTCATGATGTCTTGATCAGTCCTATTCTCTGGAGTGTTGTTGTGGAGAGCATGCTCTCCTGCTGGCCAGATTAACGAGAAATCCACTTTGTGTCAGCAGACAGACGCAGACAGACTGGAGTGGGTTAGCTGAGGCCCGTGCAGTCGGACGGGGTTACAGCATGTTAGCCAAAGGTCAACAAAGCTCTAGTTACACCAGAGTTATGTCATCAACTTTATAGAGAGGACTCCCTTGGATGCTGCCTAATAAATATGGGATTGATCCCAGTGATGTCATTTGTCAAAATTAAAAAAATATAGCAAATAACAAATTAACAGGCTTGATCAAATGTACGTAACATCTAAATTGGCAGCAGTGATTTCATTAAAAACATTTTTCATGATATAAATAAACAAAGAAAGATGATAAAACAAACATAACAGTGATGATTCCATTCACTTTAATTGCTCGACGATACGGTACTGGAGCACTAACCTTTTAAGCTGGTTCAACTTCAAAACATAAGTTTCCCTGCTGTTCTGAAATCATCTTAAAATAAAAACTGGAAAGTTTAAGTTGGATTAACTTGAATGATTAAAACAGATATTCACATTGAGATAATGAGAAAAGATTAGTTTATTCAACTAAATTCCTGTATGATGTTTAAAAGTGCAGTGTTTCAAAAATAAACATCTACTTATCTATCATTTACATCACTTATCTTCTAGTGACCCCTGACAAATGGAGAGTTTAGGTAATGTTGCTCAGTAAAACAGGAATGTTACAGTGTCACATTCAAATGATTTTCCAGACAATTGAAGTCCATGTGAGAGGAAGAGTTTCTTTCAGCAGCCAAAACTGTGATGCCCATGCTGGTAGGAGTGGTGGAACCCTTAGATTCATGCAGTTCCAACAGGAGCAGTCTAAGACTTACCACAGGCAGACTGGGAAACAGTCTGTTAAATCAAGATCTCACATGATGAGGGCTTAATCTAGTCTGTGTGCACTTTACAGTACTGCCCGCTTTGTGGGTGTTCGTCCATCCCAAATGACCTCAGAGCTTATTTTCAGTCTTTTCATTAGATCGTCTCCACTGTGCTCTCCCACGATAAGTAGCAATGCTTTGATGCTTGTGGACACTTCAGCAACTTTCAATCGAGATAAATCTCTGTGGATGCACAGCTGAGAGAAGGAGAGAGAGAAAGAGAAGTTATAGAGATGGGCCATTTGTTGCTGCTGTCTCGGAGATGTGGTTCCATTCCCACTTTGCAACCAGAGGGGACAGCTCACTATATCATTCAGCCATTTGTTATTTTGTCTGAAGCAGGAGTTTGCCAAAGGGGAGAAATGTCTGTCTCTTTCCCCAGTTGCCTGAAGGTGAAACCCATGCATCATTCTGCAGAGAGCATTTGTGCCTGTTTGCTTTTGCATGCATGTGTGTGTGTGTGTGTGTGTGTGTGTGTGTGTGTGTGTTTGTTCATGCAGATGTCCACATCCATATGTGTGAATAAAATGAAGGCTTATTCCTAAGCTATCAGGTGTCAGAGACTTCTGAGTGAACCAGATTGAATTCCTGTGATTCAGTTTTGTATTTCTTTGGTGTTAAACTAAACAAACCAGACGGGTTGCCTGTATTTTTGGACAACATCCGCTTATTTCCAGCTTCTACCTTCTTTATTTATCTATCTCTCCCTGTTCCTTTTGCTTTTGGCGGTGCTCCTCTTATTTTCTTATCTGCCATAGCTCTCTGCTATTGCATCTCATTTGTGCTCTCATACCGATATTAAAGTTTTCATATAGAGGTGAAACCAAGTTAATGTTCGACTTCCTGGTCCTTTCTGGGTGTTTATTTGCTTTGTGTGTCCACGAGCGGTGGGATATCTGTTTGCAATTCCCAGTGCTCCCCAGTGAATCGCAGTGATCCGTGTTTCTGCTGTTTCTACTGCAGTTATTAAAAGCCAGGGGAAAGGTTACAGTAAATGCCACTCAGCTGATGTGCAGCTCAAGCTTGCCAGACCTCACCAACCCCCCCTGCCACCCTGGGTTTTACTCTAACATTTTAGGGGAAAGTAATTTCACCTTACTTGATTTCTCCCCTCTGCTACACCCCCCAACATTGGCAACTGCATCTCTACTCTCCCTTCAAAAAACCTTCCATGCAGTCATATCTAAAAGTCTGTTAAAGCTGCCACAGAATTACAATTAAAAGCATGAAAAGCAAAAGCAGCCCCAAACCTTACCGAGCACCTGAATCTGACAAATTGGCAGTTTCCTCTGAATCCTCCCCCATACTCCTTCATGTCTCCGCTGTCCCTCTGAGGCTTCCTCCCCCGTCCTCCAGTTCCCTTGTCACCACTTCTCCCAGACACCCTGGGCACTCATCATAGAGGTCACGCACCTGTCGCCTGCTGTAAACACGAAATGAATAATTCAGGAGTCAGCGCTGGTTGAGTGCTACAGCTGATGGTCTCTCTGTGACGAGTGAAGATTTATCCCAAGGATTTGCATTATAATCCTCAGATGGAATCACACTACTGAGAAATGCTCTGTAGAGAGTGTTAGGACCCACTTGGAGCCAGACCGCATGTCCTTGACCTCTGTGGGTGATAAAGTAAGTTTGAAATGGCAGTCTGTAGTGGCACGAGGAACTTCTGCGACACACACTGCTTTGCATTTTTAGTAGTATCTGTGCTGATACAGTAGGACCAAATGCACTCTAAACTGGACTAACTGTTAATGAAAGAGCATCTCTCTTGGCCTTTGGAATGTCCTCTTCTCTCCTCTCTTCTCTTGTTTCCCATCCTCTCTAAGGTAACAGTCCGCAGAGGGAGCTGACCTATAACAGAAAGCCAGTTATATTTGAAAGAAATACCCAAGTAGCAGGTTGAGAGGCAGCAAGATGCCAGTTGGGGCTGCAGGGTAGCTAGAGTGATTGCTTTTCACTCCTTATCGCCACACCAGCAGGTGTCTAAGATGCGCTATACTGCGGCACTGGGGGGATTCACAATTATAATATCCTGGCCACCGGCTCAACCGTCACACCACACACACAACTCCCACCGCCACCCATCCATCCCTGTGCACTTCTTTTCTTACTCTCTTCACATTGAGTGAAATCCTGCTAGCCAATAGTAACTTTATGTTATGGCCTTGCTTCTCCAAACACCTGCACAGGCTCTGATAAGAACCCTTATCTGCTCAGCCTCATGTCTTTTTTTTCTGTACCCAGGCAGAGCAGGAGGGCCCTACAACTGGAGTGGAGGGTATATAGCACCACCATGGGTGGTCACATTGTTTCTTTTTTAACTTTGTTATTGTGTCTGGTGTGTCATGATGGAAAGGCTTTGGAAGCATGAGGAAATAGGCAGCTGCAGAGCGATGCGTGTAATCCTTTGCTGTAGTGAAGTTTTCCTATTTAAAGACACGCAGGCTGCCTGGCTCATGTGTAGCGCCTGCAGTACAATGCCTTGTGCATAGAATCATACCTTTATGCCGTTCTCCCATCTTTTTAATTACACATGAGGAATGAGAGGAGACATCTGCATGCCAGTACTCTGAGGAGGAGAGGAGGAAGAAGACAACAAAGGGCAGAGCAGCTTCTCACAAAGGCTTTCCAATTTGCAGCTTGCAGCTGTTTCTCTCCAGAGAGCTTGTCGAACAGCCCGTCCTCTCTCAGCCTTCAAGTGGCTCACAATCCAAACGCTAATTTCTTTGCTGCCACTGATTGGAGGCCAAACGATGACACTTTTTCTCCTTTGTTCGAAATGTGTTGACTGTTGCCTGACTCTTCTTCTCCATTAACAAGTGTTTAGAAGTGGACGTGATGAGAAACCGATTATTTGGGGACCACAGTTTTTCACAGCTGTACTTATGCACACATCACCTTCTGTTATTGAACATAGGTCTTTCTGCATCTGTCGTCATTGCACACTATATGCATTTATTGACACAAATGTTGGAAACTGTGTGCATGTGACTGTGTACAAATATTGAGCAGTTGGTGCATTGTGTTTGCTTGTTTCCTGACATTTCCCCACCATTGTTTCACCTTTGTTTAGCCGCATATGCTGTACAGGATTGAAAACCAATTGAGCCTAATGAATCCACAAGGCATGGTACTGCAACCTGTAAATTAAGTCCAACAGATGTGCTTCTGTAGATTAATCTACACACTCATGAGCAATTATTCTGGCAGTGACGCTGAGGCATGAGGCTGATTTGAAACAATTACAGCCCAGGTTGGGCAAAATTAGCTCGTTTATTTCACAAGGCTGCTGCTGATTGAGTGCCAGGGCATTTTTAAAAGCAACCAAGGGGTAATTGGTTTTTAACATCAGCACTGTCCTTCAGCCAACCTTTTAACCTGAGCACGGGCACTTGAGTGTTAAATTATTTCAGCAAATTGTCTCTCAGGTTTGCTTTCAGTTAACACAGATTATTTATAAGTCATATTTAGTAAGCATATGTGGCTAGTTCAAATGATATTTGAATTGAATTATCTTTGAATTGCTACTGTTTTTTTTTTCTTGAGGTGTTATCTACATTGGAGAATGGGAGGTAATGTATGCATTACCACCGCGCCAACCTTCACAGCTGGAGGACTTTTATTGCCAGACACATTCCTGTGCAATAATTCTCATATAACTGCATTTCTGTTCCTCAAATAATATAAGAGCTGTCTCCCACTTCCCTGCTTTGTGTTAAAAGGTAGAAAAAACCATCCTTGGCCCTACAGCTAGGACCCAAAAAGAACAGGAAAGCTTTACCTTTTTTAATAGCCAGTATACATTTCCATTAAGAGTTTTAATTGGCTGTAGAGTTATGCCTGAAAGCGGAACTCAAAATAGCTGTGTTATAAGAAAAGTCTAAAACAAAGAACCTGAAAGTAGGGAATGAGTGAGGAAAGTGACATTTTGTAAAAAACCAACTCAGGTGGAATTGGAGTCGATGATCAGCATGCCATTTGATGGCAAAAAAAAAAATCTGCACTAGAAGGCAATTTACTGGCTTGCTGCAAATACAACTTGCTTAGCAGGAGCTCCTTTGCATACCAATGAATGTAATAATACACAAGTAATGTTCAGTACAATGCTCTCTGCCAGCAGTTTGCTAGTGTCGTTTATATAAATAAAGGGAATGTTCTCGTCTGTGATAACTAAAAATCTCAGAATACTTGCAGCTGTGTAAATGAATCATTAATTGTAAAGAGCTTCTCCCCTGTGTGTGTGTGTGTGTGTGTGTGTGTGTGTGTGTGTGTACACATGCATGCAAAAGCAAAGTGTGAGAGGGAATGATACATTATGATGGATGGATCTCCTGTGCCTGCTGTCTCTTTGTTCATCCCTTGTGGGCCAGTGGGATGAAGGTGGCAGCTCTACAGCTCCCACTCAACCATTTTGTGTGTGTGTGTGTGTGTGTGTGTGTGTGTGTGTGTGTGTGTTACACTATTCATCTGAATTTCCGGAGAGGATAGTTTCACTGTGTTCAGCACAGCTACAACTTTCATTTTCATTTTGCATTCGTCACAGCCTCGTAAACACCTTTATGTCTGCCTCTCGGTGTATGAGTGAGGGTTTTCATCTCTTGCTCCTCTCAACTTATCAGCGGAGGAGTTAAAATTAGAAAGCAACCTCTGTCTTGCTTATTTTCTCCCGTTCACCACATCCCTCCCTCTAAAAGATCCAACCAGCCTGGCTCGCCCACCATATCTAATCAATTTATAATGACTTGTCACAGTTGGCATGACGGCTGTGTGATGCTTGGTTGACCAGCCAGATATTTATTCATGTAAAAAACTATGTCACACTTAATGTCACTTCCACAAATGACTCAATTTGCTAAGGAAATGAACCTCATCTGAGTTCCTGTCAATCCTGCAAAATTCCATGCCCTGGGTTTTTGCATATGTGTGGGCATGGCACAGCTTTGAATTAGTTTGTTTTTTCAATGTCACTGCAAGATGGTATGATGCTAGTTATGATCATGAAAATGGAGATGATGCCGTTGACTCTCTCAGACAGATGTTTAAACTGTCATAGTTTACCTTTGATCATCTCCCACCTTTTTAACAGTGTATTATAATATATATATATATTTGTTTTAGATGGAAAAGTCCGACAGCTGTCATTATCTTTGTAAAGCAAAGGGAGGAGATTAAGGAAAGTGTGGGTGACTTATTAAAGCTGCTCACCCTAAGGCTCGAAAGCAAATAGAGATGTTTTTTTCTTTCTTTGTTGTTTATCGTCACACTGAAGTTCTGTGTACAGCTGCTGCTTCTGCAGAGCAATGGCTGGCCGTCGGCACCATCTGCATAGATTAATGTGTTTGATATGTTCCTTCTCCTCCTCTTTTTTCCTGTGTAGCATCAGGATTCAGCAGCATCTCTGTTGCCCGCCCGTAGTCGTCTGCCTCGTAGGGCTTCACAGTGGGGAAGCTGAGCAATTTGTTTCTGGATGGCTTTAGGCTTATCGTCTCAGCTTGACAGATGGGCCTTGCCTCTGCTCAGGTTGGGTTCGGTAGCGTTGCGCTGTTCGCTGCTTGCCTGACAGAACTCATTAAAGACGCTCCCTGGGAGAAGAAGCATCTCCACACGGTCCTGTTACCACCGCCGGACTGCTGCGACTCACTACTGAGACGAACAACGTAGACCCAAACATACTGCTGAAATCTTTTCAGTAGTTTGAGTTAAATTTAAGGAATTATTTATTATCTTTTCAAAAAAGCAACATTATAAAGTAACATTATAATAAAAAGACAAATTACAGTAATTTCAGGGTCATGTTGACCTCACCTCTGTCATTGTTCGGCACTTCTTATAATTGAATTTTAACATTGTTGTTTGTCAATGCAAGTAACACAGGCAAAGGTTGATATCTTTCTCTATTGAGGAAGCGTCACAGCTGAAGCCAGAGGCTGTGTATTGATAACTGTATATTTAAACTTCAATGTCAGATCATATTTATTGGCTGTAAATTAGCATCTATGTACCTTCTATATCCACACTGTAACAGAACTACATGGTGGCTAAATTTTGCTTATAAATCTCCTGCACACTTATCTCACTTCATACTTCTTATTTTGTGTTCTGTGATTAATGAAGCATTAAAATAATGATGTAAATTTACCTGAGCAAGCAGGAGAGCAGAAGCCTGACTTAGTACAGGGTTTTTGGGTTGACCGAGAGATCAACAGAACAGATTCAGTGTCTGACTTTGTATAATTCCTCTAAAACTGCATGTGAAAGTAAAGTTATGAAGTCATCTTCTTTCCTGAGAGTACTCTATTTTCAGTCAGGGGGCAAACCGTGCTTAGCCTTGCATATAATCAGGCCACATAGAGCAATCTGTCACCTCCTGCAATCCAGGGTAAAGCAAGAGAAAGAAGGGCAGAACTACATATGAGAGATTTTTTTAAAGAGCAGAATAGATTCGCAGAAAGGAAGTAACAGTCCTGAGATTAAATATAATCCTCCATAAGAAATATCTTCATAACCATATTAGAGTTTGACTCCGCTATCTCTGCTGGAAATATCGCAGCCAACACTTTTATCATGTAGCTTTTCGCATCCCTGCTTGCTCTTCTCCCCTCACATGGACAAGCCGACACTCGATTGTTCAGACATCAAACAGGGTAAAGTTGGAGCTTTGTTCTGCTCAAATATTCCTTGCACATATTTGCACATATTTACCGAATAAACTGTATCTGCCTGCTGTGCACATCGGAATACAAACTGTCATGTGAGCACACACAGTCATCAACTTACACACTCCAGTACACAATATACAGTCACAGTGCTGCCAGCATGGCATGTCGAGTGACCCAGAAAAAAAGAGTGAAAATATTATTCAAAAAAACAACGTTAAAAGCTGTAAAGGAAGGTGAGGAAATGAGAGAGGTAGAGGACGGAGGATAAAATGAAAGGGATCTTTGTGGAAATTTTAAATTGCATGCTTTTGTGAATAGTTTATATTGCTCTTCTCAAAACAGGAAAGTGGCTTGCAGACTTAAAAGCCTAAAAAAATGTCAATTTGAATGCAAAAGCAGCTGGAATCATGCATTTATTTGGCCGCATTCCAGATTTGCGTCTCATATTTAGAGTAACGCTGTATGCATCATGATGAGATCCTATCTGCAGCTGTAGAAAAGCATATAATTCTTGCCTGTTTGATGCAACTGTGCCACTCAAATTGGCTTAATTGGGGGCCTAATTTAAGTTCTTTCATCATCTCTGTACTGTTTCATCTACTGTAATCCATCCAGTAGCATCCTATCTTAAACTCAGGTTTGCAGATTATCATCGTATTTTAAGGAGTGGAGAATAGAAGTTAGGGAAATATGGCTGGGGATGGAGAGGAATAAAAAGTTCCAGTCTTTAATTAAAACTGATTGTGGTTAATGTTCTCCGTCCATGCTATAATGGTTCCCATGTTGGCCCTCACACCACCTCCTGATCAAGCGGAAGCTAATTGGCTGTTAAGAGTCATTTTTCTCTCCCTCCCTCTTTGTCTCTCCCTCTCAGTGGAGTATATTTGGACATCCAGACGCAGTGCAATGTCATTTCATGCCCTCTTATGGCCGTGAGACTCTAACACACCATGAGGCCAATTTCCAGGTGCAGCGCGTGTGAGACAGACATTTGCATAGCATGTCTTAGGTTATTTCATACCTCGGTCAAAGAAAAGCCTGTGTTTATTGGGTTTTTGTAACTAAAAGGCTCCAGTTCTATATTTCTGCGGAGAGTTGTAGTTGTCAGCTGTTCTGCCCTGTCAGATCCAGTCCCATCAGAGGCAGGGCAGCCGCTGCTAGGAAGTTTGTGGGGTGGCTGGGGGATGGTGAAACACTGTGGCAACAGTGTGGCAGATGCACAATGAGCATCGTAGTGTTATGACTCTGAGTATGCGTGTCAGGACTCGAGTGTATGCACATTTGATACTGGCATATGAGGACTGCGCTAAACATCATCAAAAAGAGAGGTTATTTTGTGTACTTGGCAACTGACAAAAGAATCATCCACATGGTGCAGAGTAATTATGCTCATATTGTGCTTGCGCTTGGGTTTATCATTTGACCGGTCAGCAATTTCCCTGCTAAATACATTCATGTTTAGATGTGCAGATATTCATTATCACAGCTGGATAATCAGATCAGAGGCCTGATGGTGAAAGTCCAACTGACAGTCAAAATGTTACTCAGAAGGTAGTCACAGCTGAGCAGTAAAGATGTGGTGCATAATGCCCTATATACTGAAGAAAAAAGACAATTGCTCTTACCCCAGTGATCCCACAATCACTAAGAAAAAAAACTGAGACAAAGCCAACTCTTCTCTGGTGTATTCTTTTAAAATGTTCTTACACAAAGGATTTCATCATGCTTTCCTTTTTTGCTAGGCTCTATTGGAAACTGCATAATCAAAGTCAGCGTAGTCCGGTACGTTATTTTACCTCAACAAGCAGTATTTTGTTTATACGAACAGTATAGCCAAAGTCATGTGTCCTCGGGGGTCCACAAGGGTGTATCGCTTGCAGCAGTACAGTGTCTGTTTTTACGCCTCTGTGGGCTAGACCAACCACTATTGAAACTAGGTGTCGAGAAATACAACTAAAATGAAGCATTTTTAGGTGAAAGATTTTAAAATATTTTCAGAAAAGACATATTTTCCCACTTCTAAAGTTTGAAGCAAAGAACAGAGCTCAAAGAATGAGAATTGAACAGCCGTCTCCCGTGTTAGTCTGAAGTTTTGTTGACCCATCCATCCCCAACCCCGACCTCCTCTCCATGAGGACTTTGTTGCTCTACAATGAGGCACCTTACTTCCTCCTTTCCTTTCGTTATAGTGACTATGGCCACTAGTGGGCTTTGTCACTTGAACGTAAATATATGTTGTATTGGGGCACTGGCTCAAACGACTGATGCTGTTGTTCTTTTTGGGAGGACAGTCTCAAAATGGCACCTGTTTTAAGCAAGTTTGTATGAATCAACATTGTGGTGCGTCTTTTGAGAGACAAAAACAGGCAGAAGGAAATAGAAGGTGGAAATCCATTCACCCAACTCCAGCATCTATCCCACATAATTACACTGGGCCACAAATAGAAAGGCAGTTTTCTTTCCTCCCCGACCCTCTCCTTTTTTCCTTCCTGTGCCACTCAGCAGCACTTTGCAGGGATTCTCAGAGCACGAGGATGGGGCGGGGGTATTTAGATGTGAGAATTTATCAGAAACGGGAGCACTGAAGTGATGACAGGAGAATTACATTTAAAGGACTAAAAGGTTGAATGTCTAATTTTGCGAGAGCGGAAGTGGAATGAGGAGGGAAGGCTCAGTGTGTTTGCTTGTGTACGTTGGAATCCATTTTTTTCTCAGATGAGCAAGAAGAAAATAATTGAAAAATCAATGTTTGAATTCTAAGGCTCGGATGCACCACACAAACATACACGCATCCGAGTAGATGCGATGTGACGGCGGCTGTTGTGTAACCAAGCCCAGTGAGTCATGAGAGGGAGGAATGCGTTGTTGTGATGGTTGGAGGAGGAGGAGGCCTGCCTGGGGAAAGACTGGCAGAGACAGTCAGATAAGTTAGCAAAGTCATCTGGGAGAGAGAGAGAGAGAGAGAGAGAGAGAAAAGAGGCTGGACATTTTGTTTCAGGCCTTGCCTCAACTGCCAGTGGTTGTCTGGACCCTAGACCACAAGCGAGGCGTAAATAAACCTGAGCCTTGACGCAGACGACTCTGGAGAGAAAGAACATACTGTATGTGCACATAACCACATACGCATGCAAACACATACATATGTGCAGACACACACACACACACACACAACATTAAATGAGTGGAAAAGGACGCAGTGTGATAGAAGGAGGTTATCAGGCGCTGCAGGCTGAAATAAACCATCCTTCCTCAGTTGCACACACACACCAACATACAAAAACACAAGAAATGTGCTTGAAAAATGTATGTTGCTTTGCTTTAAAGTGTACTCCTACTGGAATCCCACACAATATGTGCCAAGTACAAAATTATACCTTTTTGTGTATGTGTGCGTGTTTGTGTTATGTGACTGCGTTTATTGACATCCTCCTTGCCCTGGGAGCTATTTGTTTTCAGAGGTGTGTAGGCAGTTCTGTTTGTATATGTTTCTGTGTGTGCATGTGATACCGGTCTAGTACATGTAACCCAAGCACGCACACTCAGTCGATCGCTGTCGTACATGCCTGGATTTGGGCTGTGCCTCAATGGCAGTGTTATCATCCAAATAGGCAAACAGCCAGCCTCTGATTTAATAAGCTGCCTGGAGAGTCACAGAGAGAGGTGGGGAAGCACTATCAGCAGATAACTGTCCTCCCTGCAAGCCTAGTT
This sequence comes from Sander lucioperca, assembly GCF_008315115.2. Lineage (NCBI taxonomy): Eukaryota > Metazoa > Chordata > Actinopteri > Perciformes > Percidae > Sander > Sander lucioperca. The sequence goes on along the minus strand of NC_050193.1, from coordinate 3,791,354 downwards.
TTTTTCCTCTCATAGCCCTGCCAAGAGAAGTCTCAGCTTCTCCTTGTTTTCTGTGTGAATGTGTATGTGTTTTGAGTGTGTGAGCGATCCCCCGCTGGCTGCTGCCTACGTGTCTGTAGGCTACATCCATACTTTGCTACATCTCTCTGGGTGTCAGACAGACAGCAGAGGAGAGCCACACATGGCAAAGGCAGGCCTGAGCCCAGCACTGAGGAGCATATGCTCAGAGCTTTAGTCTTTCAGCCCCCCAACCCACCAACCACATACACCCCGCGTCATGGCTGCCAATCCTGCCAAGCCGCAGAAAGCCACGGGCCAGACCACTGACAGATTCCCCCATCTATCACTCTGTTCTGTACTACACACAGGCCATACAGAAGTATCATCATCATACCACAACCTTGAAACCAATGTTAAGATTAAAAAAACACTACCAATATGCCACAACAAACAGGAAAAAAACACCACAAAATTGTTTGTTATTTTATTGACTGTGATGGCTTTGTTGCCATGTTTGAGCAGTCTAGGTTAACGATAAGTGGAATAGCACTACATTTCATCCAGTCCTTTTAGGAATTCTTTTCAGAGCCAATGGTGAGACGGTTGTGCCCTTTTTGTAAGGAGACTGTGCTAGAGACCGCAGAACTATAATTAAGTTGGCTTTTTTTAAGCCATGATCTTTTTAACACCTTAACAAAGTGTATTAGTTAATGAAAACATTGTCATTGTGTTCAAAATTGGATTGTGTTTGTGAACTAGTTTAGATTCAGTGAAGATTTCCCCTCAGGATTTGGTAATTTGCCATGTTTTTAATGACATTAGTGTTGAATTTGCACTGACCTTAGCTTAGCAAAATGCAGTTCTTTAATTCTTTCAGTCCTTTGTCTTCATTTGATTTTCATACGCAACACAACTGGTTTGATATTAAACACTAATTTTCAGTGTTGAGTGTGATAAAGTAATTTTATTTTAACAACATGATAGCTTGGTAACCTAAACAGAGTAGTACCATACACAGTGCACTCCCAGCTATGAATATATTACCAATTTGTCACTGTGACACCAGTGTTTCTGTCTTCACCTTTCCCTTTTTGTATCCTACCATCTGTTTCTGAAATCTTGGACATCTCCCTTCCCCACCTTCAGAAGAAGTTATTTTTTTGGCCAATCTCCTCTATTTCTAAGCCGCTGGTATTGTTGTAATGGTCAGTGATTGCTTTTTTTTTGTTTCTGGTGTGCGGCATCACACAAGAGTATAACCGCCTTACTGTGTGTGTGTGTGTGTGTGTGTGTGTGTGTGTGTGTGTGCGTGCGTGCACGCATGCGTGCATGCGTGTTGCAGGAGGGCTCACATGATAGGCATACTTTGGTGTGGCCACGGTGACCTGCAGCTGACACCGATGATTGATCCTAGTGCTGGGATAAGTGCCTGTGCACCAGTAAGCACACTGGTCCACTGAAACGCAGCCAAGCGGGAAATTAGAAATCTCTTCATCCCTGGTCCATTTGAAATTCAATATCTCCCATCTTTCCAGGCACCTTTCCTCAGCCAATAAATCTGTAATTAAATGATGTGTTTTTGTGCGTGTGTGTATGTACATGAGGACAGGTGGCTTGTCCTTGGGGGATCAGTCTGGGCAATTGGGGTGATGGGAGTATTAAGTCTCCAGTAAAACTGCCCGTACACCTCCTATTGTCTTCATAAAAACAGAAACACGCACTGTATTGTCCCAGATACAAGCACATGCACACTCCTACACACATTAAAGCTGTGCAATGTGTGTCGGATGTCAGCTGGAGGTGTAATGGTGCCTCTGGTATCAAATAAATCAAAGTCAGGCCTCCTGTGAGCACAGCACGTGACCTTTTGGAAGCCATCGGTGCCATTCCACAATCACACTGGAACAGAAATGTCCCTCATGTTAACGTTTTCCTTTGTTTCTTAACTTCCAACATCTATCTCTTTGTGTTGTCCAGGTACATCGGCCCAGGGCAGCCCCCTCCTGGCTTCCCTTCCTGTCCCAGGACGGCCTCTGCAGCCTCCGCTTGACCTCAAAAATCTACTGCCCTTCAGACTCAATGGATCCTCCCCCCTTAGCCTCTTCCCTAACTTTAACACGGTGAGTGCAATGGCTCTTTCCACCTGATGTCATAGAAAATAGCAATAAGATAACATACATCTAGGAATTTCATCCATTAAGGTCTCTAGCACAGGCCAAGATAACCTGTAAATGATACAGTGCCTAATTGGATCCACCAGAAATATCATGTGAATAGGTGACTCATTTCACCACCGAAAAATATTGTGTATTGTGTAATAGTGTGTGTTTGGTAATGTGCTTTTTTAACCTTCTTGCAAAATATCAGTGGTATTGATTAAAAAGCATGCATTCTGGGGCAAGAACAACCTTTATTCTATGGGTTCCACATGCTTCATAAATTTAGTGTCAATCTTCAACCTCATGATCAGTAAGAGGTATAAAGACAGACAGACAGGCCTATAAAATTGTGTCCTCAGTGATAGCCACCATGTTATTCACCATCTCACTATCTCTTCTGCCAGACCTTAGCTTCCAGTACTCATCCCATAAACTCTACTGCTGTCTCTGTGCAGAGGCCTTACCTCAGGTTCGGGGTGCTAATCGTTATTCAAGCAGTGTTTCACCTCTCAGCATTCCAGTTGTCACCTCAGTATCAGCATCTCTACAGATGAGACCCATATTATTTAGTTTCGAACATCAGCAGAAAACTGTTCGGGTTTCAAGCCCTTTGGCTCTGATGCTTACATTGCCTCAGTGCCTGGAATTAAAAGCCTGTATCTTTAATTCTTCACTTACCAGAGCTATATCCATTGTCATTTTTGTGTGTGTATGTGTGTAGGCACTTCGGATTTCTTTGATCCCAGTGTAACGCTGTGTGTGTGTGTGTGTGTGTGTGTGTGTGTGTGTGTGTGTGTGTGTGTGCATGAAGGTGTGAGTGTGTGTTCACTTCCCTCATCGCACATTGTGAAACCATCTCCAGTTCTGGTCTGTAAATGAAACATAAGCCAGAGCTTTCACTCCAGCATATACTTTACACCTTTTCAAACCAAGCGAGAAAGGGGGGGGGCAGAGAGGTAGGGCCACACAGATATCTGGCTGGCTGGTTCGTACAGTGGAAGATATGTGTGAGGGGGTGGATAAACGTATGCTGTATGATGTGTATGTGTGTATGTAGGGGGTCTCCAACCTGCTATTTGAAAAGTGAAGTTTATTCATTTGTTCTGCCGCCCACTGCTTTGGGTGGCCTATACTGCCCTTTGGAGGATTGAGCATGCCCAGCAGAAAAAGCAGCATGGAAAACAGTTATTCCTCTAACCGCCTCATGTATTTATATTAGTGGTGGATGCAGTAGGGAAGGTCTCTGGTCAGTGTTTTGTCTGTGTTGTGCTTATGTTTCAATGGGAAACTTGCTCTTTCTATTTTCAACCCAATGTCTGTGACTCATAGCTCTGTTCAAGCCTTTATGTTGTCTGATAAAAATGTGTGGGGCAAACCACAGCAAATATATCACAGAATTTAAAGCACTGTTTTACTTTTGCACATCATGCTTCTTTTATTAGAAAAAAATAAAGTTATTGCAGAAGAAAATGGCAGTAGAAAGGGGCAATAGATTATTAATGAATGCAGCAGGAAATCATACTTACAAAGTTGAAATAATATTTAGTCTTTCAGTCATTGTTAAATAGAATACAACTCGCAGTAGGATGTGGAATCTACCGCAACCAGAATGCAAAAATTATGATAACTGTGGAAATAACATCAAATCAGTGTTGCTTCAGTCCATGGAGGAGATGATTAGCCTCCATAACACACAGTCTGACAGCGCAGCTGTGGCATTAATCACAAAGTCCATTCAACCGGGAGCCCCAGGTTCTCTAAGCCCTGATAAGGCACACGTTGTCCCGGACGTGTGCAGGGGGGAAGATGAATGAACCTGTCTCCAAAACTAAATATCCTCTGGTTCCCCTGGTGTCCCATCTTACATCCCCTCCCCTCTCTCTGTGTGTCTCTTTCTCTCTACCTACCATGAAACCCCATCACGGACTCAGCCGCTCGGCGCAGGATAAGTTCTGTCTGCACCAGGATGGCGAGGGCTTGGACAAAAGACTCATTTATAGCAGTCGGTTCAGGATGGCTGCGGACGAACAATGGGCACATTCTTCAGTTCCTAAAACAAATAGCTGTGTGCAGCCTGCCCTGCTAAGGTGGACAGAGGGAAGCAGGATTGGGAGAGCTAGGTTTCACTGGTCAGGCTTCGGCTGGTGAAGGGAAAAGTCAGTTGCTCCCAGAGGTAGCGTTGAATCATGTTGTTGCGTGTGGAGGCCAAAAAAAAGCAACAAAGGCAAAGTTAGTCCTGAGGGAGAGATATACCACCAGCATGGAGGTTTCAGTGCCAGGTGTGTTTATTTCCCCTCTAACACCTGGCCTTCTTGAGGAATCCATAGTAAAAGGACTCCACTCTTGCAGATGAGGCCATTGCCTTGGACATGGCACAGCTCTTTGTGTGGTACCAAGGAATGTGATGTTCAGGCTTGTGTATCAGAAAGAAAGCAAAGCAGTGTGCCATCGCTGCTGCCATCAATACACCAACATTTCTTGATCTCTGGGCAGCTCAGGCTGTCTGTAGTGCCATCGGTGTGGTTCCAGTGAGCGGTCTAACTCAGTGTGAGAACAACACTCTCCCAGTTCATTCCTCTGCCAAGCAAGCAGAGGAATGGACTAGGCCAGGCCCTGGGCCAGCCTGGGGAGAGATCCAAGACGATTGTTATATGTGATACCATGCTGAAGGGTGCCGCAATGAATTCCGCTGTCGTTGTGGCATGCAGACCTTCTAATGAAGCCTTGGCTTTCAATCTACTGTTTATAGTTTGCCGTCCTGGGACTGTCTGCAGTCTATTCACAGACAGTTAAAGCTGAATTAGTCTGCCCAAAACCCTTTCCAAACTTCCCTCTCAGCTGCACTGACTCATAATGTATTAGACAGTCACATAACTGAGATTACAATGAACTCTAACTGCATTTAAATACGAGCTGTAGTGAGGCTTTTAACAACAGGGCAATGCAGTTGTGTTAAGAACAAACTAACTTATCCTATAGAGCCTGTGTGAAGAGGAACATGAAGGCTAAAGCTGGATTTATAGTCTATGCAAGGGGTCAATGGGAGTCCCCCCCCCCCCCATAGATACCTATGGTGTAGGTTTTGATTTATAGTTAAGCGTCAGATTGAGATAACCAGTAGCATATATTGTACATGATCAGGCTGTATCGTGCTTCAATTATATTCCCCACAGTAACTGTGTGTACATTCTTTAATTTACTTTGTGATACAGGGCTTCGGTGGGCTACACACATACTTACAGAACAGGAGCTACATCCAGGTAACTTATAACGCCATTTTGCCAAATGTCATTACATAAATAGAAGACTGCCGCTGTGCCGTCGCTGTGTTTACCTTTTATTAATTCATACAGAGTGATGATCGCGGTGAACAGAAGGTCTGCAGTGTAATGGCTATGCTAAATATGTGTTACTGAAATGTTGTGTTCACTCTCAACAGTTTCTAAAAGCATCAGAAACTTGAATGAGAAAACACACGTAGCTTAAGCTGACCAATCACAATTCATACAGTCCTCAACATTGCCACTTGTACAATAGCCCTGACGTGTAGTTATATTTCTGGGGAGGCGCACGTGTACAGGTAAAGTGTAACCCCTTGACGCAGAAGTATAAATCCAGCTGATTACAAATTGATTGCAGTTATAGCCCCATCTCAACAGTGTTAATAAAGCAGCAAAGATCATGGGCAGATCTCTGAATAATCCTTTAACTTAAAGAAATGCCTGCATTATGGGTGGATGTAAATCTCCTTTAAACTTGCATCATGTTTTCATTTTTTTTATCAGCAAGAACAATATTAGGAGCCATTTTTTTCAGTATTGTGAGTATTTCTATCCTGGACACTGTGAATCAAGCCCCACTTCTCTCAATACAGCATAGGGCTCATCTTGGCTCAGCCCCATTATGGAGGTCTGCATGCTAAATGAAAAGTGTTTTGAGCGTGGCCGGGTTGGTTCAGTGGGTAGAGCAGGCGCACATATACTGAGAGGTTTATGCCTCGACACAGAGGTCCAGGGTTCGAATCCGACCTGTGACGATTTCCTGTATGTATTCCCCTCTCTATCCCCTAGCTCTCCTATCAAATAAAGGTGGAAAAGCCCAAAAAATAATCATTTACTGTGAGGTAATGAAGAGAAAACTGCAACAGAAAGACAAAAAAAAAATCAATGAGCCATTAGTTTAGTTAAGTAGAAACAGGAACTGTTGCAACAGCACAAATGCATAATATACTAAACAATACTGAGTAGTCTACTGTCATATAAGTCAAATTAAATCATGTTGCTAGACATAAAAATTCAAGCAAGCATGCTACCCCCATTGCTTTGGGAATAGCAAGTGAAACAAAAAAGAGAAAGCAGGGAAATTACTACACAAGTGAGAATTGGTAAAGTATGGAAACTAGTTGCATGGGATTTACATATAAAGATGCATGAAGAGATTTATCTTAAATAATTATGTAAGTTCAATGCTCAGCACACCGACACATGTTTTCCGTTAACCAGCTGATTAGACCTCTTCTCGGACTACATTTACACGTGGCCGGCTATTTTCATAAACGGACATTTAGAACCTCTACGTTTTCAGAAAAGTGTTCGTTTACATGTACCCGTGTATATATGCTGTCAATGTTGTTAAGAGCATGCCACACCTGTAGGTGGCATTGTAACGAGAAGCTCAAGCCCATGTTAGCCAATCACAATCCCGAAAATAGCAACAACAGCAACGAATCACTTCCTCTTTCTCTCTCTCGGCTGCCTAAACCTCCGTTTGTCTCAGTTTACATGCAAACGTGCAAACGAAGTTTTCCAAAATCTCCACTTTGGCCGGAGTTTTTAGAAATAATCGTTTTCTGTGATAAAAATGGGGTTTTCGTGTAAATGAGAGGCCAAACCGCAGGAAAATATCTGCATCTTCCCTTCGTGTAAACGGGGTATTAGTGTAAAGTTGGCCCATATCCCAACTTAACAGGTGCAACTGAATAGTGAGGAAGATATCGATCAAGAACATTGCGTACAAACCCCCACTGTCCCGAGAAGAAGTCTAATTAGACGAATAAGTGGAAACACCTGTGTGGGTGGACCATAGGTGTTACATTTGTGTACAAATAATTGGCATTGTTCAAAGCAGATTGAAAATGAAAAATATAGTATTATTGTAAAACATTTTGAAAAAGAAAATATCTTAAATAGAATACAGTTTGATATATCAATAAGAAATTGTGTGGGATAAGTAATATCATCAGTGAAATTGTTGTTGCACTGCAGACTTGTGTCAAAAAAGAGCTTGAGAGTCTCAAGCAAGGCCATCTTTATGTGGCGTGTCAATATATTGTATAAACTGGTGATTTTTCCTGTTACTGAATAGATATGTCATCTAAAGCTCAGGTCTTAGATTATATTTAAGCAGTCAAGCACTGTTTGACTTTCTTTCTACTGGCCAAGGATTTGTTTCTCAAAGTTATGTATATATCTGTTGTTGTAGTAGTTCTTCTTGCTACTTAATTAAACTTGGCATGGCTTGTTGATTTCCCCTGTGCCTGGTATACTTTGTGTACCTGCTCACTTTTGCACCGTAACAAAGCAGAAAAGAGTAGAAACAGTTGGCAGCCATCTATTGTTGAAAAGCATTACAATCAGCCAGAATATATTTACATTTGTAATTAATACAGTCACACAACATTCAATCGTTGTGACAGTGTAGGAGCAATGCTTAATTAGTTGTCATGCAGTATAGTTTGATGAAATGTAGAAAGTAGGCCTTTCCACTCCCTCTCAGGTGGTTAGCTCTTATACTGACATGTACCCTACCCTCATCTAGCGCATCATAAGGAGTATGGCAGTATGACTCTCAAAGCATTTCTGCTTTTCTCTTTTATAAAAAGTAACAAAATAAAAATATGGTCAAGTTACTATTTACTCCATGCATGTACTGTAGGCAAAACAGCCACTATTGTCAGAAAAGTCGTGCACAAATGTTTCACACACATTCCTTGCAGGGAGAAACTCAAACATTCCCCTCACATCACAGGGTCATGCAACCTCATGCTATTTTTAATTTGTGCCAGATTTATCGTCAGCTATAACAGGTAGACACTCCCTGCTTGTCCCTGATTTCTTGTTATTAGTTTATTTTTATTTTTTAAATCTTTAATCACTATGATGAACATGTGAGGAGTGTATCGTCTTCATCCCCTCTGGTTCCATGCAGGGGGTTTTAAGATTGTGGCAGCACTACAAAAACTGAACATTTTAACCTTCATGAAGGTAGGGTTTATTGCAAGACTGTTGAATTAGACTACAGTAGTTGGAAGTATTTGAGCAAAATGTTGTGCTGTCTGCTGATGTATTAGGGGATACTTAATAAAAGTATGGCCACACTAAAGATTGAATCTTGTCTTACTGGGGAACACCCTCAACTCAAGAGTTCTGCTGCAGAAACATTTCTCATTTGGGAAAATAAAATCTTATAGGCAGCACTAATATTGTTTGTGTTGGTCTTTTCTTACTGTCTCTCAGATGGACCCTGTCCAGAAGGCAGTGATCAACCACACATTTGGTGTCCCTCAGCCCCTCAAGAAGAAACAGATTATCTCCTGCAACATTTGCCACCTGCGCTTTAACTCAACGGTAAGAAAAGTTTTAGTGGCTTCATGCCTTGGTGTTTACGAGAAATGTAGAAAGCTTGTGGGACGATAAAAGAGAGAAAGAGACAGCATGCCAGACTGTGTGATGTACAACATAAAAGCAATCTATTCCAAAAAGTGAGACTAGCCTCAGAAAAACAAAACTCTTTGTTTTGTGCTGTCTTCTTGAATGTTGTTTTTTGAAAATATTGTCGTCCCTTAATTACTAAAGCCCATCCACTGACTGTGTGTGTGTGTGTGTGTGTGTGTGTGTGTGTGTGTGTGTGTGTGTGTGTGTCTCTGTCTGTTTGTCTGTTTGTCTGTTTGTCTGTCTGTCTGTCTGAGGGATTAGACAGCAGGGAAAGCTGTCGTTTATCAGCAAAGAGCAGAAACAATCAGTAGCCCCAGCAGGAAGCAGCATTCTCGGCTTCTCTTTCCATTTCTCCCATCCTTAACACCCCTAGCACGCGCACTCATACACAAATACACATACTGTATGCTTGCAAACATGCACGCTAGAGCACACACATGCACACAGAGAGACACACAGACAAACATCCCATGACATTCATGCATATTCACACAAACAAATAGACAATAGTCCAGAAAGCCTTAAGACATTAATGTCTAGGCACTATAAAACACACACAGACACACACACACACACACACACACACACACACACACACACACACACACACACATTTTTTTGGACTCCATCTTCAAAGAAGGGCTGAGGCACAGGAGACAGCAAACTGAGGGGGGAGAGGAGACTCAGACGTGCTCCTCACACACTAGAGCAAATCTCATTCCCTGCCTCTGCACACCGAATTAAAGAGAAGTGAAAGGTCTGACTGTAGCTTTATCTGTCTCTCTGAGAGCATGAATACTCTCCTAACACTTCCACGTTCCCTCCTCAGACTTTGCTCACATATTAAAAATCAAGTTATCCTTATGCATAATGCTCAAAGGGGAAATAAGTATGCTTTCTCTACTGCTCATTATAGCACAAATTGACCTTAAAGAGCAACTTAACGCTGGCTGAAAATCTTGTTTTTGCTGACCTCCTGTGGTGTGCCAGTGCACTGTGACAACATGAAAATACTGTACAGTGTCGCTTAGAGGTAGTAATGCTAGTCGTTGCTGCCTTCTAGTGGTCAACATTTTCAGAAATACGCTTATTCACTTTCTTAGGTTAAGTGATAGGATCAATAACACTCTTATATGTGTATGCTAAATATGAAACTGAAGTCAATAGCCAGTTAGCCTAGCCTAGTCCAAAGACTAAAAACAGGGAAACAGCTAGCCTGGCTCTCTCCTAAGGTTACAAAATATTTCTAACTGCACTTTGAAACTAAGCTGGTTTTACAGGGGAGCGTATGCCGGACTATTTCTTAGTCAGACGAAGTAACTTCTTGGAGTCTTGTCATCACTGTGAGGTTGCCAGGTAGCCAGTGCAGAGTCCAGGACATTGCTACACCTGTATGAGATATAGCCCAGCACACAACCCCCCTCAAAACCACAAGGTGTCTTTTTTTTTTTTTTACTGATTTAATAACAAGATGTTTCGCCGTTATTCTGCCTCGCTGTTCAGTATAAAAGATACGGACATGGAATGGAGGGACAGAGTTGTTCCACTGTTAAGCTGGCAGCAGAGGTAACAGAGCCTAGTTGACGTCTGTTAGGGACAGTCGGCATGCCGGGACTACACACAAACACACACACACATACACTAGACGCCAATGCTGTTGTGTTACACGTCCCTTCTTTTGCTTCCGGAATGCCAGCATTCTATCTAAAACCACACACTGGGGCAGCATTAATGCCAGCGTTGTTGGGTTCAGTCTAAAAAACCAGAGTCGACGTGATGGTGGATCTTCTTTACGGCAGTATTGTGTAATCTCTGTGTAAAAGAGGCCATTGTTAGGGGGATTATTACCTTTAGACAGACTAAACTAGCTGTTCCCAGCTGCTGCTAACCAGCTGCTGGCTGTAGCTTTTAATTACTTTTACAGACATGAGAGACATTCATCCAACTTCTCTGCAAGAAAGTGAATAAATATATTTCCCAAAATGGCGAACTATTCCTTTAATGTCACACTAGAGGAACACCTGAGGGACCTGAGTGCCCTCTGGTTTCCTTGGGCCTTTCTACTGTGAAACTAAAAAGCCTTTATTTTAGTCCAAAAATGGAAATTAAATAGTTTGAAGAGGTGTCGCCAATACAGCATTTTGCATGCTAATGTGGATCATCAGTTATTTCACTCATATTTTTTATTTTGTTGTTTATTTAAATTTCCGGTCAAGGCGACAGGAGGGCTTTTGTTGTTTGTGTGTGTGTTTAATTGAAAGCACATGGATGATTATGCAAGATTATTTGATGTCTTTTCTCTTGTTCATCATATTTAAAATTTTACATCGTGATAACATAGATAGAACATAATCAAGCTACAAATATTTATACCAGAGTGCTGCAAATATCCCAGAGACAACTGTGTCTGGCAAATTTATTAAAGGCAATATTTGTTACCACCAATCTGAACGTTTGTAGTGACTTAAGGGGAAACATGCACCTCTACAATCAAACCAGGCAGCTCAGCGATTGTTGAATTAATTAAGCACACCAATTGACAGATCCATTTGATTTTTATTATGCCTTTTTATTATTTTTGCTACAAGCAAGTCATTATTGGGAGAGATGATTCAGTGCCATTTCAGAGCTATGGGGGGACATGTTCCACACCCACCAGACATAATGTCTATGCACCAGATATACTGTAGTCCAGTGTTCACTTTTAGCCGTAGGATTGCTTAATCACCGGACAATGAGGAATCTCTTAGAAGAGTACTGTATCCTGCTGGCCGGCATGGTGATGTGAAAACCAAAGCTCATTTCACACCTTGTCATTTTGCCTCCACTGAGACTGAATTGGACGGAGAGACTGGTGATAGAGAAGGCGCTGGCTGAATTCGTCACATCACGCTAATCTCTGAAGCCTTTTCACGGCAGATCAGTCACACGATGTGCTGAAGTATTCAAGTTGTTTTTACAGATGCTTTGACAGTCACATTATTCATAGGTCTTCGCTATATCCCACCATTAGGCTCGCTAATGTGAAGTGTACCTGTTTAACTTCATCCCCAGACTGCTAATGTTTACATAGAGCTAACACATAAGACTGGTGGCAGTGGTGGTGCATGTATGTGCGCCTGGAACCTTGTATCTGTGCACTAACACAGCACAAGCACTAATCGCATTTATTGCTTATGTGATATGTATTCTTGATGCTCAGGTAATCAGAAAAAAATCCACATTTTGCTCCTACTGAAACGGTCTTTTAGTCATTTCTGCGTTCTTATTCCTCACTTAGGAGCACTTGAAAATGAAGTCCAGTCTCGTTACTCAACTTGTTTTGTCCCTGAGGATTTGCATGATTTATTTCTCGGGGAATTAAAACTGAATAAGGGCTCGGAGCATTGCACTCTTGGCAGAAAGACTTACCTTGCTCCACATAGCAAAACATACACCTATTGGAAAAAGGCTATTTTATTCTTAATCCTTCCTCCATTAACTCTTAAATATTGAGGGTATGAAAATGTCCATATTACTATTCTCTATAATTTGTGTTATTTGGGGACATTTACATTTTTCACACTTTACATTTAAATTGGAGCTCATTTAGCCGGGTTCTAGTTCTGCTCCTTCCCTCTATAACTATGTTCTATCCAGGCCAGGAGCTGATGAGCGCTGATCCCCGGAGGTTGTTTTAGCTTTTAATGACTGATCTCTGTATTGATTTCTCTGCTATTCCTATGTATCCACGCTTGCTCTGACAACAGGGGCTTTGTTCTCGGATTGAACAGGGCCGTGAGAATGATGAGAATGTGAAGGTAAATCTCGATCCACCCAGAGGGTAATTTGTGTGAACGTGTTTATTGCTGCATTGCAGTCAGTCAGAATGTGTTTTGCGTCTGATTTGTATTTGTGGGTTTGTGTGAGTGCTCAGATGTGTGTATGTGTTGCCACGTGTCTAGGATATGCAGAGGCTGACTCTCACAGTGCACATTAACAGGGTAGTTGTGGAGATGGGATCCTCTCTCTTGTTGCATATTACACATGCAATTATACCTCTGGCCTCCCAATGTGCCAGCGCTGTTATCAGGTGGAAACAGACTCTCGTCTTTGCATCCTGTGTAAGCCTGCAATAGGGTGAATATAAAGGCGTGCATTTTAACATTTATTGCACGTGTGCTCAGTCTTTCCAGCAGATAATGCATTGAGTCACTCCTTTCTGCTTTTCCCTCCTGACCTGGTTTTCTCTCATTTTCCTGCAGAACCAAGCAGAGGCCCACTATAAGGGCCACAAGCACGCCCGGAAGCTCAAAGCCATGGAGGCCCAGAAGAACAGGCAGCGACGAGCTGGGGAGGCCTCATCCACAGGAAGGGAAAGAGACCGTGAAAGAGACCGGGAACGAGATCGGGACAGGAGCAAGATGTCCACATCCGATGCAGTTCTTCCCGCACTCATGGATACAAGCTTAGTGGAGGGAGCAAGTACGTAAACAGAAAGCATCTCTTGATGATCACTGTATAAAGCTTTGGTTCCCCCTTCTACTTCATTTCGTCTTTCTAAACCCCGCCACTAGTCTATATCCACGACATTCCACTTCCGGGATTGCTCCGGTGCTGCCGGAAATTCCGCCGGATCATGGTCCTTTCGCCCAGATTTCCGGTACCTTCCGTATTCTTTGTGTTGGAATTTTAAACTCTGGTCGATTTATGAGGACTATGGTTAACTGCTCCTCAGATCTCTGCAGGGTAAATCCAGACAGCTAGCTAGAATATATGTCCAATCTGAGTTTTCTGTTGCACGACTAAAACAACTTTTGAAAGTACACATGTTCCACCAAAATAAGTTCCTTCCCGAGGCTATTTTGCAGCAGCATCTTGGCTCTGTCGGGCGCTTAGTGCCGCCCATGACGATTGTGATTGGTTTAAAGAAATGCCAATAAACTAGAGCAGGTTTTTCACCCATCCCGGAATGCTGTGTGGACTAGCCAGACCTTCTTCTGCAGCGTTGTGGAGGAAGGTCTGGCAAAGCGAGACTACCAATCCAAACCTACTTTTACATCATTGACAGCTTTCGTCCTCCTCCTCCATATCTGGGCTCCTTTCTCTTGGTTTTCGCTTTCCCTCTGCTCCATTATGTTACTCTTTAAGTTAACATGTTCTGTACACCTTATAGTTCACCCTCTCACCCTCCTATCCCCTCTGTATTTCTGTGCAATCAAAACTTAGCAATTTCAACCGACACTGTACTCCCTAAAACCTCTTTGACCTGGCCCTCGTCCTCTGTGCATTGCGATAGATTGTGGACCCCGAAGCTGTGGGATTGTGAGATGTTGTGTAAATAAAGGGGCTTGCAGAGATCAATCAAAGCCTCACTGGGGTCGTTTTTACCCCCCTTGCCTCTTAATTTCCACTGCCTGATTCCCTTGCTCTCCTATCTATCTCGGTTAGATAGAGAGGCTAGTTGTAGAAGCAGAATTGGTGTATTTGTGCAGCATGAAAAAACGACACAGAGTGGAGAGGGAGAAAAATAGTGGTAAGAGTTTTCATTTGCGGGGCTGTCAAAATAAATTTGAAACAAATCAAAGGCACTCATCTTCTTTTACAAACCATTCAAATGGTTTCACATTGATGGTGTAAATATAGACATTTTAACTTTTGATAAAGAAAGAGGAGTGCATTGGTTTTCTGTCAGCAAAATACGAATGTTGACTTTTGGCCGCAACTTTAGCATGGAGAGCACAAATTGCTTTGATGGCATTTTGACTACAGAGTGAGCACATTACCTTCTCATGTTGCACTGGTCTAGGTCCACACTTTTCATTTATCCATCCAAAGTGATGGCAGTGGAAAGCAGTTTTCCCTCCCTCTCTTCTACTTTCCAACTCTATCCTCCCCTCCACTTCCCTTGCCCCGGCAGAAGATCACTATCGGAGCACAATTTCAAAATGCGCTTGGATGCCAGATGGAATATCAGAGAAGAGATATAAAGGTGGTGGGAGGAGAGGGAGACAGTTTGTACTTTACCCCCAACCCCCTTATAGACATGCTTATGTGCATGTGGACACACACACGCACACACATGCGCGCACACACACACACACACACATGCACACTTTTTGCCTTGAGCACTAAGAGTCTCCTTCAGAAAGGAGAAAGTGGACAAAAGACTGGGAGCCTGATAACACTCTCATCAAATCTCATTTTAATATTCCACTGTTGCAAAGGGGAGCTCTGAAAGAGGGAAGCAGCAGTGGAGACGAAACGAGATCCTAAGTGGAAAATGAAAGATAAGAAGAAAGAATGAAGGAGAGAGAGAGAGGAATAAGAGAGAAAGAACATGGATGGAAAGGGGGGTCAGAGGAGAAAGAAAGTAGATAAGTCATAGTTTTTATGCTGTGAATAATTTTACAGTTCCAAGGCAATTTTGTGAGGAGGAACACTCTTTAATAAGCCCAATTGTGTGATTGGCCTAATGTGAAATTGAAATGCAGCAGTGCGAGCCAGTGGTGGCATGCACCACAATGCCAACCTGTAATGGAATAGCGCTCCAAATTAACACTCTATGAAATGAGTAATGTCTGCCATGAAACTGAAGGCTGGTGGGGAGCTGTCTGAGGGTAATGCCCACATTGTCTGCCATCATCAACCAATAACACACCTGTTGGCTGTTCCTCTGAGCTGTCTGGTTCAGAATAAACAGACTGTAGAGCAACAAGGTTAGCCTCTTCAGCACCATTAAAATATCTACTAATGCACATAGACACAGAAGGCAGCTACCATTCATATACCACCTTTTGACTGTGAGTTTCTGGATGTTGTTCAAAGTGCACTTTTTTTACGATACATATAAAACAGTGTAAGTTTTGAGTGAGAGTGCCACAGTGGAATGGACCAGGTAATTAAGATTTAGACCTTGTCACAAAATAGTTAAGAGAAATAGCAGAACACCTATATAAATGTAATAGCAATATGAACATGGGCCAGACGCAAACACAGGACCTTGAACTGCCAATGTAAGTACCAATGCAACTTCAACACCAATGGGGACGGCCTATATGTTGTCAGTTTAACTACTTTAAACTACCAACAAATGTCCCATGTTGCCATACTGTCACACAAATCTAAATTCTATATCTATACAGCAAAACTTTCCAGCATCTCTTACTTTCTACAGATATTTTGTCATATAACAATTCATACATACAGGAGGGAGACATGGAAGAGCAGGGACAACGTTTTTAATCCCACGAAGGGACTAATCGATCCTTATTAACCATGTGCCGAACCAATAAAGGAGGGAGTGAGTACATAGCAAATGTCAAGTGAGAGAGCAGCATGCTGGTGCCCAGAGACAGAGGGACTGCATCAATCGTGACAAGCATCAATCACCCTCTGCTTTGATTGACTCCGCTGTTGAAACCGTTTTTACAGGGACTCTGTCTGTCACTGCAGTAATGATGATTTAAAGAGAGGATTTTCCCCCCGGGAAGTTGTTTATGTTCTGAGGCTGCCTTGGATCAGCGCTTGCCTGCTAAACCGAGTGCCCGGTGTCTGTATGTGTATGTGAGCGTGTGCATAATGAGTCCGACATTCATATTCATTTGCTGTTTGGCTGTGGTTAAAGTTCTCAACGGATCAATCTGCTGAATTGAGATCTCTTCAGATGTGTTTTCACTCTAAAAGTCTGTCAGATTTAATTGAACTGTTAAAACATGGATTTAATTCTTTTCATGTTAAAGAACACTGATGATTGCCTGCATAACATTGATCCAAATATCCATAATTTGCTGCTGTGTAGTTCTACCCACAGAGGCCCTGTTGGCATTGTCAATATGCTGGCCTTTGGTCTGACAGTTTGCCAATGTTGGTGGCAGTTTCTCTCATCATCTAGATGATGAGAGAGCAAGTGGAACAACTAACAAGTGGACAGACAAGCCTTTTTTTAGGGAAGATGGTGGAATAGTCTTGGTATTTATCAAACTTTTTATCAGATCCACAGGATGTTTGACCAAAAAACAACTCTTTTCACAGCTTTCCATCAGGGCTCCAACTGACAATTATTTCCATTATCAATTAATATGTTGGTTGTTTTTCAAATAATCAATAAATCTTTCCAGTCTGTAAAATGCCTGTTTGGCACTGTAGCTTTGTTAAATGACTGAAATGATAATCAACATTTTCTGGTGACTGCTTGATTAATGGACTAATACTTTCAGCACTAATTTCAGTACAAGATTTACAGGTGGATTTCTAGCTGTTCAAGTTTGAGCTTTTAAACAAAAAAGAGGATATCTTGAACACAGCAGGGATAGCTAAAATGATTCTTTGTCGAATGAGGTCTTTGGATTTTTGAGGGCTTTGACTCCTACCAGCCTCCATGTCTTCCTCTGAAAGGTTCCTGCTAAATCCATTGATCAATATCACTCCCCTCCAGAGACTTCTCAGGTGGCCCTGTCTTTCACATAAGCTCAGGATCATACCCTGCTCCCAACCTCCAACAGAGGAGCTCAAATTCCTCAGGGGTCACTCTCATTACAGCGAGGGGACTGTCTAATCTTGCTCCTATATAGGTTATTTTTTCTTTAAAGCGGGAATGAGAGGAAGACCCTTATCTCCAATGATGAATTTACTCTGAGACGTAAAAGGGAAAATCAATGGAGCAGAGTTGCGTAGAAGAGGGTTGTGCGTGTGTGCGGGGATAAAGCGCACTAAATGAAATGGAGATATTCAGCAAGCGTAGCGCACAGTGCTCTGGGGTGAAGTGTGTGACTCCCTCGGGAGGGCAATGGGGTGAAGGGGAGATGTGTAATGGAACTCCAGTGACTTATCGGCCCAGGCCTGGCAGTCGATAGGTTTGTTTATATTGACTGAGACTCCGGGTCCACTTGATATTTGAATAGTAAGGGAAATGGACTGGAGAAGGGAGGGAGGGAGGGAGGGAGGGAGGGAACTGATGGCATTTACTTGCCCAAACCAACACTAATCCACATGGTTTAAAACAAAAGGCTGATACTATATCAGAAAATGGCACAAAGCTAGCACTTGAAAAGCACTCTAATGTTGGCTCCAATAATGTATGAAAAGAGTAATGGTTATTTGTAGATTATTCAGCCGACTTTATATTTGCACTTAAGACATTCAGTCAATCTATAGAGTGTTTTGCTGATTAAGCATGCAAGGAGATTTATTCAGGCTCATTTTTTTCAGACATAATGCTCAGTTGGTGTTAATATTACCTGCAATAGAAAAAGCTTATAATTAGTGTTGGACAAGTGACTTGAAAAATGTAATCAACTACTCATTACATTTTGGAAAAGTAATTACATTACCACTAATTACTGAACCAAAAAGTAATAACTTACATAACTTGTTACATTATTTTCGTAACCCACACTTTAGAGCGAGTGTTTTGATTCACTCTCACAGCTCTCATAGTGTCGTTTTCAGCTGCAGCAGGCGGATGTTTTCAGAGAAAAAGCTCTAAAAACCCACTGTACACTACCTGCTCAGCACCAAATAGCAGGCAGACACAGTTAGCGACTAGCTGTTGAACATAGTTAATGATATTGTTGTTCCATAACTGCTGGATGTGTAAACAAGCAACTGCTAACAAGGTCCCGATATCAACTTAAAAGATAATGTCAATGTTGTGTTCACAGCTTGTTTCCGCTGCCACCAAGTGGCCAAAAGAAATGAATTATTGCAGGTTTAAACGAACCACAGTTTGCTGATGTTATCCTTTCATCCTCTTTATGCAGGTCTTCAGTCTGACCAAGAACCAGCCAACCTGGAGGCAAAGCTTGAGGAGAGTCCCAGGAACTCAGTTATGCTGACGCCAGTATCCGAGGTTTCCTCTGTAGAGTTGGTCACCCTTTCCCCTCCTCAGATTTCGCCTTCCTCACAGCTCTCAGAGACTGCCTCAGACACCAGTGCCCCTGAAGTCCCAGAGGCTATCGAGGCGGTGGGCCCCATCACTGAGTCAGGCAGCCAGGCAGACACGTCCAGCATAAAGGACGAGCCACGTACAGATGAGGACAAGGACCCCAAGAAGAGCAAGGCTCACCTCCATTGTCCTGTCTGTAAAGTCACAGTCAACTCCATCTCCCAACTGGAAGCACATAACAGCGGTAAAAGGCTTTTACATTTGTTACTGGTTGGTCGAACATCTGAGCATCACACAAATGCCTGTAATATTATATAATGTGAACCGCAACAAACCTGCCAGCTATCTACTCTCTCCACCAGGTACAAAGCACAAACTGATGCTGGAAGGTCACAGTGTTCTGCCTCGGCGCAGGGGGAAGGTGGTGGCAGCTCGTGCGGGCTGCAAGAGCAAGAGGCTGGCTAGCAAAGGCAGTGTCGGGGTGCCAAGCAAGAACTATCAGTGTGAAGTGTGTGAGATTTTTGTGAACTCTGAGACCCAGCTTAGCCAGGTAAGTGTCAAAAGAAACCTGAATATTTAGGTTATGTTGCATATTTATGTCTAGTTAACTATTTAATGTACTATTTACATTATGGATTTTATTGGCCATTGTGAAAGAAAAACTGGTTTAATTTTTAGCTGGTATAATCTGATAGAGAAATGGACAGAAATGTGTATTGTGAAGCAGTGGCAACATACCAAACTTATGACCTTATTAAACTTTTAGCACCACAGAAGACATCAGAACTTTATGGCTGTAAAGTATCCGAGTAGGAGGTCAAAACAGCAAGAGCTATCACTGTGGGACTATTCTCTCCTTCCTGCGCAGTATAAAAATGAAAGATGAGAAGTCGTGCAGATTTGTCAAGGCATACTAAGTGAGAGTGTTGCTAACCTGATAGGATTTTGTTCAAAAGTGCATTAAAGTACTGTTGACTTTGCAGGGAAAAGCACTCCAGTCCAATCACATCAGGCAGTGGCGAAATGTTGCATATAATTACCTCTCCTCCACAGACAGATGATGTGGCCACAGAATTAATCCGAAAACAGAACTGCCTGCACGTAGTTAGCAATTACTTTACACATGAAGAGATATTACACTTTGAACTTAAACCAGACTGACCTCCAATGTTACAATTACAAAAGTGATCACAAATGATGTTCATTAAAATGATAAATATGGATGATGGGATTTAAAATACCTTACATAATCCAAAAGACTTAAGTAATATCACCTTGATGCACTTTCATTTACTGCCACATGAATGAAGCCATTGAAAGCAGGTTCACAAGTGCTGGGTACATTCAAGCAGCAGCTATTTTTCCATATTAGGCAGATAACATTGGATGCTATAACTAACTGCAAAGCTCTTCGGTGAGCAGGAATTTATTTGGCACTCATTATTGCAAGCTACTAATGCCTTCTGTATTTAATTTTCTGGTTACGTTGGCATCAAACCCGGTTGGGAATGTAATTTCTCCCCTTTTGATGTTCATTAAATACTACATCTGAGTGAAGGGGTTGTCTTGGAAACTTTGCCTATATGCTAGAGTGGAATGTGGAAAAGATACAGGATATGCTGGCATGTGTGAGCACCCAGGCTGCTTTAAAGCCTTAAATGCATTCCACTGGTCTTAAATAAACAACCTGTATCCCACAAGGACATAAGCCTGTTAGTACTGCAGCCAGAGAAGGAGATAGCATGGCAGCCGTAGAAAGTAATGTGATGTAATTTCTGTGCACTTCAGTTATACTCTATGTGTATCCATTATTAATCAGCAGAAAACATTTGAAGTTGTTCCACTGTGGTACAACAGATGCTTGTTAGCTCGTTGATTGTATTTCTGCTGGTCTCGGCAGCACATGAATAGCAGAAGGCACAAGGATAGGCTGGCTGGAAAACCACCCAAACCCAAATTTACCCCCCACAGCAAGAGCCAGCCAAGCACCAGCTTAGCGGTAAGTCTCAACATAAAGACACAGACAAACAAAACACTGTCACGCAAATTTTCATGCACACACACTCAAGGAAGACAAACAAAACACAATTGCCTTTCTCCTACAGCAGATATGCTCGAACAAGCTGTACACATGTGCCAACATTGGAATAGTTTCAGTCTAGCTTGTAAACTAATGCATTTTTAAACACCAGTTTTAATTTATCTCCAGTTACAGTTAACTGATTTGACCCTGGCCCCAACAGACAGTTAAGAAACACTCACAGATCTCATTACATTGAGCTCAGGGGCTTCTATGTCTCGTTGAGGCAGCATGCTTGTGTGCCTGTACTGTGTCATAGAGGTTAAGCACACTGTTGTACTTAGTCAGTCCCCTACCCCTGAGACAGGTCTAAAATAGTCCTGCTCTCCCCAACTGACCAGCTCTGACAACAGCACCCTGAATCAGCACTCCAGATTAATCACTTCTCTGCTCCTGTCATATACACACCTCCCCATCTCTTCTTCTCCTCCTCCTCCTCCTCCTCCACCCTACAGAACGTGAGATGGAGTGGCTATGCAGGCGTGGCTGTGTCTGCCATGAAGAAAGCGTTCAGCCAGTACAATCTCACCTCCCTCTCCTCGCAGGTCAGTGGCAGGAGAGGCCGAGTCTGGGGTTGGATTGGAGAGCTTCAGATTTATAACTTTAGGCCTGGCCACGGGGCAGGGGACTGAGCAGAGATAATAAAGAAACCATGTTTATATTGTATTATATATAGGGATAGTAATATTTTTACATGAGGTGCTACTAATTTTACTGGGTGTCAATATATAGCTATTTCAGGGGCCCCTGGTTTCTGTAAGAAGAATCCCATACATGTTTTCCCATAGACAATGTCATGTGCATAGAAATAGAATGAGAGTAGAATGGAAATTCCCATTAAAATCAACAGAACAGGGTGGTCAGAGTGACAGACATTTTTAAGTGTACCGTTGCAATTGCACTGCCATTACCATTGAACTGTTACCGTTGTATCTGGCTAACTTCCGCATGAACTGTCGTATAAACCGACTTGTGGCAAGTCGCGGATTCACTGAGGTTTTGTGACAAACAAGCAGTTTAGTAGTACTAAGTATGGAGAGGCGTCTTCTGTCACTATGTCCGTTGCCTTGCTGCCACAGAGGAATTGAGGATTGCTGGATTTAATTGCTTCAAATTTCTATTGGTAAGTCCTCAAATTATGTTCATTAAATGATAGGCCAAAACAGTGTTCTCAAACTAGTGAGTGTGACACACTTCAAGGCCCCACTGATAACAACTAACAACAATTGCCATTTCTAGCACTAGTCAAATGACCACGCTAAACAGTTCAATGTCTCTTCTACTCTCATTCTATTTCTAAGGTTACGTGACTCACGCACTTTGATGGAACCTATGAAACTCTCCCATGAAATACTGTATCTGGTTCCTAAATAAAAAGTCAAAGGTACAAGGCTGTGGATATAAATATTTCAGGGGAGAAGGTAACCATGACACCCACGGTTCTTCTATTAAGAAACATCCAATCACTCACAGAGCTTACAATTCTGTTACAGGTGCAAATAACAAGAGGAAGAAGCTAAAGACTACACTGTTGAGAAAACTAATAATACAATCTGCAGCTTAAATTAATTCAGTTTTTGGTTCATGGTCCATTTTTGATTAATTCAGTAACTATGACGTTGGGTTTTGTTGACAAATTCAAGGACGAAGCATTTTGAATTTGCTGCTGTATAGCAGCGGCTGCTGAGGCTCACTGTATTGTGGTATTTACCAAAGTGACGGACAAAGCCAACCCCATGTTTCTATGTTAAGTAAGTAAAGGGTCGCTTTTAAAGAACATTTTGTAAAGTAAATGGTTGTCATTTACTAAAGCCTGACTGAAATAAGCTAATTTGTGTCCATACTGTAGTCTTAGTTTTAACCTGTTATGTATATCTGTCTGTGAGTGTTGCAACAAGCTATCAGGAATCCAGTTGTGTATGGTATTTAGTATGGAGCAATGTATAAAATATGCATTCCTCTATGTGTGCAAACAAGGGCCACAAGTTTGGGAAGCATGTTTGCCCTCACTGTGTTCTTCTCTCACTTCTCACCGTCCCCCCTCCTGTCCTCTCCAGACCAAACTGGCCTTGCAGAAGCAGCTGACCAAGAGCTTGACAACTGGCTTCCTGCCCAGCCCCCTCACCCAGCCAACTCTGTGCACATTGGCAACTAACCCACTGGCTCTGCGCCACCCAGTGGGCACCACCACCTTCATCCAGACCCCCTTCCTGGGCCCTGCACTGTTTCGGCCTGCCCCGGGGCCACTGCGGGCCACACACACACCCATCATCTTCTCCCCCTACTAAAGACTTGATCCACTTCCCATTTGAGCTCCATCCTTGTCCCTTTACAAAACCCCAGACCCTCCTTTAGTGTGACCCACATGACAAAGGCCACACGCAAACTATGCAGCCCGCCTGACTTACAATGGAAAGAGTGCACAAGTCCTGACGCTCAGGAGGCCATTAGGCCTGAGAGCTGTTCCTATCATAAAGGCCAATATCCCCCATCATGCCTTCTTTCTGCTCCCCTTATCATGACCTAAGGAGCAGGACAGGCCTCCAGACAGTTACTGGTGCACAGAGGCCGCTTTTATAGCCATTTCATGGGTCAACCTGGTTTGGATTATGGATATTATTGTGTAATTTATTAGAGAACAAATGTAGACTAGATGTATGTTTAGTGTGGTTGCCACAAAATAAGGTCCCTTTACTTGATGCTCTTTTAAAACGTTTTAACTTATTGGTTTGGGGGTTTCATGGAAAGTGGGTGGATCATAGGTCATTAAAGCAGCTGAACCAGAGGCATCCTCCTGTATGGCTGAACAAGCCGGTCTAAGTGATCAGTGTTTTCAACTATCAAACTTAAAGGACCATCTGAGGTGAATTGCTGTCACGTTTCATCTTGAATATGGCAATTATCAAACAGTCCTGTGGGTGGTATGTGAAGCTATAACTACATACTGTTTGACCATATATTAAAACCTGTTAGCATCATTTTGCACCTCTAGCTGTTTTCCCAGAGCTCTTAACTCGTACAAATGAAAACTTATTTCTGAGTCACAGCCATAATCACAGCCCTCAAGATTTTTTCTTTTCCTGTATCCCCAGGATTAAGCACTCATTAGGTCCAGTAAAGGTCAGCATGTCAACTTGACTTTGTTTCAATTTGTAAATCTGTCTTCAGAATGATTTTTTCAGTACATCATTCGTGCAATGCAACTTGAACATTATGTTCTTACCGAGCTAGCGGCACGAAAACCTTTTTGTAGCCATGGATGTCTTACATTTGCAAAATGCCATATTTTCTTTCCCCTCGTGACTGCTATTTTTCTTTTCCTCCCTCCTTCACCCCGCTGTCACCTCGCTGTTGCCCTTGATTTTCTGTGGCGTTATCTCAGCATGAGATGATGATGAAGAGGAGCACGGAAAGAATCCTCGACTCCAAACACACGCGCACACAATTACATGCATAATGAAAACACAATGGATAGCTTGAAGACTTGATGGGATTTTAGAGCTCAGTGAAAGTCTGGATGACAGTGGGTGGGGAGGTTAGCCAATTCTTGATTGACATCCTGTTGCAGTGTCTGCGCACAGCGTGGGAGGGAACAAAGCACAGTGCCATGGCAACCACATTAAAAGCACCTTAAAACTGATTTACTTACAAAAGCAATGACTATTGTGTTGATATTTGCCTGTGTTTTGCCCTAGGTGTATGTTTTTACAATCCCATGTCAATTTAATTTGAAAGAAGAAAAAAAAAAACAATCAGGTGAGAATGATCACATTATGGTTCATCCATAACTAAGACGAGTCTCCTATATAAAGCAATACATTCAGTATGTTTATGTTTATGATGTGTTTCTAGTGTGTCAATGGCTTTATCTATTCTATACTGTACACAACTGTAACAATGTATTATGTGGTCCAACACAGCCAAGGGCCAACTCTGAATTGTCAGTGAAGAGTCATTTGAAATAAGGGGTTGTCCTGTCAGTGCTGCCCTTGATGCTTGACGCTTATGGTCCGTCTCCACATGTTGTGACTCTGGGCTGAGCCGTTCCATTTATAGCTGCTCTTGCGCTGCGGAGAGGGTGCTTCAGCGCCATATGACATTGCTGTTTTACTTTTTAGTGGAGAACTTTTGAATGACTTCCACTGAACAAAACCTACATACCTAGTTACATCAGAGACAAGTGTTTGGGATAAGTGTCACAAGTGCAACATCAACTGTCATATTGCTGTTCATGCCCGTGTGCTGTCTCCCCCCCCCTTTATCACCACACAGGATATATCTACTGACACTCAACCCTCCCTCTGCCAAAATGAACTGTTGCCAAGGTATCATAAGGACTCGGAGCGTACGCATCCTCCTTCCTTCATCACTCACACCAAATTGTGTACTCTTAAATTACAGTAATGGAGCAAATCCTTTGCATTTCTCATTGTGCAATATGTGTAGTCGTCTGTGATGCAGCAGTGCCATCTGTCGTAAAAACCCTGTAATTGCCATCGAGTACTAGTGCTTCTACAAAACCTTTGATTCTATGTACATTTCTGTTTAAGGACCCCCAAGTCTTTCTGGGTAAGCGAGGCCATACTGATGTGATTCTCCCCAGTCACACTACTCAGTGAACCAGCCAGCCTTTAATCTTCACTGTTTGTTTGTTTTTATCGCTGAGTGGGAACTCTCACCTAAAGAACTGAATTTTTCAAATAAAGAATCTAGAGAAGGCAAATTATATGTAGAAATCATAGAGTAACTATAGAGATTGTATCAGAGTTATTGTTATCTGTATCATAATGAACTGCTATCATAGAAGAGAGTAGATTATGTTATTGTAGGCTCTGTACGACATACAGGGGAGAGTAAAAAAAGCTTTGCTTTCTTTCTTTTTTTTCTTTGTTTATTTACATGGTTTTACTGACATGTTTTTTTAAAGTACAAGAGAAAATATTTTAAACAATTTTTTTTTGAATGAGCTTTTTTTTCTTCTCCTTGTTGATGGTGACTGAATTATTGATGTAATTCAAGGCCTTTTTGGACAATATCCTAAAGTCACATTAGACAGGCCTTCTCAGGGGTGACAGGTTGAGCAATGCTAACATGACCATCCATTCAGGGTATCCCTCCACAGCTCTCTAGAGAGCAGGAAACACTGTACGCATGGATGGATTGACAAAAAACTTACAGTGCTGTACCATAGAGAGAACAAAGGATGGATTTTGGAAAATAAAGCTTTTAGAACTTGTAAAGAATGGTTTTAATGATTGTGTGTGTGTGTGTGTGTGTGTGTGTGTGTGTGTGTGTGTGTGTGTGTGTGTGTGTGTGTGTGTGTGTGTGTGTGTGTGTGTGTGTGTGTGTCTCATGGCAACATCTCAGAAGGCAGTACTTTGACTCAGGATCCTGAGGAAGAGGTGCAGAAAGTGCAGGCTACTCTGAAAAGTGTGTAACACCCTCACTGCATCTGTTCACGTGGCAACCCACAGATACTCATTTCACAGCCATTTCAGAAAACAACTTTGTGACAGCAGGATTGGTGTTTAGCCAAGACACGACGGTGATAGCAAATGGAAACAAGTGTCTGAGCTCTGTTGCATCCTGTGGCATACAGAGGAGTGACATAATATACCTGAGTGCTAATGTGGTTTAGGGACAGCTAATTTCCTTTATCAACAGATGAGTCTCCACAGATGGCCATTCCAGAGTGCACTGTACTCGAGCGACTGCAGAAAAATTTGGTACTAAACAATAAATCATCCTGGATTGTTGAACAGCAGCTGTGTGTTTGCCAACATGATACAGTGTTGCGTTTCCCTAAAGCCAACTTTGACACTGTAAAACCGAGCAGAGGAGCATCTTCATGCGTGATAAAAGACTTTGTATCTCACCGGATAATGTGTATTTAGCTGAGTTAGCACTGTATTCATTTTCCAGTTTTCTTGTTTATTTGAAGGAGAGCCTTTGGATTATTTATTGATGCCGTCCTCTACGCCTCAGGCCATCACGCCATCACGCCAGTCCGTCCTTTGTGGAAACAGTAGATAAGCACAGCATCCAAGTCCAGCACCTCCTGTGGTTCCAATCAAAGGGAAGCCATTGGATCCCCAGCACTTAAAGCCAGTGATATGGCAGAAGGACATGATGCCCTTGCTAAGCTGTGACACTGGTGTGTATCCGCTGTATTGATCCATTATCTTATCTGACTCCTCTGCATTGATAGATAAGGGTGTTACTCCCACCTTTATCTCCTGTTGTGGTGGTCAGCGGCCAACGCTCCTTACTCAAGAGTCACCCCTTATAAACATGGTGTGTGTGTGTGTGTGTGTGTGTGTGTGTGTGTGTGTGTGTGTGTGTGTGCGTGAGTGCGTGCGTTTTAATATATTTAGTATTTGTTCAATATTCATATTCTGTTTTTGTATTTGTTTTGTACAAAAATGCATAGTTACAATAATGTACAGTAATTATAAGATACTGTATGTATTAACTTATGTAGCTTTTATTTTGTGCATAAAAGTAATTAACATCAAATAATAGACAACAATCTACTTATTATTACACAGTAGATGCTGTAATTGTGAATATGAAAACATTATTACTTCCTTTAATGAGTAACATGTAAAATGAAATTACAATTTCAGAACATTAATACACAACTGGATTTCAATGAAAACAAAAAGAAGATAGACTGAAAAAACTGTGGATGTTTTAGTGTTTAATTATATTCTGCTGATTTTAGTTTCAGCTTTGCATATTTGTTTTGCATATTGGAAAAATTGTGTTGAAACATATAGTGCCTTGTGCCAATTGTGCTTAGTTATTTTATTTTGGTAATCTATAACCACACTGCAATGATGTTGTAAATACAATTTTCATATCTGTTACAATATTCCATAGTAGTAGGTCAGTCATTTTTTGGGGAGAAATACATTTTTCTTTTGCAACTATGGAGTGGAATTACTCAATATTTTCACATTTGTATATACACTTCTCATTATTTATTGGCACCCACCACAGATAATTACCCTTTTGTAAAAACAGTTACTGCAGAATTGTCAGGACAATACTTGCTGTATGTATTGTGAAGATGTTTACAATTACACAGTACTGATCACATATTACAGTCTTTCTTGATTGCTATGATGCAGCAGTCAACTCAAACTCCACATTTTCAAAACAGTTAACACACAGGCCGACACAGTGGCATTCATGGTCAAAATGAAACATTTTGTTTGCAAAAGGCTCTAACCGTGCCAAAACATTTAAAATATGCAACAAAAGCAAATTTTGCCTTCAAACAACACAACTTGCAAACAAGTGTATGAGCTCTTCCAATCAACCATTACACAGTGGACAACAAAATACAAAATACAGCACTCAGTGCGAATCAGTGCACCATTGCTTGTCATTGTAGCCTATTACTGTATGTAGCTTTCATGCCAGTGCCATTTGTTGTCAAATTTGCCTTCTTGCAAAGAATTGGATCTAGAATCAGAAATGCTTTGATGCAAATTTTATTGATTCCATTGATTCTTATTTTCAAACTGTGGCTGAAAACTGAAATACTGTAAATATTACACAAAATATATGTAAACCAAACCAAAATAAAATATATTAGAGTATAAGAAATTAAGAAAATATAAATAAAATATATTACAGTAAAGTATAAACATCTATTACTGTAGAGTATAAGAAATAGCCACTATTGATACTCAGTCTTGACGACGGGGCCACATGGCCTAACCCTGCAGACTAATTGCTAATTGAAGATTTGTGTGAAGGAGTGTCAAACAGGTGCTTCAGTGATTTCATACTGATGTAGGTAGTTTCTAATAGTTAGGAACAGATGCTTTCTGTTTGGTAACCATAGCTAAAACAATGGAGTTTGGACTGCTTGAATGACATCCGTGTTAACTGTTCTGTAAAAGGGTAGGGAAAATGTGTTAATCCAATGAGAAAGGGTTAACACATTTGCAAGATGTGTCTTCTGCTCTGCTGAGACAGTGATGATGAAAACAGAGTGGATCCCAGTTTCTTTAAGCAGGTCAAAGCAATCAAGAAAAACTGTAAACACCAGGCAAGTACTGTACTGTAAAATACAGCGCCATCATTATTGCTGCACTGATGCTGCAAATTTGCATGTCAGGGTAAAGAAAAACAAACAAAGAAAGATGAGAGATGGAGACGGAGAGTTAGAGTAAATTAATTTGCTTTTTCAGCTTCCACAGTGTCTTCATTTAGTCACTTTATTGAGTTTAAATTGTGACTTTCTATTGACTGATGGGAGAGAATGTGTCAACATGTCCCCCTGGATAATGTCAGAGATTTCAAACACTTTCTCTCTGAATGCACAAACTAAAAGCAATGACTATGATCAAATTTTTTGCACAGTTCAGAATGCCTGACTTATCCTAGATTAAACCCTGTGCTTTCAGGACAAATGATCTGTCTCAGAGGCTTGTGGGCAGTCAGCATGACAACTAACATTTGACTTAACTGATGGCTTAAGGGCAGTTGGTATTTCCAGCCCACAGAAAAAAGCCAGATAGCACAGAGAACATAAGTGGCACTGCCATTTAGACTTTATGTGTTCACTCCTGTGTGGAATTGTTTTGTTAATTGGACGCCTCATGATGGAGACTGTGAAAAGAGGGTCAATACAGCAGCTTCCAGGAAGATGAAGTCTATTTTCTCTTCACAAAAAAACAAGAGGGTGGGAGGGGAGTATCTATTTTATGGGTCCCGGGAGAGCTGGATGCTCAGCTGTAGATATGACATGAGACACACTGTCAGGCAACAGTAAAAGGGTATTACTGGTAGCAACACAAGGGCATCGCCTTGTTGCCCTGTGACTGTGGGGAGCAAGTGTGAATTTCTCATTTGTGGTCAGAGTAGTCTGAAGGAAGGTTGATAAATCACAGTCACAAGTGACAAATACAAATCGATCCCTCGCTCTGGCACGCTCGCAGTGCGTATTTCACATTTTGGATTTCACTTTTTTTTTTATGTGGGTCAATACAGACGTGGAGAAATTACATAGAAAGACTTTGACAGGAGAAGGTATAGACAACTTAAAGGAGTGTCTTCCTTGCTGTTTGAACTTGGGGGCATAGAATTAACACCACTGTGTACTGTCATTGTCCAAGTGTGTGATACAATAACTGAACCATTTTCAGTGAAGTAACATCAGCACACTGGCTCTATTCTATAGTCATTAAAAAGAACATGATTGAAATGAGATGGTACATGATAGCACCCTCTGGGAAAACTAAGGTGAGCGTAATATCATTTCATAAATGTTCCACTTGAGGTTTTCTCATTATCTTGCATTAACCTCTCCAGTCAACATGCCCGTGACTGGATCATTTCCCACATTGTTTTAACTACTACTCCCAAACTGTTGTATAGGAAAGCCGATGCAACAATTAAAGACATTGCATTGTATTGATAGACATACTGTAGAATGCCAAACTAATTAATGTTCTAGTAACTGTACAATTTTCAACCAATTTTCTTGAGATTGTGCATTGCAAAATGAGTAGAGTTGCAGCGCAGAGATCATCATCGATACCTGAACACAAAATTGGTTCAGTCTCATAGGACTGCATTAATAAACGAAAAAGAGATAACATACTACATTTTCAATAAAATGCTAACACCTGCTTTACCTTGAAAGAACTGTCCTTGAATCCTTTCACATGGCAAAAGTGTTACCAAAACACACCTAATGTGTACTCAGAGGAAGTAAATGAACAACTGACTTGTTACATTTCCTTAATTTGGTAGAGTGCATTCAACCTCCAAAGGAACAAGCAGTCATCAAAAACTGTGTTCAGTGTTGCAGTACAGGCTACAGTATTGACAAATGCATTGTCAATGTAGGTTATAACATAGTGGGGATATTACAGATATGTATTTATAGTGATTATTGTTATTCTTTAGAGGTATCAAAATGATATTGAAAGGCATGTTAGCACAAGTGTTAATCTATATAAATTACACTTAATTATAAGATACCCCTGCATTGTGTAATGCATTACAATACACAGCTATGTAACATATACTACTGTTAATGTTTTGTCCATCTTTATTTACATATACTTGCTAAATGACCCTGTTGTTGCAGTTCCTCACTGTGACCACTGCAGGGCAGTAAACACTTGTGATTCTCATAACACTCAAGCCAAAGAAAGTTCTAGTACAGTATCATCACAGTGCTAATATCAATAAATCGTTATTAATATCAGTATTTGCAGCTCATAGTAGAGTGGTTATTACAAATAACATTAATTACATCAGTATTTGTAATAATTGTATTAAAAATAGCTGTTTTAATAGCAGCTGTTTGGTGTGGAGCTCCAATTACTCTGCTACAGATGTTCATACCACTTCTTTAAAGATTGTTGTAACTGCAGATTTGTTACAGCCTAGTGCAGAGATCCCAATGTTATTGAATTGTATACACATGGATATTTCCCTTTAAAACGAAGCCGAGAGACACTATGGACTCTATAAACAACGTGGATCTCCTCATGCTCTGATCAGATATCTACTGGCCATACTACAACGTAAATTAAGTGACAATCAGTGACTGGGGTTGGGTTTATTACTTGAGTTCTTTTGTCATTAAACTCCAAATGTTTCTTGCCCTTTACATTTCAGGAGGTTACACGTCACAGATCCCTCCTTGTCAGGTCACAACTGACGGATGTTCTTTCGTGATGCCTGAACATTTTCAAATGCTTAATAATTACCAGGATGAAATAAAAGTTGTGCTGTATCTAATTACGTCATTCATTTTAGCAAATTCTGGTTAGGCAGAGAAAACAATGTTTAATTTGTTAAAAACGTATCAAGTGAACACATTTTATGGATATTAATATCATAAAAGCTTGACATTTAAAAAAGTTGCAATATGATACATAGTGTTGATAGCCTGAGGCACAGACAAATTAATAAAGACTATATCAACAACTTTCCCCATTTCAAATAAACAAACATTAAAAGCTGCTCATATTTTTATGCATGTTGCACCCTGAAAAAAACGGCTAATGAATACTGTATCTTACAGCTTAGTATAAAATATACCAGCTTCAACTTCTAAATGATTATGAGTCATGTTTATGCCAAGACATTTTATCATATAGAGTGCTCTATGTCTTTCATGTGTCACAACCAGAAAAAAGTAGCCCCTGAGCCTGCAGAAACCACCTTTCATCTGAACATTTTCTTTTTCTGATATTTACATTTCTAAAGCCTGTACAGAAGGCAATACGTGGTAAGGAATGTCAATCATTCACTGCACATCACCCAACAGTGAATCTCAGCAAAGAACATATATAGTGTAACAAATCTCCAGATCAGTGTAGTTACTGTACATCATCAATAATGTATCAATAAAATACCTTCACCTATCAAATATTTTACAAGAATGTGAAATTCAGCATTTGTGTGATGCAATAATTAGGTAACATGAGTAACTGCCGCCATTTCTGATTCAATCTGTGAATATATATAGTGTACATGTAAATAAAATAGTAGCCAGTGTATGTGTGAACATGTCTTGTGAACAATTTATCTATACAGTGAGCACCATGAGTCTCTGATATCTTGAAACGCTGGACTGTTTAAGTATAAACTGAGATCTAAATGTTGATTGTCATTAGTTTAAGAACTACATTATGTAGGTCGGAACATGACTGCTAATGTTAACAGCAGTAACTGCAAAGAATGTGGATGAGTAGTTTGAATCCAAACTAATACAATGGGAATGACAAACAAAAACACTTCAATTTCTGATAAAAGATTTTCACTCAGGTATAATTGAAGTACTTCACCAAAACATCAAATATGGATGCTATACTAATACCAACAGCACTCACTGTATTTAAATATCCATACAATCATCCTGCCATTTCTCCACACTCTCCTAACCAACTCTTACTACCTCAATCCTTCATCATTTTTAAATAGTTTTTTAGCTAAACTAAGTTCCCTTTCACACACCTCTTCTCCCTTTGCTTCCCTCTTGAACATGACAACAGTGTCTGGTCATTTAGCTGTCTGTAGAACCACTGCCCTTATTCTTATTGCGGCTGAGAGGGAAAGTGGACTTGCTCTGTGGCTGGGTCATTTTGCTGGCCAGGTAGACAAAGGGTTCAATCAGTGTGCGCCGGTCCACCACAGACACCTCCCACAGACGCACCTTCTCATTCTTCGCCCAGTTCTGGGCCATGTTAGAGTCAACTCTCCTCTCATCCTGCTTATCCAGCTTGTTACCCAGCACAACAATGGTCACCTGTGGATCAAGATCATCAGGTTAGCCCCAAGTCAGCGTAATGTCTAGCTCTGTCCACAACGGTGTGCTTCACTACATCAGCTACAATATTAGCGATAGTAACAGCTATGGCCGGTTCTCTGTTGGGACTTAAGAGAATCAGAAGAAATAACATTCAAATTAATCATATACAGATCGCATTCCAATAATTGGAATTGAAGAAAACTATTGTGGGTTCTCTAGATTGGTCGGCCCCCTCTAAATAAAGACCCGGTACTTCGGTACCAAGTCGGTACCAAATTCTGAAAATGTGACGGTACTCGTTTTTCTACAGTACCGTAGGTACTGGGGATGCACTTCTTCCGGACATGACGGGGGCAGTATACGCCTACAAGGGTTCTAGTCTGACGCTAATTGCTGGAGAAGAAGATGAACGCCAACTAGCATCTCCGTTGCCGTGCGATGGCTAGTCCGCCGTCAGCCTCTGGCTTTACAGTAACATCACATCTACAGCAACGGCTTTCCCGACTTCACCTGGGGCTCGCAAACCCAAAGTAAAGTCTGTTTCTTCTCTGCCGTTGTCTGTTAGCTCCGATAGCGCTTTAACGCTTGTTTTAGCGGAGGTCTATCATGGGTTAAATTAACTTTAACCAGCCTGATTCTATGTGATAAACAACAACAGCAAAGAGAAACTAACTAACTAAACATGCCTGCTGTCTGGGAGTTCCAGGTGAACTCATGAAAGACGTTACCACTGGCTGTGTGGTGATGCCAGGCTTTAGAGCAGCGGCCTGTGGGTCCAGAAGACTGGTGGCGTTTTCTCCAGACTACATGTAAATCATGCTCTCCTTGTCCCCTCCATGCCACACCAAAACAGTGACAGAAAGTTGAAACTAAAAATGTTTGAATAAAGAAATTCATGTTTATGTATCATTGTTTTTCTTCTTTTTTACACACCGTGGCATTGACTTTGGTATCGAGAATTGTGTACTTTTGGTGGTATCGGTACCAACTACTAGATTTTTGGTACTGTGACATCCCTATTCCCAACCAAATATGGGTTGAGTCCTCACCTCTTTCTTGTCTCTGTGACGGTCAATGTCCTTCTTGAGTACCTCCATCCGCTTAAAGGACTCTTTATTGTCAATGCTGTAGACCAGTACAAAGCCATCAGCAAAAGTGTAGTAATGTCGAGGAAACTCCATCCCATCCCGGAGTCCGCGGGTGTCATAGAAGCGCACCTGCTCTCGTGTGCCACGGTCAGTTTCTATGGAGCCGATGTATATATCCTCCAGGGTCTCCATGGGCTCTGAACCTAACCATTGATAAACAAAGACAGGCACGTATGGTTTGATATACTATATACTGTAAGTATTAAGACAAAGGCTTGTAATTAATACATTGTAACTGAGCACTTTTACATTTCTTTACTTGAAACAAATAGAAATACACTTTGTATGATTTAACATTACACATGAGAGTCTTAATCTGGAGTTACAAACTGCAGTCATTTTTACCTCAAAGAAATCTAATTTGGCAGCTATTTTGTGTGTGTGTGTGTGTGTGTGTGTGTGTGTGTGTGTGTGTGTGTGTGTGTGTGTGTGTCATTTATGCTATCTGCTGTTCATTGTAAGCTCTGGTTGCTCCTATGCCGGACTGAAAGCAAAGCAGCATTTCACTGTTGCAGAAGCCTAAAAAATAAAATACAATAAAAGAAAATACAAAATATTTTACACTTTCACAAATGTATCTAACAGACTTAATTAAGTCTTAGGGTTGGTGAATTTCTGAAACTAGGAAGATATCCAACTGCAAAAAAAGCAACAACAAAAAACATGCTTTATGAAAAGAAATGTCATGTGTAATCTTCATGAGCGAGTTGACTATGTATTGTAATTTACCTATACTGTAATTAAAATAATATATCTGTAACATAATTTTGACAATCAAAGTGTATACTATGTATGCAGTGCATCAAAAGCAGGTAAATAGTCATATATGAACTGGCAAACAGTATACCTGCAACATGATTGGCGTACAGTAGTTGTTCCAATACAGCTGTTTTACCAACTGCAGCCTGGCCACACACAACCACCTTACAGCTTTTGCCCATGACTTACTCTCGGATCATAAAATCTGTTTTTCGGAGAAGATACACAAATAGAATACTGTCAAAAAATATGTTACAATGTCAGTACATAGCATAGCATTGCACTACACATGCGTTTTAGGTAACAACAATGCAAAAATTTGATAATGTTATAAAAAATGTATAACTTAGAGAGAATATATAAAACCGTAGCAAAAATATAAACAATGCACGTTAGTCATGCTGGTATGTTTCAGTAACGTAAGCTAGCTGAGTATGCTAACGTTTCTCCAGTCAATGAAATTAGGAAATAGCTTAGCATTTGCTTTCGGTGAGATACAGAGCGACGATATAACATATCAAGTAGCTAGCTAATGTAACTCGACTAAAACTCGTGTCATCAAAAACATATACGCTGATATTATCTACCTGCAGCTAGTTGTGTATTAGCTATAACAATATTTCGTACTTCCAAGAAAACTGCTTCTCTTCTTGGATTTAATATAAGAACTTCTTTCCTTACCTAACGGACTTGGGACTACTTCCTGTTTACAGTCCAGGAAACTTAAAGAAGGAAGAGTCATCACAATCGTCATTGGAGCCAAGCCCATTTCCAAGCCTATGTGCCAAGCTGGTAGTATTTAAAATAGGGTTACTATTGTGATAGAGCATTATATCCCGGAGGGCTAACATTAGCTATCTTTAATGTTTGCTATTAATGTCAGGATGTGGCGCTAATCGCCAAATTGTATATGCCTTAAAATATCTGCACCACTGGGCGGTCTAACTCACCCAGTAAGAGCGTTCGCCCCATGTTGGCTGTGTCCTTTGCAGCGGCGCGGGTTCGAATCCGACATGCTGCCCTTTGCTGCGTGTCTTCCCCCTTTCATGTCTATCCACTGTCACTTCATAATAAAAGGGAAAATAATCTAAACAAAAATATATCTGGACCACTCTTGAACACTTACCGCCAGTCAGAACAGGGAGAGGTATGAGTGATATCTATCTCTCTTTTTTTAATTGTTGTCTTTTGATGTGTTGGACTTGCCCTGTTTGGTCATTTATCATGATGTGGCAGCTATCTTGGACCAAACATGGACTGCAGCTGCTGGACAGGGACATGATCTGTTGAAGACCAATAACAAGGAAAACAAAAACACACATTTAGATAAAAAAATCAAAAATCAGTCATTATTTGTTAGTTAGTTATTATTATGTGGAAGCATTTTTCACCCAAAGATGAAAACAACACAAATACGATGGGACTTGTCACCCCATGGCCCATGGCACAAATCTAGTGACGTATGACGGTTCCTTCTTTCTATTTTCCTTGTTTACAGTGTACGTAACGACTGCAGTATGTGGCCCCGCCCATCCCCATTGACGGCAAAATGGCGACGGAGAATTGTGATGCTGTGAACATGGACCCTGACATGGAACTGCTCAGTGACGAAGAATTAGAAAGGTAAAACAAAGTAATGCGTTGTTGTCAGCGGCAGAAATACATCTATAAGGAAGCGTCTTACTGGCATGTGCAATCAAAAGTCCTTCCTGTATTCATTGTCTTCGCACTTCGCACTATTAAAGCTACCTAGCGCGCCACCGCTGTTGAGCTAAATTCTGCCCCGGATTGCGTTTAGCTTGACTGTCCTCCTCCTCTTAGCTAGCTCCTGTGCTGGATTTCTGGGTTGCAGTCGGGAACTACAATATCTATACATCTGTCGTTACCTACCAGGAGTACTGCTTTCACATGATTGTGATTTTTTTCCTAGTGTGCTACTATCTGGGTGACTAGCTAGCTAGCTAGTTAATGACACCAGTCACTCACTGTGTGGTCGTGATGTAAAACATGAAAGACTTCCAAAAAAAGTAACGGCAGTGGCCCACAGCATGGTGTCATATGTTCCTGGCTCAGCTCCCTGTCAGCTTCACAAAATAGCTGTGTGTTTGATTGGAGTAGGCACTTCTGCCCTCAGGCTATGTTTAGCTAACTCAGTCACAATACTGGACATGCTCTACACATGATTACGAATGTGATGCTCAAACTTAACGGTCTTACACTTTAAAGTTTTGTTTTTTTTCAGACAAGAAGTTCAGTAATCTGTAAAACAACCCACACCTGTATAGTTCTGCTCTTTTTATAACTACACGCTTTTTTATGACTTTTTGTCCACTTTTACACAGGGAAGCGGAGGGCTTCAAAGAGCAAGGCAATGCCTTTTATATCAAAAAGGATTATGCAGAAGCATTCAATTATTACTCCAAGGCCATAGGTAATTATCCCTAAATAATTTGAGTCACTCTTCCTGTTTGTCGATGGGATTATGGTGATTTTCTGTTTGGATAAGAAATAAACGTTTGAATTCTGTCTGTCCTTGATAGGATGTCAATAACTTGTTTGTTATACAGACATGTGTCCAAAGAATGCAAGTTACTATGGAAACCGGGCAGCCACGCTAATGATGTTGTGTCGGTACAGAGAGGCTTTAGAGGATTCCCAGCAAGCAGTACGACTAGATAACGACTTCATGAAGGTAGAGGGGGAACATGTACTCATGTAATGTCTTACATTGTTGAGCATTTTCACTCTGCAATGTGGAATTTGTTCTGAGAGTTATTTTTGTTTTGCTGTATACTCTTTCACTCAGTCTGTCTCCACTACTAATGCTTTGCTACATGATTTCTTACATTTTCTAGAATGCTCTGGACAATTACTAGAGAAAGGACATGGCATGTAATAATAATAATAAATTGAATTTATATAGCGCTTTTCACGAACTCAAAGTCACTTATGTGTGTTTGATTTAGCAGTAATTTGTGTAAATAGCATTTGCTTTATACTATCATAAGATATAATTAACTTGGAAGGTGGTTTTAGATCTTGACCTTGATCTTTGAGTGTAGCTGTTTACTACATCACAGAGCTATGTACATGTTTAACTTGTAGAATGACCAGTTTAATGCATGTATACATTTTTGTTTACAGTGCTATGTGGCTCCTCCATACATAAGCTATAGCACATCCCTATAGTAGTTCAGTGGGTTGCCAAAGGGAGAAAAAGGTGTGTCCTGTAACAAACATGTAAATTAGAGCAAGTCTTTTTTTAGTTTTTGGGACACAGTGCCCAACTGCTTTCAACCAGGAAATTGAGGGACTTTATCACTGCAGTTTGTGAACTGTAAGTCTTTTCCCCACAGGGCCATCTGCGAGAGGGCAAGTGCCACCTGTCCCTTGGCAATGCTATGGCTGCCAGCCGCTGTTTCCAGAGGGTTCTGGAGCTGGAGCCTGACAACAGCCAGGTCCAGCAGGAG
Source organism: Sander lucioperca (assembly GCF_008315115.2). NCBI lineage: Eukaryota > Metazoa > Chordata > Actinopteri > Perciformes > Percidae > Sander > Sander lucioperca. The sequence goes on along the minus strand of NC_050193.1, from coordinate 3,752,874 downwards.
GTGAGTTGGCCTCAGTTTGACAGAGCATGATTTGACAACTTGGATATGACTATCCACTATCGGATCAACTTTGGCCAAGCAAGTGCAATTAAAGTGCAAAAAGTCTGATACTTAACGGTTTACGGGGAGATCAACTAGAGTTACTGTTAATTCTCAATGAGAAGGCCAGGGGGCAAGTCTTAGGTTATTCACAGACTTACTGCCGCTTGCATTGACCTGGTTTTACAAGCACTAAGCATGGCACAAAAAAGAGGCCAGTGGTAGCGGTAAATAAACAAATCTACTACATGTCTTGAAATTGTCACTGAATTCCACAAAATCCACAAATTCCTTTCAGCTGAAGAATGCAGACTCTGTCCTTGAATATGAGAGAATGGCAGAGATTGGATTTGAGAAGAGAGACTTCAGGATGGTAAGCTTTTTTTCAATTGTGTGGAATGCCAGTCAACAGTAACAGCAATGTCAAGCAACACACAGACTGCGGGTGTTTTGTGGTTGTCTCTAGGTTGTGTTTTGCATGGACCGTGCCTTGGAGTCTGCCGCAGCCTGTCACAGGTTCAAGATACTGAAGGCAGAGTGCTTAGCCCTGCTGGGACGCTACCCTGAGGCTCAGTCTGTAGCCAGGTAAGACAGCATATTTGAAAAAAATACTTGGTAATTCACTTATTTAATTGACATTATTGGAATTTGTCACAATGAGCGCAGGGTGAAAGCAGAATAACACACGGGTGTGCATGTGCCATGCAGCTCTCGTTATGACATGTTAGTGAAATGCTTATCAGTTAGACACAACAAATGAGTAATCCTGTATCCCAGGTATGTAGAAACAGGAAAATCATGATATATGAACTGAAAGAAGTAACGTAAAATACACAGATCTGAAAAGTAAGACACTGCAATAGAGCCAGAATATGTTAATAAATGTTAGGCTCTGGCTGCACCAGGTTTACTATTTCTTATATTACAATTTCTTGAGCTGACTCTTAAGTGAATACAAGTATACCAGATTACTAAAGCTGTGGGCTTTAACACCTGATGATTTTAAAAACATGGGTCTAAGAAGTATAAGCTTTTCCACAAATTTGCAATTAAAGCTCCCGAAAAATGGCACATCCTTAAATTGACCACCCCAACCTTGTTAATTTGCCTTACAAATAAATATTCTCTGGGGGGTTCCTTCAGGAACTGTGTGGAGCTTGCTTTTGATTTTAATAGTCAACAGCAAATAAAACCAACAACATTATGAATGTGTGTTGCTAATGATCCATCAGTTGCTTGTCAACTGTCCCATCACTGCAGGGAAGCATATAAATCAGAAGTTTACTGCAGTTTTCAGATGTCAACTAAACCTTTAAAGATGATGGCACAAATACCATATTTGTTATCTTATTTTTTTATATATGCTTTCTGTTAGCATTAATATGTATTATTTGTTCCTGTGTAGTGATATTCTGCGAATGGACTCCACTAATGCAGATGCACTGTACGTGCGTGGTCTTTGTCTGTACTATGAGGACTGCATTGACAAGGCTGTCCAGTTCTTTGTCCAGGCCCTGCGCATGGCTCCTGACCACGACAAGGCTCGGCTCGCATGCAGAGTGAGTCATTCAGTAGATAAGAGTTTTATAAATAAAAAATGTAAACAAAAGAAGTGAATTCCTATGAATACGACCATTACATTTATGTCTAATGAAACATTTTACTCTAAAAGCGAGTGTTAATTGCCCAAGAAGTGTTTTTTTTTTTTCTCATCCATTTAAGTCTGATTGACACTGCTGTTAAGGTAGAGTAGCTTTTTTTTTTACATTGTCCTATGTATTTATATATTGTCTTTCCAGAATGCCAAAGCACTAAAAGCCAAGAAGGAGGAGGGGAACAAGGCGTTCAAGGAGGGAAACTTTGAGGCAGCCTATGAGCTGTACTCTGAGGCACTAACAATAGACCCCAACAACATCAAGACTAATGCCAAGCTGTACTGTAATAGGGCCACTGTTGGATCTAAGGTGAGGAACATGCACAGGAGAGATGCCATTGGTTGCATCAACATCTGACAAGTTGTTTTGGGTGGTCAACTGTAAAATGAATCTTAGCATCCTTGGTGGCTATTTGCTAAGGGACACTGAGGGCTAATGTGTTGCTCAGTGATTATCCAAGTTAGGATACTTGTATTCATAAATTAGTAAATAAGATTAGTAAATATTGCGGTGGGGACAAACAAAATACAGAGAAGTAAAGAGAAAAGGGAAAAAGTGACTCAAGATTGTTAGATGGATAGGAACACAGTCAAACAACCACAACCTATGAATTAGTCTTTATAATGGTAGATGAATCAGGCATACATTGATATATTAGCATACCCCATGTACATAACACACATACATACACACCCTCATTTAGTTATTCAAAGTTATTTGATTTAAGTTGTCATTCAGTCCCTCTGATAGTGTAAGGTGTTTTGGTATCTTTGCCATATTGTACCTTATTTTGTCACATCAAGAGAACTAGACCACTACTCTCTGTCTCCGCCGCGCATGCAGACACTTTTTTCTTTTTCTTTCGAAAGCTCAAGAAACTAGAACAGGCCATTGAAGACTGCACAAAGGCCATTAAACTGGATGAGACCTACATCAAGGCCTATTTACGGAGAGCACAGTGGTACGTCCCAGGTTTTCTAACTTGGTTGTTAATAGAAGACAGTAGGTCCTGTGGTTTTCAGACCTGGACAAACGGAAGAAAGTGTCATTATGTGCACTTATATATTTTACTGTTCAAACTGGGTAGAGAAACAGTAACAGACTTGTGCATACTGTGCTGCAGCTACATGGACACAGAGCAGTATGAAGAGGCAGTGCGAGATTATGAGAAGGTTTACCAGACAGAGAAGACAAAAGGTGAGAATCGGACTCCTCTGTCGTGGCTGAGCTGACACAGCTCTCAGCACAGACATTTCCTCCTTATTATGCTTAATTGTTTGATAACATGTCCTGTCTCTTCTTTATTCTCTAGAACACAAGCACTTTCTGAAACATGCCCAGCTGGAGTTGAAGAAAAGTAAGCGGAAAGATTACTACAAAGTGCTCGGGGTGAATAAGAATGCCACAGAAGATGAGATCAAGAAAGCTTACCGCAAACGGGCGCTGTTACATCACCCAGGTGCTTAACCTAACCGAAATAATAAAGCAATCGTTGTCCAATTTTATGTAATGCTGTATATACACTTGTCCCTCGGCCCGAATGACTGTTACACCCCCTCCCGTCAGACCGTCACAGCGGAGCTAGTCCTGAGTTGCAGAAGGAAGAGGAGAAGAAGTTTAAGGAGGTGGGCGAGGCTTTCAGCGTGCTTTCAGACCCAAAGAAGAAGTCTCGCTATGACAGCGGTCAGGATCTGGAGGATGACGGCATGAACATGGGAGGTCAGCACCTGGGCAAGCCTTGGGTGGGGGTGGGGGTCTTAAGGGTGGACAAATTAAAGTACAAGTCACTTCTGAGCTAATGAACCACGTGTTTATTATTAAACAGCTGTTGTTTTTATGGTGAGAATCTGGCTGGAAAGTTCTCTGTTTTGATGTTGATTCTTACTTGCGTTTTGTCTCCACCAGATTTTGATGCCAACAACATTTTCAAGGCGTTCTTTGGAGGCCCGGGGGGGTTTAGTTTCGAAGGTAACTCAGGTACTACATAGCTGTGAGAAATGATGCTTTTCTACTGTCAGCCATTTAAAGTGACGTTCAATAACATCACTAATCGACTTGTTTGTTTGTTTGTTTGTTTTAGCATCTGGACCAGGAAATTTCTTCTTCCAGTTTGGTTAACTGGAGGATTCGTCTACCTAAACAGTTACAACATCAGGACTTTTCAACAATGTCAACCCCTGACCCACCATCCATATTTAATGACTGATTGCAAGTCAGATTCCCGTCTATGCCATTGACTGAATGAATGCTACCCAATGACCACATGCAACAAATGATTTAAAGCCTGTATAGCAAGGACACCAAGACGGCACAGACTGAGTTGATAGTGTTACTGGTTTTAGATTTGGATTTGGTTTTCTTCCTTTCAGAATCAAACAAACTTTAAAGTCAGTAATGGCTAGCAACACTGTTCCAAATATTTTCTGGATTTTTGAGCTAGCAGAGATTGTGCAGCTATTGTATCAGAGCTTTTAGGGATCCATGCAGGAAGTGACATCCTGGGGAAACTCTTGAGATGCAACTGAGCATTTAGCAAGCTATCCTCTGGCTCGTCTCAACTTGAGAGGGCATTCTTTGCATGAAAGTTAATAACTTGCTTAATGATTTCTGAAGAAAATCACTTGGCAAGCAGCACCTTCCCCTTTTGAAGAATGTGCCAGACAGACAGTTGGCTGCTACGAATTCGCGCTGAAAACTGCCTCCTTGTCATAAGCCAACAAGAGCACTTTTTTTTTTTTTTTTTTTAATTTACAGCTGGAGCCTAGACCTACACGTACAGTACAGCTGAAGCACATTAGAAAGATGGCAGTGGAGACAGCTGTGCTGGTTTTGTTGCCAGCAAAGTCCCCCTCCCTCTTTTTCTCAAAAGTTTTATGTTTGATGTTGCCATTCACAGATTGCTGCATTGCACATTTTACTGGAATGTAAAGTGTTCATTTGTGATGATAATTTTTTCCATTATTTTATTTTGATATGTATATTTATTGTAAATTTGCTGTCTGATGGAATCATCGATGTAAGATGAGGACACCTTTCTGTTATGTAAAAGTTTGAAAGAGACTGATTATGAGCATCCCTTTGACACAAATTCAGGAAGATAATTGTTTTGTTTGGTCTACATGAAATATTGTGCAGAAATAGATAATACTCTGTATGTTCCTTAAATGTGATGCAAGCTGTCTTAATTTTACTTAATGTAACAGATAAGCATAAGAATAGAACAAATATGATGTTTGCTATTGTGGAAGAAAGTAATTAGGGCATGATGGATACCTGTATGTTCAGTTACTTCCTGATGATGAGTGTGTTGTTCTCATGGTGCACTTAATGATGACAAGAAAAGTGTCCTCATCTTTGCTCATTGTTTTTGCCCTTATGGTGAAATCATCCTCTCTTTATCCTTGAAAAGTATCAGCTATTTCAATAAAGTTGACATCCTCTGGGTTTCCCCTAAATTCTTTGTTTTCTTTTGTTTTAGTGGCATAGTGTTAATAATTAGATCAATATTAGTAGTATTTGGTAACAAGGTCGTTATCAACAACAAATACATGGTCATTTATTTTTTGCTGCATTGAACTTGAGAGATGGTTGTTTAATGTTATAATACAGCCATGGTTGTACTACGCCGGGCTAGCAGAAGATGGCACTGTTGCCCGCTCTTGGTTTGTTAGTGTGGTTGCTAGGATACCAGTTGACCGGAGATGCTAATCGTTTTAGATAGTTGAGTAGTCTGCAAGCGTTATGACACAAAAGTTTGCATAAAATGTCAGACACAGACGGAGTTCACGATGGTCAGAGGCCGAAGGGCGTATTCTCTACTTTAATGGCCGATGGGGATTGGCTGTACACTAAAGGAGAGTATAAAAAGGCTATAGATAGCTACACAACGGTAAGTAACGTTAGCTACCTAGCTAGGCATGGTTAACGTTTACGTTACATGGCTAGCTAGCTAGGCATGGCACGTTATCCTGACCAACTGAAGCTTATCATCCTCCTATTGTGATAGCTACAGAACATTTTGTAATTATAATAATGTTATATATACAGTATATAAAACCATTTTGACCAGCAACATAAATTAAATATTTGTATACGAGTCAAGTGTTTCTGTAAGTGTAAGGTCACAATATAAATAGTGCAAAGTAATAAATATTGAATATGTACAGTATGCATGTATACATATCTATACAGCATGTAGGATTTTTATTGACAGTGTCAGTACATGATGACGTGCATGTTAAAAATGATGTGCAGTTTAAGTAAAAATATAATCTAGTAAGTGGATGTTTTAGTGTATGACTGATTTTAACTGTTCGTCAGAGTGACAGCCTGTGGAAAGAAACTGTTCTTGTGTCTTTCAAAAGCATGTAGGGATATCTTGTTTTTGGTCTTTGTTTAGGCACTGACTTTAAAGCCTGATGACAAGACCTGCTTTGTTGGTCGAGCCAAATGTTACCTGAAGATGGGGCAATCTGACAACGCTTTAAAAGATGCAGAGGCTTCACTCAAAGAAGACAAGTCATTTTTCGAGGTCAACAGCAGGTTACAGTAATGTTTGCCTTTCACTGGCAAGACAAACAAATACATAAATTATATGTACAGTATAATGTATGTCTATGTAATACCAATATAACTATATCTAAGTATAGAATCTATGTACTGTTTTTTTCATGATTCGTTTCAGGGTTTGTACCAGAAGGCAGAGGCATTGTACTACATGGGAGAATTTGAATTTGCGCTGGTGTTTTACCACAGAGGACAAAAGCTACGTCCACAAATACAGGAGTTCAGACTGGGTATCCAGAAAGCACAGGAGGCCATAGAAAACTCTGTTGGCAGTAAGTAATTCAATACTATTTTGTGGCTTACACTAAATTGTAGTCACAGCATATGAAAATCCTCTTCACACCTAAAACAATTTGTTCTTCTCTGGCATCTTCTAGATCCTTCCTTTGTAAAACTGGAGATTAAGGGAGACCTCTCATTTCTCCAAAAAGATGAGGAGGTGAGTCTGTTGTGTTCCTCTTTAATAACTCAGTATTCAACAGGAAAACTTGGAAGTAGAGCTGCGGTAAGAATAATTGTACACATACAATCTTGGCCAGGAAAACACCTAGTAACAAAGGATTACTTTCCTAGATTGTACAGTTATCTGTATGTAAAGTTCAACCCTGGCCTTCCCATCTGATGCACAATATTATGTTTCTTGACTGACGGGTAAAGAGGGCACAGCCAATTGCTGCTATTCAGCATCTGACGACGAAGAAAAAACAGCAGACCCTGAAGACCCCTAAGAGTGAGAAGACAACCAAACAACTGCTGGGAGAGTTTTACAGTGACAAAAAATATCTAGAAAACCTGCTTAAAGATGAAGGTACTGTGGTATTTCATTTAGGGCACACAATATATATTTTTTACACACCTCACTGTGCATTTAGTATACAGTAGTGTTATCTTTATGTTACTCCACCAGTCCTTACTGTTTAATATATTTATTTAAACCCACCTACAGTGATGTTTTTCACTTTTAATAGAGTAATAATTAAAACTGTTAAACAATGATCTGCAGATTTGGTAAAAGGCAAGACGAAAGGTGGGGAACGATTGCAGGACGTCATTCAGGGCTGCCTCACATACCTCGACACTTGCACCGAGTTCTGGAACCAGGAGAAACCTATCTCTGCACAGGAAAAAGAGCGTAAGCTCATGCAGCAGAAACCTCTTCCAAGCACTCCCTCTGATCCTGCTCATTTTCTACTGAAGAGCCTGGATGACATTGATGCAGGTAAGGCAGGCTTCTGGCTGAACTCCTGTCCTATTTAGTTGATCAAATGTTTATTGTGTGTTCGTTGTTGTAGAGTTGACATCTGGAAATGCAGAAGGTAGTCTCAAGAAGGCAGAAGATGTCATGAAGATTGTGCAGGGCTGGTCAGAGAAAGAGGTGCCTAATAAGAAAGAGGTTTTGGGCAGCCTGCACAGTTGTATTGGGAATGCCTTTATCGACCTGGGAGACCTAGGCAAAGCTTTAGACCATCATCAAAAAGACTTGGAGTTCGCTAAACAGTGGTGAGAATTTGAAGAAAATTACACAATAGGAATGAATGTGTTATACAACAATAGTTCAAATGTTCAGTAATGTTTCTTATCAACAGCAAACTCCCAGATGCAATGTCCAGGGCTCTGGACAACATTGGGCGGGTTTATGCTCAAATTGGACAGTTTTCACAGGCCATTGAGTTGTAAGTAAATAATGGAATAACAGCTGCACTTGTGTAACATATGATACTGCCGTCTTTTGCTAAGCACGTTATTTTGATGGTAATCTTGTAGTCACGCCTCTCTTGATGAGCATTTAAAACGCTGGACACCTTGGAGGCCTTCAAGAAACACTTGATTGACTGTGAGTGTATTTAAAGTTATGTTCATTTTATTTTCTCTGTATATTTTCAATTCAGCTGGGAGAAGAAGATTCCGTTGGTCCGTGGTGGTTTGGAGAAGACCTGGTTGTTTCATGAGATTGGTTGGTGTTACCTGGAGCTCAATCGCCACGAAGAAGCCCGAGACTGTGGCGTCCGTTCAGTTGCTGCAGCTGATGAAATTGCTGATGAGAAATGGCAGATAAATGCCAATGTTTTGGTGGCACAATCAGAATGTAATAATTTATTTTTCTAATATTTGCAAAACCAATTACTGTGAAATGTCAGCTTATTTGCTGGAAATTTGGAAGCTTTTTTTTAATGCTTCAGTGCTGTTGTCATTGTACAAACTACAGACCTGATCTCTGATCACTCAATTCCCTTCTGTTTCTTCTCAGTGAAACTTGGAAACTTTGAATCCTGTGTCTCCCACTTTGAGAGAGCCCTGACCCTGGCCCAACTGCAAGAGGATGACTCTGCCATGAATGTCATTCAGAAGGTTCCCTCTCTGTTGTCATATAGCTTTCCCTTCGCCATCTTTATAGTTCCATTTAAATTTAATTTTTTATTGCTGACATTTTTCTTTCTGCTTTCAGGCCCTTGATGAAGCAAAGAAACACCTACCACAGTGAGGATGTTCAGTCAAGATGCATTGTGATACGTTGTGATTCAGACTGCTAAGTGAGAAAAAGACCTACAGACGACAACAATCTACAAATAAAAGTTAAAAAATAAAAAGAGACCAATAAAAGTCATCTCCCTCAAACGGTTAACTGAAATATTTGAGTTTTTATAAATGCAAACACTGCTTAAAATGCATGAATGCATTTTGCTGAAAACCTTAGAAACACGTTTTTCAATAATAATAAATAAGACCCAGTATCTGTTTATAGGTCTTAGTGCACAAAGGCTTGAGTAGTAACTTCTCAAAGGTCAAAATAAAAACAGTTCAGTATGAAACACACTGGATCTCAGGGTTGTTCTTTATAAGATCATACTGTAAAATTCATAATGAGAGCATTGGTCTCACAGTGTCATAGACCATAGGCAGTGGTGAATTGTGCAAAGTGATACTGTTCTCTGAAGTTAAAAAAAAAACATGTATTTGGGGAAGTGATTCAAAGCTCAATATCTGGCCTGCATCCTTATTTTAAGTATTGCCAATATATTCAATTACAGTCCAAATCCATTTCTGAGGCTGCATTTTTGTCAGAATTCTATGAAAACTGAAACATCTTTTATCTAGAAAATGGGTCACTTATATACAAAGATACGGGGGAATCTTATCACACACTTTTGACAAGCACACTGCAACCTGCCAACCATGAAGTCCTTTTGCCTTTTGATAACTTAAACGTTTCCCATATAGAGCTCTACTTGCTGCAGGGAACTTCCCCTTGCCACATCTCAATTACATCTGTCACCAGGCACACATGGGGTGATATACACACAGTTTAATGCTTCCTTGCAGGGTTCACGCTATGAGTGTATTGTTTGTGTGTAGATCAGAGACAGTAGAACTACAATTTATGGGCATTGCCTGCTGTTTGGTTGTACCTCATTTTGTCTAAAAGTTTGATAATGAATGTACAACTAAGCACTGTGTATCTTTTAATTAGAAGGGTTTGGTCATGTTCCAAAGCTTAAGTCTTAATGAATCTTGAGGAAGGTTTTACTGATACATTGCTGTGCTCATATCCAAACCACTGTGGTCTTGAAACACTTTGTATGCCAGGCCTACTTTTGGTTATAGGAGTGGCATCACTCACCAGCTCAAGGTGTATAAATACTAATAGTATTAAGCATTAACAAATAGACATGCACTGTGACCTGAAAAATGGTAAATAGTGGTAAATGGAAAAACATTACAAAAGGAGGTGGCGAGGCAAAAACATTTTTTTCTTTGAAAATGGGCAGAGTAACCCTAAACATACAGTAAACCCATCTTTATTATTTGTGGACTTTGTAGCCTTATTTTTATGTTTTATTCATGCTCTTAAAAAGGTTTAAAATGCTAAATACAAATGGGTAACAAATCAACTTAAAGATATGTGGTAGGGGTGTATAAAAAAAATCTTCTCCAGTATCGTCCTTCCGGTCTTCAGGGGCGTGTCCGTGGGCCCGCCCAGTTGCGCGTTCCCGAGAATTTCCGTTTTCCTTCTTGAAGAGTGAAGCGGGTGCATGTTTGTGCCAAGCTCTGCCTTGTCATTATCCAGAAAGAAACGCGTGGTCAGCGGCACTACCGACAGCTCCACTGCAACGTAACTGGTAAGCATTTTTAGCAAACAAAAGCCCTTCATACAGGATGCTACATCTCGTCCATATATTTTTAGTTTTTTGCAAAACAGTCTAAAATAAGTTGCTCCATAACATACAGTGATTTATAATCACCAGAAAAACATCAAACTTGTTTAGACGTGGCGCTGTAGTTGGTTACGTTATAGCCAAATTTACTGGCTGCCAGGCTAAATTGTTTTTGTCTGGCGTGCTAGCGTTAGGTGCACGCCACTCCCCGCCTGGCCACATTGTGCTGGTTAATTAAATGTAATGTCGATTTTCTCTGTTTAAAACAACGTTTTTACACACTTGGACGCAGTATTGGACACTTATTCATACTATCCTTATTCGTGTAATGTATTTAGTCCAAACTTGCCATAAACACAAAATCAATCATCCTCTCACTCACTGCGCCATTTACTGTACACTGCTTTTTATATCGAATAAGATCAAGTTTAATACATCTGAAAGTGTATATTCCCAATTTGCATCTGTTTAGCTTCGGTTATGTGTTCCCTAGCTGGAAAAAATACTGTTTGTTTGTCTTTGTTGCTACCTTGGCATTGGTTGTGAGAGCTTCCCCTTCTGTCTCATGATACGATGTGGTTTCACACATCTGTTTACTCCAGCCTTTACTAACACATTTTATACTGATATTTAAAATAACCTGCCACACGGTGGAGAATGTAATACTATGGAGTCATCATTTTTCCGCGATGCCACGTTTTCTTAACTACCCTTTGTCTATACAGTATGTCTACTGGCAAGGATGGGCGAAGTTAATTTAGCAAAACAAGGTTTTAAATACAGCATTTTGCTTGTGTCTCTTTATCACTGGCATACTGTCTTTGTGTGCTTAACAAATGGAAATTTAAAATTAGGATGAGCTGTAGGGCCAAAATGTTGCCAACACCCCTACTGTGTGCACAAGAGTACAACACCACTACTGAACACAAATGGACATTATAGGCTAAGGTTGTTGCAGAGTCATTGGATCGGATTGCATCAGATTATACTGTATATTATGGTATCTATGTCCTGCACTTCCAAAATGTGTATTGTAAAATCCACCCCCTACAACTCCACTCGTTCTAAAATCATGGGTATTGAGTAACTTCCTGTTTGAGAAATAATTACAACAGTCCTTATAAAACTATTTGGTTTTGGCCTCTAGAAAGGTATGTGGCATGCAGAAGTGACAGTATTTATGAGCATATTCACACATTTATTACGTAAAAACAAGCCTGTACGTCAGACTATATTAAATAGTGCTGGTTAAAGAACCTATTTTATCAAAAGTAACACATTTCATTCACATTTAACTTAGACACATGGGCAAAAGTTGCTTAAGTTTGTTTGTATTTAAACAATTTCAGTCATCATTGGTCTAAATAGACACTTTCTCTCTTTCTTTTATTTATGTATTTAAGGTACATGGTGGTGTGTAAAGTCAGACTTTTAACAAGACATGGACGCTGAAAAGAGTGGCGAGGTTTTAGGTGTGTCAGAAACTCCACAGCAAGAGGAGACTGAAATGGAAAAAGAGTTTTTGTCAAAATTGGAGACACCAGAGGAATTCACAGAGCCTGAGAAGCCACCAGCTGCCGATGAAGAGACCGAGCAGCTGGCACTGAATGGTCATGATACAAAAGTCATGAACATGGAAGAAACAGAAGAGTTGATTGTGACAGAAAATGTTACACTGTCTGAGGAAAAACCAGAAATGAAGATTGAGGACAGCTTGCCCAAAGAAACATCTGAAATGGAGGCAGTGCCTGCGGTGGCACCACCAGAACCAGATGAGTCATCTAAAAAGATCTCTGACCCAGTTGCAGCTTTAGACACAGAACCAGAAAACGCCCAGCCTAAACAGCAGCCTGCGCCAAAGAATGACCCAGAACCTTTGCCTGTGCAAACACCTCTGGCCGAGAGTGCCCCTAAACCAAAGCCAGAGAAGTTGGCAGAATCAGTTCCACAAGCTGAACTAGAAGAGCAAACAATCCCTAAACCAACTGTGCTGCAGCAGGCAGTAGATACACAACCACCCAGCCAAGAGGAAAAAGTGTTACAACAAGTGAAAACTGAGACAGAATTGCAGACTGCAATGGATACAGAAGAAGTTGCCAAAAAAGTGGCAGAAAAAGATGTTGCAGCTGAGCCTATTAGGGAGGTGGAAGGAGAAAAACCAGCAGATGCAGTAAAAGCGACTGTGTTGCTGGCAGACCTTTCCTCAGAAAAGCCAACAGAAGCTGCGACTTCAAAGGAGGAGGCATCAGCTGAAATTGAAAGTGTGAAACCTGCAGACAACGAGAAGGAAGTTGAACCAGAAAAATCAGTTGACGCTGATACTCTGAAGGGAGCTGAAGCAGCAGCAGAAAGTGTAAAATCTGAGAAGAATGATGCTGAGCTTCAAAAGGAAGAGGAAACAGTCCCTGCATCTGGCTCCCTGTCCTTTGCTCTCCTGGAACAAGAGCAGACCATAGGCGCCCTGCGAACCTCTCGTACCCTTGTTGTCCTCAGGGGCCTTCCAGGAAGTGGTAAAAGCTTCTTGGCACGCGCCATAGCTGATGCCTACAAAGACCACTGCTCTGTCGTCTGTGCTGATGAGCATGGGGTAAAGCCAGAGAATCCAGAATCATCGGTGGAAGGATACAAGGCCCTGGATGAGGCTGTGGTAGCCTGCTGCAGTGCAGGAACCGCTTCCTCTGTGTTGATGGTGGTGGATGACAGCAACCACACCCAGGATCGACTGGCCCGCCTGGGGGAGATTGCCGAGCAACACAACCTTGTTGCGGTCTTTTTGGAGCCGCGTACTGAATGGAGCAGAGATCCAGCGCAGCTGACCAAGAAGACCAGGCGTGGACTGGAGGAAGCCCAACTGGAAGCCATGAGAGGTCAACTTGAGGAAGTGTCCCTTCCTCTTTACTTTGGCTGGTTTCTTCTTTCCTCCATCCAGGACAAGGTTAGGTGCACAGCAATGGACTTCCTTAAAACGCTGGACACCTTGGAGGCCTTCAAGAAACACTTGATTGACTGTGAGTGTATTTAAAGTTATGTTCATTTATGGCAAAGGTATTACAAATATTAAGTCTTTAAGCAGATTAATGTCTAAAAGCTTTGGCATTTCTAAGATGTAACTGATCTTGCCTTGTGTTTACAGTCACTGGGAAAGCTGAGAAGGAGGTGGATTTGGAGGAGTACTTCGAAGCCAAAGGAACCCTCCATTGCACAACAAAATTCTGTGACTATGGAAAAGCAGAAGGTGCCAAAGAGTATGCAGAGAAACCAGTAAGAAACCTGTCATTAAATTGTGTGCTTATAAAAAATTTGCAGTAAGTAATCGGACAAATATAGATCTAATGGCTACATCTGTTTGTAGGCATGTTAATTTATTACTTTTCATTTTATGTCATGTATTGTTGAGTGAACATTTCAAAGAGCAACATCCTAGCATAGTAATGTTTGACAATGTTAAAGTTAATCTTGTGATATTTCCTTATCATTTCCACTTTTCCGCTCTCCAGGCTGTTAAAGATTTATATGGTTCTGCATTCGAGCTGTCACTGAGTGCTCTCTTTGTGACTCCTCGCACTGTTGGTGCCAGAGTGTCCCTCACAGAGGAGCAGCTTTTGCTGTGGCCAGCTGATGCCGAAAAGGAGGCAGGGTCCGCCTCCCTGCCTCTGGGAAGCCGCGCCCATGTTACTCTAGGATGTGCTGAGGGTGTTGAGCCAGTTCAAACAGGTCTGGATCTGCTCGAAATCCTGGCACTGCAGCAGGAAGGCCATCAGGGGGAGCTCATCGAGGAGATGGAGCTTGGCTCGCTGACCTATTACGGAGAAGGAAGGTGGCTGCTCACTCTCAGAGAGCCTATCTGCTCCTCAGCCTGCTTCTCCAGCTTCTATGGGCGCAAGGAGCTCGATCCGGCCAAAAAAGAACCCGAGAAGAAAAAGAAGCAAAAGTGCACCATATTGTAAATGGCAAACATGGGGATGTATGGCCGGGATGACTGGTGAATTAAAACTTAGGCTTACTCTGTGCAAGGTTTGTGTGTTTGTGCAGTGTTTAGGGTTTCAGTTATAGCCACCCTAAATCCACAAGCTGTGTGCCTTTTTACTGTTGATTTGCACCACAACCCAAGATGCCTTCAATCCAGTTAGGCTTGTTGTCAACGTTGTTCTATCTTGTTTCACATATCTACGCCAGAGTTGCAGAACCTGGCTATTTGCTGAGGTGTTAGCTGCAGTTTTAGACTATGGTAGTATAGCCTGCTCCCACAGCCCAACAGTAATCTAAAAACTTAGATTTCCTCTTCTATACATGTCTGTGTCTCTCAGTATTCAGATGTGAAAAAAAAATAGGTACTTGTCATTGCATGCATCCCAGGTTAACGGTATCAGCATAGTAACGCATTTCTGCCCTGCTAAAAGTACCTCTGCCGCCTTAGAACAAAATGTGTCTGGTGTTTTTCTTTTGGCAGTTTGGCAGTTTTTCTTTTTAGTCGTAAGTGAAAAAGATTAGCTGTCATTTCAGTGTGCGATGTCTAGGAAGTAATTGTTACAATAGCATATGGGCCAAAGTTATCTATTTGATTAAGTGTATTAGAATCATTGTCATTTATAGAGGTCCTTCCTTGTAAAATCTTTGCACTGTGTGTAGTTTGAAAGGGAGAATGCTGATGAATTTGGCATTTTGTTTCAGCAGCTTGCACTTAGTACTTATCTAATGCTGTGAATCCAAGTTCATGTTTTGCAATCTTTTCTACTGCGCAAGACTGCTCCCTTTTATTCTCTTGAACAGCACGTCATGTATTGCGACTATTGTGACTGTAATTTTTGAAGGACAGTTCCTACTTTGTGTAGCTCTTATGAATCACTATTTTTGCACTTGTTTTGTACACTTAATAAAAAAGAACATGCTTTGCTCCAGTAATGCAACTTTCTGTGTGTTCAGTACTGCTAATGCAGTTTGGTGACTAGCATGCAGCTTGGTAACTGCGACAGTTTATATGTTCATTTTCTCAAAGCATGTGGTTGTAGTTGACCATATAAACCAGCAGAGGGTACTCATCCTTTGTGTAGTGTTTCTAAAGACATCTATAGTAAGATTTTTTTTTCATTCAGATTTGATTTGATATCTAGCTTCTTGTTCATTGTGTCAGAATTGGCTTCAACAGGGATAATTGCCTCAGGACTATTCAAATACTGCATTTTCAAACATTGTACCTCAGACTGGATTGCGCCATTTGTCTGATCACCCTACAGGTTGCCCTTGCTTAATCTGACACAGTAAAAATACAAAATGTATCAGACTGTATAGTCGCCAAAAAATAACTGGTGATGGAGTGTTCAGCTGTAATATCCACACTCAATTTCTGGCCCATCACAGCTCTAATTATTTAATCGGGTTAGCATCCACAAATTCTATCATACTGCATGTGTGCTTTACATAATAGTTATAGTTATTGTCAGGTTACATTTGCATCTTATCAGAGTGACAGCCACAGTTCCAATACAATCTACAACAAATACTGCTCCTGCTGTCTGGAAAGACACAAAGGGTTAGACATTTTATACTACAGTTCATAAACTAGTGGGAGAAGTACACGGAAGTCAAAGTATTTCAGAATTTGAAAAAGTACAAAAGTATTAGCATCAAAATATACTTAGTACTCATCTTGTGTATTGTACTAGGCAGCTTATGAACTTCACCAAGGGATTAATAAAGTCCTATCTTCTTTTTGGTCGAAGGTACACCCACAGCCCTGTCAGATGACCTCACGTACCCCTTCATCAATTCCCAATTTTGTTCCAAATGTAAAACACTTCATTATACAAAAGTGGATATTGTTATTTTTCACACAATTGAACTGTCAATATTTAGGTTGGTTTGGCCAGAAATTGTACTACAGTACTACTTCTACTTGGATTAAAGCTGGATAGATGTTTCAACCATCTATCTATTACTTTTAGCTTGCTGTTGGAACTGTTTAGTCTGTAGCCTACTTTTATCTAGCCCTTTCAGCTACTTATTCAATATTTTTAGCTGTTTATTTCTACGATGTATTCATTACCACCTGATTTAAAAAAAAATTCAAATCACAATCTCTATTTTTCTTTTAAATTAGTTGAGCTGCTCCACAATCTCTCTAAATACCCCCTGGCAACAGCAGAAGTATCACCTGAGGCACCCCTGGTTAGGAATTACTGAAATATCTGATTGTGTTCCAAATTTAAAAAGTGACTGAAAAAGAGACAAGTGCGTTTACTCTCCACATAAACTAAAAATACCTGGTATTGGTTTAGGTCAGTTTTAGGTTAAGGACACGTAAAAGACCATGAACTGGTGCTCTACATTCACGTCAAGGTCCGTACTCGATGGTTGTGTGCAATATGAAGTGATTCACTCATTGGCTGCTGTGTAGATAAAGAACAATATCAGCCAATCAACATCCGACCTGTTTTCTCCGTAATTGTGTGTGTGTGTGTGTGTGTGTGTGTGTGTGTGTGTGTGTGTGTGCGCGCGCGCGCGCGTGTGCGTGTGTGTGTAATCAAACATGAAGTTTGTGGAAAATGATTGTGCTTTTGATCAAACATGATTGCAACAACGTTGTCGTGTGCTACCCACCTCCTAATTTTCATATTTCCCAGTGTCACTGAAGGCAGCAATAGAGCATGGTGTGGAATGAACCAATCAGAAGCAAGGAAACATCAGCCAAGCCTATCGACAGATGGGCTATGGAGACAAAACTCCCAGGAAGCTCTCCGCCGGCACCTCTGGTATCCACAGTCTACAAGAGTGAAGCAACATTGTCGAGAAAATTCACATAACACAACCGCAAAAAACTTCTAGAACCGCCAAAGGAAGAAAAAAGGTAAATTACTTATTGTTTTTAAATTAAGCAAATACTTGTTTACTGTGTCCCCTAACTCTCCCTGTTTCTTTCTGTCTCTCTCTGACAAAACATGTAAAACAAGTCGAACTGCTTAACGATAACGTTAGTCAACCAACATTAACGTTACACCTGCACTCCTGCTACATCATGATGATCAAGTTTAATAATATAATAACAAAGATTTCTGGTAGATGGTATGTGGATTTGCCAAACAAATGCATTGCTGTCTAACCGGTTTGTAAATGAGTGAGCAGTTGGCTGAAACCTTTCTCTCTATATGACCCAAGTCCTGCAGGTTTTGTGTTGGTCAGAAGTGTTCAAGTTAAAAGGGAATATGGAAATTTCATCTTTTTTGCCTCACTGACCATCCATCACCCCATAATTTTTAGATGTAATGCTGCGTCATCATCATCATCATCATCATCATCAGTTATCTGTTATTGCTGATGTGAAGCAGTGGTATGTAATACCTCTGACAGGTCAGTTGTACAGAGAATGTGGATGATACATGGAACCTGAGCTTTGGATAATAAATGCTCGCCTGGCCTGGAACCAGCGGTGTGGTGACTCAGGGACGATGATCAATAGTGTAAAAGGTCCATGACAGTCCCATTAATCCATTTAAGAAATTGCAGTGTTGAGGAGGGAGTCCTATTTGAGCCAACATCAGGGCTTTCAGCTTCATGAACCACGTAGAAAATGTAGAGTTTGCTTTGATTTAAGAGAGATGGTATTTAGTATCAGATATACATGTTATAATGGCATTGCAGTAAGTTTAAATTTGCCAGTACATTCAAACCTAAACACTTTGGATCAGGTCAAAAGCTGCATTTCTGCAGGATGTACAGTATATTCTTGCTGATCAGACAAGGCAACAATGAGTAGCCAGATTTTAGGATGGAGTTTAATTTGAAAATGTAAAAAGAGAATGACAAACATCAGGGATGAGGTTCAGTGAAGTAGCATTCTTAAAGGCTGCGCCATATCTTTGCAAGTGATGTAGTTCTAAATTACAACATAACTGATTTTCCAGTTTTTCTTGATCTTGGTAAGTGATTGAAGAAAAATTATTCCATGTTGCGTCTTATGTGTATCCTCTAGAAAGATAAAGGAGCCTCTGTACTGTATATAGGCAGAAAATAGCTGTAAATATTTATTCACGTTTTGTTTTATAGGATTATTTATATGAAAGTTCTCATAGGTGGAATATCACTGTTTTTCTGAATTCATAAATTCATCGCTGATGTTCTGTTGTGAGCTGTGCGTGTTGGTCCTGTTGGAGATTACCTAATTGAGTGACGCTTGTGGCCAAAGTGTAAAGGTCACAACTCCTCCCTTTTGCAGTAAAATTTATGGATGCTATTACATGATAATTTATTGAATTTCTTGCTTTACTTCCGGCACATTCTTACACTCACGTGTTCATGAGTTCATGCACTGCAAAAACAATTTCTTGTCTATGCTTAGGGTTAGGGTTAACCCTGTCTATCTAATTGTTCACATCAGACCATCAACCTTCTGTAGATTATTTGCAGTTGTAGACTGGTGGTGAGAGTCCAGTTACTACACTCTGCACACTCAAACCTGATTGTTTGAGTGGCAAATAAGTGCTCTCTACCTTATTAGTGTGCAGGTCAAACAAAATGAGGCTAATCGTGTTGGATTTAGCTTCATTGGCTTCACTGACTGTGTCTTGCTGGGTTCAGCAAACTAAAAAAATCTGACTGCAAAAGGACAGAAGGCCTGAATCTGTAGTTAGTATGTAATCTGATTTTAGTTTAGTTTAACTGCATTATGCCAGGCAGTTCATGGACAATACAAATTACAATGCTGTCTTTCACCTGGCTAACAGACAATTTCTTGACTGTTCTGACAGCAGAGGATGCCAAACATGGTGTTTTTGTTTTCTCTACCCATTGTGTATGCCTGCTTTTCTGTATTCATCCATCTCACTGCTCACCTGTGTATCTCCCAATCCATCTCTCTCTGTCTGTCTACCCCTCCTCTTAGGCCAGTCTAACCTAAGCAGTCATGTCGGCCAAAGCCATCTCCGAGCAGACGGGAAAGGAGTTCCTCTACAAGCACATCTGCACATCGGCAGCTGTTCAGAACAGATTCCAATATGCCAACGTGACTGCCGAGACCGACTTTGACCGACTGGCGCAAGATCACCCATGGCTGCTCACACAGGTGAAGCAGAAGAATCAGTCATGACAAAATTAGATTTAAAAAAATAAGATGTTCTTAAGCTTTGTTATATCACAAATGTATAGCCCATAAATGCCTAAAGTGCAGTCCTCCTTAAGGTTGTGGAAAATGATCTCCTCTTTATTGAGAAAATGTGTCGTCATGTATTGTTGTTTTGTTTTGTTTGTTTTGTCAATGTATATGTCACCATTATATGTACCTTTTAGTGTATAGTGAATGAGTGCTGTATGATTGCTGGCTGTCTCTATGTTACCTGCCTAGGGACTGCAGATGAAAAGTAGTTATTTTTACTAATTCTGACATATTTACATGGTGTTTTTATACAACAATGTTCATAAATATGCATGGTCCCTATCAAATAAACCAAAAAAATAAAATAAAATGACTTAGGTTGGCAGACAAGGTCTCAGACAGCAGAGCGATCCAGCAGCTATGGTACATTGTTAGTAGAAATTAAGATTAAATGCAGAAGAGAACATGGCAGAAAAATGCTCTTTTCTCTTCCATTCCTTATTGGTAAACAGATAAATTCTCACTCGCTCTGTCAACAGGGTGGTCAGAGTTCAGCTAGGGACCGATTTCCGAGTTCTCCGGGTGCAGGACAGTCGCATCGCCCTGCTTTCAGATCAACTCTCACTGTTCTTCATAGCGAAGCACTAGCAGATAGACCGGCTGTAATAGAAGTTAATTGAATAACTTCATGACTCATCTTGAAGGAGAAGATGACATTCTCCCCCTGTGTCTCCCTCCTGGCTGAAGGTTTTTATCTAGGAGGTACAAGTAAGATGGGGTGGGCAGATACATGGAGATATGTGCTGCGGTAGAATTGATTAGAAAATTGCATTAACTTCCACCCTCGGCCCTCTCTTACTTTGCTCACTGGCGAGCATCCAGATACTAATGGGTCCGCTGTCATAAATCATTCTCTTTATCTGCCTTGCAAGAGAGGAAGCGGGCTCAGTCAGTGGGGGTTGGATGTAATTTTGTGTTTGCATCAGATGGGAGAGATTCATACTTAAATAACATTCACTTCTGAGATTTGCTGATGACCCCAGATATCTCTGAATGATATTGATTTTGTGTCAATGCAATTTTTCAAATGCAATTATCAAACACATTTCCATGCTGGAATCCTGTCTTGTGATGATGCAACTAACGATCTTTTTTCTTTAATCTGCCTTTTTAGTTTTGTGATTAATTGCTGAATCAGTTGCACCATAAATTGTCAAAAAAAACAGTAAAACATGCCCATCACACAATTTCCCAAAGCCAAGGGTGACAACTTCAAATTGCTTGTTCTGTCGGGACACGAGTCCAAAACACTAGGTTGACTATAATAGAAAACTAGCAAACAAACATTCACATATGATAATTGCACCTGATGAATTTTGGGTATTTTTGACTTGAACAATTAATCTATAATCAAAATGGTTGCAGATTAATTTTGTAATCTTGATCAATTTTCCAGATTTACTCCCTTGAAATATATTTTATTCAGAGCACAGATTTTCAATCTATATATATATATATATATATATATATATATATATATATATATATATATAAAATTATTTATCTTCCTCCTCCAGAGGCTGGTGGTGAAGCCGGACCAGCTGATCAAGAGGCGAGGGAAGCTGGGCCTGGTCGGCGTCAACCTGGACCTGAACGGCGTCAGAGAGTGGCTGAAGTCCCGCTTCATGAAAGAGACAACAGTACGCCATCCACCCTCTCTGCTGGTTCTCAGCCGATTGCCTTCACCCACCCCCTCTACACCCCTTCGATCAATATTATCCCAGAGCTTTATTCAGACCTTCCTTCTGTTGCCCTTTCCTTCACCCCCCCTTCCCTGTTCTGCACTGATGCATTTGGTTTGTGTGTTTTTGTTTTGCCTGATGTGTGTTTCCCTGAACAGCTGCCCAGATTGCTGAGGGGTTCAGTATCAGTCCGCTGGTACTAAATCAGTCCAGTCAGCTGAAGCGCTAGTGGATATACAGTCAGTCCATGTATCCAGTCAGCATAACCACAATACATAGATACATCACTGTGCCACTGAGATGCTGCTTTGCCTCATAAACCAAGAAGCAAGTTACGGAGAGACTAGGATGGTTCATAAAGCATGGAGTGTCAGCGTGTGTGTTGCTTCACAGATGAGATGAAGCTGACAGCTGCTGCTGGTGGCAGTATATAGGAATACATAAGGCTACAGCTGTATTGCGGGCAGTGTTTCAGCTTGTATGGTATGAATGAATCTGTAACCTAATGCAACCATCTTGGTCTTATGATGGGTTAGAAAACTGTATTCTAGCATGTTTCCACTTGCATAGAAGTGTCTTACGTGACTGCTTATTACTTCTAGTCTACTTCTTGTTCTGTTTAGCTGGCCTCTGAGCTTATCTTAGAGAAATCATCAGTAGTTCTGTCAGGAAGTCAGACTAGATACCAGCAGCTGTGAATAACTTCAGCCACTTACACTTTACATTTCCTTTTTCACTTCCTTTCTTTCCATGTGTTATTCACAAGTTGCTCAATGATATTCTATGCTGCAGTTGCCCGTAATGCTTCACTTTATTAAATGAGTATTTCATATTTTGTATAATCATGTTACCATACAGTAAGTGGTTCAGTTGAATCATTCATACACAAATTGCATTCACAACATGAATGGCTTTTCTTTTTTTCCTCTTTGAGGCAGTAATGGAGGTGTCAGTTCATCTATCTGAATTGGCTTGAGCCCCTTGGGGGTTTTTCCAATCAGATAGGCTTTCTTTTTCTTTTTTTCACCCGTCACCAATATCCTTTTTATTTCCACACTTCAAAATGGCAACTCCCTCTCTGCGCTTTTTATTATTTTGTTCTGTTCTCTCCGGCTGGCTGCTCTCAGCTGGTCCCTGGTTACTTTATGCCTTATGGCCTTTAACAGAGGAATGATGACAGCCTCACCAAATGAGCTATGGCTGTGTTAGCGGGGCTTTGCAGAGAGTAATACATGACATTTTCTTTCTCCTGCTTCTCAACCTGTCTCCTTATTTTCTTTTGAAATGGTAATTGACTTACCTATTTAATCATTTGGATTTAATATACCTTTTGTCCCCTCCTCCCACCAGTCCATGAAAGAATGTCTGAAAATATGTGTTGGGACTGATGCATTAATATGGAAACGCACACAATCTATAATTAATAATAAGTTAATGCTAATACATTGTCTACTTAGCATTTCATTTCTTAAGGTAATTATTTTGTTGATCCTCAGGTGGGAAAAGCCAAGGGTGTTCTCAAGAACTTCCTCATCGAGCCATTTGTCCCCCATAAGCAGGTAAACAAATCTACCGTCTCATCATGCCTTATTTATACTTCACCACTACTACAAGGGGACTCTAGAAGCAGTGATAATACAAAATGTCTTGTAAAGAAACATTGTAACTGACGTCTGTGTCATTTTAACGGCCCATTGTTCAGGAGGAGGAGTTCTACGTGTGCATTTACGCCAGCCGCGAGGGCGACTATGTGCTGTTTCACCATGAGGGAGGGGTGGATGTGGGAGATGTGGATGCCAAGGCGAAAAAGCTGCTAATTGGGGTGGATGAAAAGATCAGTGAAGACTCTGTGAAGAAAGAGCTGCTGACTCACGTCCCAAAAGACAAGAAAGGGTGAGTTAGATGGAGAAAAAAAAGTATTTGTAGTGCATGCAAAACTTTAGCTTTGTGTCAATGACAGAGAGTAAAAAATACTAGGAGTGGACACAATATTGACAATATAATACATGTAGAATCAAATACAATATAACCGATTAAAGCTTATAGTGGGTCTGTGTTAGAGATGTATTTATTCAACACTGGCAATTTTCGGTGCTATAGTTTGTGTTTGTGTTGCTTGCATCGTATACTAAGGTGGAGATCGGCCACTTTAAAAAATAATACAATAATAGTCTAATACATCAAAATCAGGCTCTAGAGTTAAACCAAGAGCTCTGTGATAATGTTCCCAATTGACATTACATTTCATAAGCTTAATATTTAATAGAATTATCTTCTTTTTTTATATTCATTGGTTGCACCTGGTGCATATTTGGCTTTTGTAGAACTTTGATACCCATGCAGAAAGCTCAAGCCGTTTAGATGCATGATTTCCATGTCAAACTGATTATCAAATGACAAATTTTTATTTTGAAGCAGTAACTCTGTGCTCTCAAAACAAAAGCACTCTTCAAGATTTTTAGATACACTTCACTACCAATGTATTTGGATAGCTCAACACTAAACTACCCGTACTAAAAAAGATCCAAAAAAAGGCCAGAAAATAAGATGGTCACACAAATGAAGTGAGAGAAAGCACTTTAATATTGGCAGTAAATGTGGGGGGAGCAGGTGGAGATGGGCGGAGGATTTCCATTAGACAAATGACTCTCCTCTGCTTCGCCTTGCTTCATACAGCCTCCACCCCCAGCCGTTTTTTAACACTACAGCCACATTCAGAGCACGTCCGTTTATTTTGATGGGTGCGATACAGTGGTTCACCCCCTCCTATCTATCGCTCCAGCAGTCCTCTGGAGATGGCAGATTCTGGCCAGACTCACTGTCTTGGCTGACATCACTCTGCCAACCCCAGCTCACCCCATACACTTTTCTCCTCGCGCTTTGGATTAAAAACAAAAGTGGCACTTGGCCAGCTTTCCTGCCCTCCAATCAAAAGCAGACACAGTAAGCTGAGTCACTCAGGGATTTGGTCATAGTTTTCCCCCCACAGGCCAGTCGGAGCCCTGACAACAAGCTGACATGGTTACAATGGATCAGAGCTGCCGGCACACTTGACAGGCAGGAGAGCAAAATACTGCCTCCCCCCACCTCCTCCAGCAACCCCTCTCTCCTCATTGCTCTGTTTTGACATGTTAAGGAAGATAAAGAAGATAGATTTTTCCTTCTCTAATGCAGCTAATTTACAGATGGACTGTTTCCTGTTCAGTTCAACCTTAACAATTTGTCAATGATATTGCCTGTAGTTTATGGTTTGAATAATGTGGAAATTAGATGATATAAATATAATATAATTACTAGTATATAATAATGTATGATGGCCATGTCATTTCTTTTTTAAATCACCAGGCATATGTTGTACAGGAACAGTGTATTCCATAGCCCAGTATTAAAGTGCTCATATTATGCTTATTTTCTTTCATAATTGTATTTAGATGTTGTACCAGGATAGGTTTACATGGTTTAATTTTCAAAAAATACCATATTCTTGTTGTACTGCATATTGCTGCAGCTCCTCTTTTTACCCTGTGTGTTGAGCTCTCTGTTTTAGCTACAGAGTGAGACGTCTCACTTCTGTTCCATCTTTGTTGGGAGTCGCACATGTGCAGTAACTAGGTAAGGACTACTAGCCAGTCAGAAGCAGAGTGTGAGGGCGTGCCACGCTAGCAGCTAGACGAGCATTATAACGTGTGTTACAAAGTGACGCACATTCATCACGGAAGTAAAGGCTGGACTACAATAGAGTTGTTTGGAGCAGTTCGTGAACAGTGATTTCTGTTGGAGATGGTAAGTCTCTTTGGGGTGGACTTTGGGCTTTTTCACTTTGTCAATCTATAACGTGCACAAAAAGATATAGAACACAATAAAGGAAAGGGGAAAAGCCAAAAAGCATAATATGAGCACTATAATTAAGAAAGAAATACCTTCAGCTTTACTCTGTTGGTGTTCTGGGAAATCTGGTTTGCAGATCACTGATCTAAAACATATAAGCAGTATAAAAATATACACATTTCAGAATTATTTATATATATATATATATATATATATATATATATATACTATTTGTACAGTTTGCTTTGGAGCTCTTTACAATGCTGTGAATATTTAGCAAGTTAGAAGATGATTAAATCGCCATTTGTGCATTCAGTTAACTATTAATGTGACAGTGATCCTAAACCTTAAGGGCTGCAGCTAGTCTAATTATGTTCATAGTCAACCTACAAATTATTTTCGCGATTAATCAATTGTTGTCCACAAAATGTCAAAAAATAGTGACAAAATGCATATTACAATTTCCCAGAGCCGTTTTGTCTGACCAACAGCCCAAAACCTGAAGCTATTCAATTCCTCACAAAAGACGCAGAATATATTCACATTTAAGAAGCCAATACCAACAAATGTTTGGTACTTTTGCTTGAAAAGTGACTCAAATGAATAGTGAATTATCAAAATAGTTACAAATTGATTTTCTGTCGATCGATTAATCAACTAATTATTTTAGCTGTAACGTGACAATAACTCATTTTTACATTGTAACATGATTAGTTTTACATCCACTGTCAATTCTGGTGCTGCAGCAACAGATCCAAAGATGTTTCATGTGTTGAATGTTGTCTCTCTGCAGGGTCCTGGCCAGCTTCATTGTTGGGCTCTTCAACCTGTATGAGGACCTGTTCTTCACATACCTGGAGATCAATCCACTAGGTAGGTTGTTTTTTGTTTGTTTGTTTGCTTTTCTTAAATCCCTAGTACATTGATGTTTTATGTCTGAACAAGCAATCACGATAGCATACACATTTTATTCCAACGCAGATTCATAAATATGTTGTCAGATTATGAAATTGGAAAGGGGACATCAAAAGGAAATCGGAGATGAAAACATCAATGCATAATAAAACATCATCTTAAAACCAAGAGGCAGAAGTTTATTCTGCCCCATTTTTTACACTGAGGGAGGAAACCACTAAATAATGCATGCACTTCCTGTTTGATGGAGGCAGCGTGTATTTATAATGGAGTAATTGGGCACGAGTTTGTGCTTTCTGGCAGCTGTTTTTGTTGATGTAGCAGGGCTGCTGAGACCGGCTGTCCCTGCTTTGATTTCATACAACCTCCTCCCCATCTATGCTTTCCTTCCACCTCCTGCAGGGGCAGCAGGAAGGTTGTGGTCACCTGCGCCCAAGTACGGTCCTCCCAGGCTAACGAAACTATGAAACTCAGTGGGTGGGTGTTTGTAAACCTTGTAGGAGTATAGATCACAATACTTTTTTTTTCTTCCTTTTTTCTCAGTGGTCACAAAAGATGGAGTTTACGTGCTGGACATGGCAGCCAAGATCGATGCCACAGCTGACTATATCTGCAAGGCCAAGTGGGGTGACGTGGAGTTCCCTCCACCCTTCGGCAGGGAGGCCTATCCTGAGGTGAGGGAGGAATGGAAAGACAGATCTAGCAATCCACCAGATTCCAATCTGTCTGCATTACATAGCTCCAAAGAGGGAAAAAAGCTCAATATGTTGATGTCATTTACTATACTGTAATGAGATGTATGAGATGCTTTGTTAGAAAAGATCTGAGTTTGTGTGGTGTTTTTTTGATTGTCTTTTAAAACCCCTCAGTGTCTACTATTGAACAGTGTGATCTAAATCACCTGCACGACAGAGCTTAATAATATGTAGACAGGACTTTTTTTCTATGTTTGGCTGATGCGCGTAGGAGCTGGTTTGAGATGTACTGTCTGTGTACCAGACGGGCTGGTCTAATTGGCTGTTGTGAGTCTAGAGTGGAGATGAGGGACAGCAGGTGCCTTTTAATTGGGAGCTTTTTTACTCTCAGCCACCAGCTGTGGCCCTGACAGTCACAAACAAACACTGGTGCACATCACATCCACTCTTAACATTTCTACAATATTTCCAACTAATAGCTCTTTAAAAATCAATGCGAGTACAGGAAATTAATTGTGGCCAAATGGAGAGGTGCTTGTGCAAGTCCTGCTCTGATTAAGGCTGCAATCACACACACACACACACACACACACACACACACACACACACACACACACACACACACACACACACACACACACACCTACACACCTGCTTCTGTAGCATTCATATAACCTGTCTCTCACCTCTTCATTGACTGTTTTCTTTAACTTTTGCAGGAGGCCTACATTGCCGACCTTGATGCCAAGAGTGGTGCCAGCCTCAAACTGACCCTGCTCAACCCCCGAGGCAGGATCTGGACCATGGTGGCAGGAGGAGGTGCCTCAGTGGTGTACAGGTACCCAGTCACAGTGCCAGATCAGGACTACATAAAGCAAAGCCTGAATAAATAAGATGCCAGTAGCCATGGATCTAAAAATAATTCAATTGGATATTTTCTTCTGGCTGCTTAAATTGTCCCCTGACTTTATCCTCATTACATGATTACACTACGCATGAATGAGTTTAGCTTTAGGAGTGTATGCCAGTAATGCAGTAGTGAGACTGATGGTGCAGCAGCTCAGATTCTGCCTGTTCAGCTGACTGCTAAATTGGATTCTTAGATGTTGACATTTTAGTGAGAGTCTGGAGGAATGAGCGGTGTCGTCTGTCAGAGGTGTAAAGCGTGACATGTACATCAGCCATGACTAATTATTCCCTCTGGGCACACTTAAGTTGTTGTGACTGTTTGCAGTGCAGTATTAATTGAGAGCAGATGAAAAAAGTGCATTTAGTGGTAAATGCAAGTTAAGACGCTGATTCGTTTCATTTTTCTTAAAATATTGGTATGACTGTCCCAGCATAGAAGACACACAGCTGTTGTTGCTGTTGCTTTTTCCTCTGTGTGGGTGACTAATATAAAACTCTCCTAGTGACACAATCTGTGACCTGGGTGGCGTCAACGAGCTGGCCAATTATGGGGAGTATTCAGGAGCACCAAGCGAACAGCAGACCTATGACTACGCCAAGACTATTCTGTCTCTGATGACCAGAGAAAAGCACCCTGACGGTAGGAAAACAGTTTTGTCCAAACTTTCTTTGTACTCAAAGTGTTTTTTTTATATATATATATATATATATATAATTATGTTTCTATAATAATGTTTTCCAGGAAAGGTTTTGATCATTGGTGGAAGCATTGCAAACTTCACAAATGTTGCAGCAACATTTAAGGTAAAGTATTGCCCTGCCTTTTGTTTATGTAGTAGCCTTAATATTACGTACTCAATATCAAGTTATTCACTGAGCAGATCCTTGTCTTTGCTAGGGGATTGTTCGGGCCATCAGAGACTATCAGGTGCCACTGAAGGAGCATGAGGTCACCATATTTGTTCGTCGTGGAGGCCCCAACTACCAGGAAGGTCTCAGAGTGATGGGAGAAGTCGGTATGTTGTATGATGTACTTTACACTGATTTATATTTATCTTATTCTGAGGGCATGAGTGCATTTTTATCTGCAAGCAACTGCTGATTTTCATACACCACACTTAATTTGCTTCTGCCTGCTCTCCTCAGGCAAGACAACTGGGATCCCCATCCATGTCTTTGGCACAGAAACTCACATGACTGCCATTGTTGGCATGGCACTGGGCCACCGGCCAATCCCTAACCAGCCTCCTGTTGCAGCCCACACTGCCAACTTCCTTCTCAACTCCAGTGGCAGCACATCGGTATGACACATACTAACTCCACGGAGACGAATAGGCTGTCATGATGTGGTGTCGGCTCACTGTGCAGTGAATTTATATTATCAACTCCACCAATAGTGCTGTGCAGTTTAGTGACAGAGGGAGCAGAAGACTTGCATGCCACAGCCTCTGTTTCAGTTACTGTCTCGTCCTTTTAGTGAACCGGATTGTCAGAAGCCCAATGGCTTTTTTGTATAAGAGCATTGCGGAGCATTGTGGGCTGCTCTCACTCAAATACTTGCGTGGCCGCAGTCGGTAATGCACTGCAGCTGCCCCGAGGCAGCCATTAGGGCTGTGCAGTGCGTAGGCTTTCAGAAAAAGTGAGTGTGTGTCTGCACATGTGTGCACATACACGCATTTATTTGCCTCAAATGAAGAGGTAGATTAGATTAGATTAGAATAGGAGACTATTACAAAAGTCATAAAAAAAAGTACCGGTATGCATTTTTTATTATCAAATTATATGACCAGAGTTTGTTAAAGCTTTTGTTTAAGAATTGAGTGAAAGTTTCCACTCTAAAGCTTAAAGCACTTACATCTAGTTGCTCATCCGAAGCTCTACTTGTGTGGCCGATGGCATGACAAATCAAGAACACTAAGACTCACTGTGTAACTTGTATGCAGGTATTGTCTTATAAAATAACCTGAAGGTTTGAGGTTACCCTGCTGTTTCATCAAGCTTATATAAACAGGGTTCGTACAAAGTTTTGAAAGTTTGGAAATGCTTAAGGTTAAAGTTAGGAATATGCTAGACTTTAAATATACTCCTTGAAAAAATGCTTGATTTTCAATATAATCTGGTGTTTCTACATAATCACTCATGTAAACCAAAACTTTTATATTTGAAATGACAAAAGTCAAAGTGCTTGAATTTTACTCTTATGAAGCTGTACAACCCTGTATAAAGGACCACTGTTGTGCCAGTTTTTACAGTTAAAGCAGATCATTTTCTCAACAGAGCTGTCCTCATTAACACACACCTTTGAAAATGTGCATAACAGAATAAAAAATAAATAGATGAATCTTCTTTTTTCATTTCTAGACCCCAGTATCCAGCAGAACTGCTTCTTTCTCTGAAAACAGAGCCAGACTTGAGGGCTCACCAGCCAAGAAGGTCAAAGCTGGAGCTCCCATTGGTAAAAAAAAAAACACACACACACACACACACACACACACACACATTGCACTGGGAAATCTTTGTACTTTGAATGCTAAGGCTTTGATGTGTTTTCATACATGGGTCCACCGCAGGGCAGCATGATAGGTGCACGCCTTGTGATCATACATGGTTGAATTTAGGTATTATAGCTCCCCCTTTGGACAGCAGGAAGACTCTGCAATCCAAACTCATTAAAATGGAAGTTCATTGTACTGATATATGCAGACACATACACACCTTATCCAAAGATCAACGTGTCTTTTATTGTTTGCTGTAATTATGTTTAATAAAAAAAAGAAGCTTAATGGTGCTGAACCAGTTTTTCTGTCTACTTTATTGATCTTGACGCCCGAAAAGGCCTCATTGACCTCTGTTAATCCTCATGTCAGTGGTGTTATAATTATTATTTTTTAACTTAATTCAGTGTCTTTCCTTCCCCTGTAGCTAAGGCAACTAACCTCTTCAGCAAACACACCAAGTCTATAGTGTGGGGTATGCAGACTCGGGCAGTACAGGGCATGCTGGACTTTGACTATGTCTGCTCCAGAGATGAGCCATCTGTCGCAGCCATGGTCTACCCGTTCACGTAAGTGTGCTCTGTCCTTCCTCTTTAGTTTGTGTTTACTTTGTTCTGATGTCATTGCTCTTAATTCATTATAATTAATTTAATGTAATAAAAATCTCTTAAGTAAACGGTGTCCTTTCACTGTTTGACAAATGTCTTTTCTGCATGGCTGCCTTTCAGTGGAGACCACAAACAGAAGTACTATTGGGGCCATAAAGAGATCCTCATCCCTGTCTATAAGAACATGAGTGACGCCATGAAGAAGCACCCAGATGTGGACGTGCTCATCAACTTTGCCTCTTTGCGTTCAGCCTTTGATAGCACCATGGAGACCATGCAGTACCCACAGGTATAATGCACCATCATCCTGCACCATCTGCAAGGTACGTAACAGCTGAGGAATAAAGTTGAGCCTTTCTATTCATTTGCTTTCAGATTCACACCATTGCCATCATTGCTGAGGGAATCCCTGAAGCCCATACCAGGAAGATCATCAAGGTTGCAGATGAGAAGGGTGTTACAATCATTGGACCAGCAACCGTTAGTCTTGTTTCACTTCTCATTAGATTTATAGTGATTTGACTGTTCTTTTATCTGAGCAAACCAGCAACTCTCTGCGTCTGTGTTTTTGTCCAGGTTGGAGGAATTAAGCCAGGCTGTTTTAAGATCGGGAACACAGGAGGCATGCTGGATAACATCCTCGCCTCCAAGCTCTATCGCCCAGGCAGTGTGGCCTACGTGTCTCGTTCAGGTGGCATGTCCAATGAACTCAACAACATAATCTCGCGCACCACTGACGGTGTTTTTGAAGGTGTGGCCATTGGTGGGGACAGGTATGTAACGGTCTTTTATCTGTCTATAGTATAGTATAGTATAGTAGTATCTGCCTAAGTATGTAAGCATGTGGGTTTGAATTGGCCTTTTAATTTTGGTCTTTTCTGCAGATACCCAGGCTCTGTGTTTACTGACCATGTGCTGCGCTACCAAGACACTCCTGGAGTAAAAATGATTGTTGTACTGGGAGAGGTGAGGAACAAATCTAGACACACTGGTGCCTGCAGCTTTATTGATTTGCTACATCCTGAATCTGTCTCTGCCTTCCACAGATTGGAGGCACAGAGGAGTACAAGATCTGCGAGGCTATCAAACAGGGCAGGATCACAAAGCCAGTGGTGTGCTGGTGTATTGGCACCTGTGCTACCATGTTTTCCTCAGAGGTGAGAGGGCAGGTGTGGAGTCTGGTGCATTGCACAATGAGAGATTTTTAATAAAATGTCTGACCCATGTTGCACCTTTTGTTCCCTCCCCCCTCAGGTTCAGTTTGGCCATGCAGGAGCTTGTGCCAGCCAGGCCTCTGAGACAGCAGTAGCTAAGAACTTGGCTCTGAAGGAGGCTGGTGCCTTCGTCCCCAAGAGCTTTGATGAGCTGGGAGAGATCATCAAGTCAGTGCACGTTGTCATATTCATTCCTTCAGTTCAACATGCTCATATAAATATACCATATGACAAAAAATGATGTATTCTTTTATAATGATTCCTGAGTCTTCTGTGTCATCCATGCAGTTCTGTTTATGATGACCTTGTTGCCAAAGGAGTTATTCAGCCAGCTGAAGAGATGCCTCCTCCCACTGTCCCGATGGATTACTCTTGGGCACGAGTGAGTAAGCCTGTGAACAGTTTGAATCAAGCTCCTGGCTATCAGATGAGTGCAAAACAAAGCTGAAACAAATGATATTGTTTTAAAACTAAACAGATGGATCACAGCAAATATACGCAGTAAAGTTGAGCTTATCGATATGGAAAATTTCAAATATCACAATATTTTTGTCCAAATACATCAATGTCGATATTGTGGCAATATTTTAGGGTTGACTATTGGTGCTTTCACAAAATATTTTCATGATGAGAGTCAGTAATATAAATGTAATTACTAAGTGGGTAAAGGCAAATGATAAAACAGCCAGTAATTCTGGTTAGTTCAGATATTTACATTACTTTACTTTAATGCATCCTTTAAAAACAGGAAAAGACAACACTTTAAGACATTATTTAGCCTCATATGTCGATGTCGATATAATATCGATTGCCCAGCCCTTCAGTAAAGTTTTTCCTTTTTTCTTACCCTGCAGGAGCTGGGTCTGATCCGTAAGCCTGCTTCCTTCATGACCAGCATCTGTGACGAGAGGGGTCAGGAGCTCATCTACGCAGGCATGCCCATCACTGAGGTCTTCAAGTCGGAAATAGGCCTGGGAGGAACTCTAGGGCTTCTCTGGTTCCAGAGGAGGTCAGCCTTTAAACCTCTTAACCCAGGAGTTGTGATAAACAAAATCTTGAGAAATCCTTGTACCACATAACCATTGTTTTTTACCCCTTTTGTGTGCAGGTTGCCGAGGTATGCCTGCCAGTTTATTGAGATGTGCCTGATGGTGACCGCTGATCATGGCCCTGCTGTTTCCGGTGCCCATAACACAATTGTCTGTGCTCGAGCTGGCAAAGATCTCATCTCCAGCCTCACCTCCGGCCTTCTCACCATTGTAAGACTTAGCCTGTGATTTATGTACTTGATTTACTGACCTGCAAAAGTCCACCATGAGCATGTGTTTTTCCTTTTCCAGGGTGACCGCTTTGGAGGTGCTCTGGATGCTGCAGCAAAGCAGTTCAGCAAGGCTTTTGACAGCAGTATGCTGCCCATGGAGTTTGTCAACAAGATGAAGAAGGATGGCAAGCTGATCATGGGCATTGGACACAGAGTCAAGTCGGTGAGTACCATGGATCTTCAGCATGTGTGTATCCAGTGCAGACAGCAGCAGAATGATCTTTTAAATCAGAGTTATTATTGAATAATACAGAAAACAGGGCTGTACTACACTGCTAAAAATATAATGTCATGGACAAATACTAGAGATAGAGGAAAACCAGATTGATTGAATGCTTCCCCAGATTAACAATCCAGACATGAGAGTCCAGATCTTGAAGGACTTTGTGAAGCAGCACTTCCCCTCCACCCAGCTGCTGGACTACGCTCTAGATGTAGAGAAGATCACCACATCCAAAGTAAGATTTATCACTTCATCCTGTCATTCACAGCCTTTAGTAAACGGTGACGTGCTCCATTTTTTAAATTACATGATCCTCTTTTCCCGGTGTGTTGATTTTGTTGTATTAGAAACCCAATTTGATCCTGAATGTGGACGGCTTCATTGGTGTGGCCTTTGTGGATTTGCTCAGGACTTGTGGTGGCTTTACACGGTGAGCCATTAAATACTGTCGATCTTTACAATGTCTTTATACAGTTTACACCTTGTTTCTCACACATCTTTACTATATTTAAGACAAAATAGAGAAACAGGCATTCAAGTTACAGTTCTATGGTGAAGCCATGTAGCAGGAGAATGGAGATCCAAGGCTGTTTGACAACTCAGACTCTCTTTGTTTTCATGCTTCTACTCCATAATGCCTTGCAGTAATTTAGAGCCAAACGTACTTAAGTGTAGTCATTTATACATTCATATAATAAATTGGTGGGATAAAATGCTGGGACTACAAGGAATCATTGTATTTGTCCATACTAAAAATGACCACTTAATGCCAAAATTGCTATAAATTAAGTGTTCGCCTACACTTCACTTATTGTCAATATGTCTGAGTTTAGGTATAAAGTAGTATAAAGCCTGTTTTATGGTTATGCGGAGGCTCCACGCAGAGCTTTCGCCGTAGCCTACATAAGTGGCCTGATGTTTATGTGTGTGTGTGTGTGTGTGTGTGTGTGTGTGTGTGTGGGGGGGTGATAGAGCGAGGGAGAAGTGAGAGAGTGATGGCGATTAGCTTTTCGAGAGGTGCACGTAGGGTCTGCGGGGGTACGCCATCGATTCGACGCAGAAGCAGCCAAAAGTTAAGGCCTACATTGTGTGCAGCCATCTTTTTAAATTCATCAACTCTTATCCTTGTTGTCCATCATGCCCACCACAGGGATGAAGCTGATGAGTTTGTGGAAATTGGAGCTCTGAATGGCATCTTTGTCCTGGGACGTAGCATGGGATTTATTGGTGAGTCATTTCTGTGTGCTGACACACTGCTACGGTAACGTATGCAAGATTGCAAACACTTCTACCTTGTATGACAATCAATCCTTCTTCTTCTTCTTCAGGACACTACCTGGACCAGAAGAGGCTGAAGCAGGGTCTGTATCGCCACCCCTGGGATGACATCTCCTATGTGCTCCCAGAACATATGTCCATGTAATCAGAGGGACTAAACCAGAGTGTCAGCCTTCTGTCCCCGAAATCCCCTCACCCCAGCCGTCAATTCCTCACACAAACTGTGATGATCTGTCACCCGGAAGCAGTGGCGTAATATAGGGAACATGTTACTATTAATATAGCTGTAAATTGCAAATATTAAAAAGAAAGAGAATGTTTTTAGTTTTGGAAAGCTGTCAGTGCTGCAGTTCTGTAAAATTTAAGTAAAATGTGCTAAACTGTGAAGCTCCAGTAAAACAACTGAGGGAGATTTGAAGATGAATCAGGTGAGGGAGTAAAAGAGAATTATTCAACGACTGACCACCACCACTCTCATGGCTAGTGAAGTACTGTTATTTATCCCAAACATATATCATTGTTGTATTAACCTAGCATGTATCACAGACTATTGTGTCTATGTGCAGCTCTCTTCATTGTGCCACTTGAGAATTATGAGCTTGCTACAAGGAGTGAACATGTAGTGCAATAATGCCTATAATATGAGAACATACTGTAGATCAGAGCTTTATTTATGTATAGGTGTATTAATAGTGGAAATTAAATGGTACAAGAATGTTATAGTTTTGATTATATTTAATGCTTTTGATACACAAGTGAATGAAGTCTGCTTACTGTGGCAAAAGGGACCAATTTATGAGTAATTCCTGATAGGTGCTGCTGTCCCCAGGAAATATTCTCTCTCAGCTAGTAGAAAGCTTTTTTTTTAACATGAATGCACTAATCTCATAACAATAACATGAATTATTATTACAATATTTCTGTATCAACACTATAAGATGGCAAATCATTTTAGCAGTTAAATGCAATGATATATTTAATATCTTAACGTATTTTTTCACATGAATGTCTAAATGTGTATTGTGAATTTTCAGTCAGTTAGACTAGGGATTTTAAAGTTCATTACATGCCCAATATTGAACATGTTGCTCCATCTATTACTCACTGACTTTTTTTTTTATTTGAATAAAACCAATTGTATGAGACAGACAGCATAAGTCTCACCTTAGGAAATGTGACACCCCTTTCAGATTGCTATGTTTGTATCCAGTGGACAGTAACTTTCTGTAGACAATCTGTTCATAATCATTACACTCTGATTGCAGGACAAAACTCTCTTTAATTGCCTTTTAAAATTTGTTTTTTACATTTTCCCCACAATTTGAGGTCCAAAAGAAAATGTGTGGCAACCATCACTAGTGTCATCTATTATGTGAATGTTACAAAAATAGAAAAGTTCTCCGGACAACCAGAAACCTTACCAGTGTTGTCGCAGTGCTTATTACTCAATGTGAACTGAACGTGCCTCTGTACTGATTTGTTGTATGTTGACAACTGTGTAATTGAGTAAAATAAAATGCAATTAATGTTATACAATCTGTATGTGCAGAGTTATCTTTTAAATATATAGTCAACATCTGCCTAGATTTAATTGTTTAATTGCTATGTCAGGGTTAGGTTAATTATTTTATTTCCCATTTGAGATAAACAAATCTGCACACCCTTTATCAATTTAGACTCACTCCACCTGTTTAAAGGTAAACATGCTTTATGCAAACTATATGAAGTGTAAAAGTGCAGTAGAATCTGCAACCATGCATAAATATAAATGCCTCTTGCCATTTTAACGTTTGAAACAGGTGTAATACCATGATAATGTTTGCATTCCATGTAGGTGTGCCAGATCATGCTATTGTGCATCTGGCTCAATTACTAGCACCTAATCACAGAGCCACCAATATTGCTATTAATTACACCTGTGATTTTTCTGCCTCATATTTCAGGCCACAAGGCGTTAGGCAGAAAATATATAGTAGTGATTAGAACACGAGTCTATACATACTAAGTTGTACAGTATGAGGCTGTGCATTTATTGCTCGAATGGCTCGACCTTCCCTGAGCCTGCAGAGCAAACATTATGCATGTCGGTGCAAGTTTCTCACCATGTGCAAAGCTCGGCTTGCACTGGGAACCAGCCACTGACGTCAAAGACGCGGTTACGCCTTTCACCCACTGCGCATGTCAGTGAAGCTGTCTGTGTTTACTAAGATGAAGTTGGTTCCTTATTCGTCGTTTCCCAACGCTTCAATCACTTTGACACAAGAAAGGTACGTGCTTAGCTTGTTTATGAATGCAAATAATAGTATGTCAAATAATACCCTAGACATTGTGCATAGTAATTCCGTTGTTATTATTATGTACATGTAGCTATTTATGTCCCTTGAATAATTGCTGCGTTATATCTAGTTTGACGTAAAATGTACCTTTTGGGTCTAAAATCACATCAGAGTAGGAATCCAAAGCTATTTTAGGCTGGGTACGCCAGAAACACTGGTACACTGGCGCTGTTGCCTTGGCAATGACAACATCCAATCTCAGAATATGAAAAAAACAGGCCTTTATTTTATTTCTGTTTTCTAGTGATTTTATTTTTTGTTAAATGAAATAGAAAATAAAAATCAAAGCATATTTTAAATTTATCTCACCCCCTTTTGACCATGAAAAGGAAAAAACGCCTTGTATTTAAATTTTACATTTTGTATTTTAAAACGAAAATCAAACAATCACTCTTTTTTTTTTGTTTTTTAATAACCATTTATGAAAGGAAAATCAAATGACCAAAAGATACACTGACCCCTTTTGTTTGATTTCGGAATAATATTGCATTTATAACAAAACGATATCTTTGTGACAATTTTTTTAAGCAAACCATGTTATCAGTTAAATTTTCAATATAAAAAAATTTAAAATAGAAAGAAATTTGAACAGAAGTTTTTTTCTAAAATTGTATTTTTGTTTAGTCAGATAAATGTTAAATAACATTTTGGATTTTATATTTATAATTTTCTATTTGTGTAATGTTGGTTAAAAATGTAAAATTAATAAAACAAGTTTTTATTTCTATTTAGGCTGCCTAAGAGGGCGGGCTCTTGGGCACCCGACTTAATTTAAGTCTGACTGGTTGGCCGGGCACACTCATCACTTCTGCATTCAAGGATTACTGGTGTCATGACAAGGAAAATATAATATCTCACTAAAAGATGTATTAAGGGAAAAAGAAAGGGTCAACTTTGTAACTATGTGTCACTACAATACATTGGTTACATATTAACAAAGCTAACATGAGGCCCCACGGTGGTTCACTGGAATGGGAGCGTGACTGGCAGCCACAGCTGGCCAATCAGACGTAAGTTGATTTGGGAGCTTATAGACCGCCCTCTCAGGCAGCACAAGACAAAAATAGAAATAAAACTCTCAGATTTTCTGTTTTTCCATTTTTCTATCCAACCATGTCCACATTTTTGTAATTTCCGAAAATTTTCGTTAATATATATTAACGAAATATATATATATATATATATATATATATATATATATATATATATATATATATATATATATATATATATATATTTGTTTTTTAATCTGACGAACAATGCAATTAAAAAAAATGAATTCAATTTTCCATTTTTTTTTTTATTTAGAAAACTGAACTGTCAAGATGGTTACACTGACCCATGCTCTCCCTTAAGTCGCTGATATGAAGCTACAAATACGAAACGCGCTTCGTTGTCGTTCTCTGTTTTGACTCATGTATGTGTGGCTGCGTATGTCGCCTCCTTTCCTTCACTAGTTTACCTCATTCCCCACCACTGCTCACCTTCATCGCCGGCAGCAGAATGGCAGCGGCGGCCCCAAACCCGGAGGACTCCGCCAGGAGCAGCAGTAGCAGTAGTAGCGGCACCAGCACGCCCAGCGTCCTTGCCGGAGAAGGGGACGCGGAAGAGGCCGAGGACTTTACCTCCTCCTCCCACTGCTCGGAGCTGTCTCGGCGGCAGAACGAGCAGAGGAAGCAGGGCTTGTTCTGCGACGTGACGCTGGCCTTCAGCAGCGGGGCGGCTAGTGGGAGCGTCCAAAGCTGTGAGTTTTCAGCCCACAGGTCTGTCCTGGCTGCGGCCACCGATTATTTCACGCCCCTGCTTGGAGGACAGTTCTCCGAGTCCTTGTCTGGACGGGTAGAGATGAAGGAATGGAGCTCAGAACTGGGGCCGGACCCGGATACGGTGGAGAGTGTCATCCAGTATATGTACACTGGAGAAATACGCGTTAGCACCTGCAATGTACATGAAGTACTGGAGCTTGCTGACAGGTATGGTCTGTAACATTTCCGTTTTTGTGTCAGTGAGATTTTAAAAGCATGAGGCCTCCTGTGACTGCCTAAAAGTATTGTTTTGTGCTCTGCTTGCAGAAAACAAGACTGGCCTGGCCCCTACCAGTTAAAACAGAATAGTAGTCGATTATCTATAGTTACAAGAACTGCTCATTCTATCCCTATACTGTATTTTCTCTGTTGGCTCTATTAGGTTCCTCCTGGTGCAGCTGAAGGATTTCTGTGGTGAGTTCCTTAAGAAGAAACTGAGCCTGACCAACTGTGTGGCGGTGCACAGTCTAGCCCATATGTACACCTTGGACCAGCTGGCTCTACGGGCCGCAGACATGATCCGTCGCAACTTCCACAAGGTTATCCAGGATGACGAGTTTTATACGCTGCCCTTTCACCTGGTTCGTGACTGGCTGTCTGATGCAGAGATCACAGTGGATTCTGAAGAGGTGCTCTTTGAGGCTGTGGTCAAGTGGGTGCAGAAGAACCCAGAGGAGCGAAGCCGCTACTTTGAGGAGCTGTTCCGTCTCCTGAGGCTGCCACAGATAAAGCCCACCTACCTGACCAGGGTGGTGAAAACCGAGCAGCTGGTGTCCGCAAATGAGGCCTGCCTCCGGCTGGTGTCGGAGGCAGTAGAGGGCCACGCTATCCGCTTTGAGAACCTCAAGTCAACTGATATGGAGTTCTGGTCTTCCCACATGGCCTCCTTTCAGCCGCGCTTTGGCCAGAACATGGACGTTATCATGGTAGTAGGCGGTGTGTCAGAGGGGGGGGACTACCTGAGTGAGTGTGTGGGCTACTTCATTTACGAGGACCGTTGGGTCAACCTGCCGCACATCCACAACCACCTGGACGGCCATGCTATCGCTGCCACAGAGTCTCACGTCTACGTAGCCGGTTCTATGGAACCAGGCTTTGCTAAAACGGTGGAACGTTATAATCCTAATCGCAACACTTGGGAACAGGTGAGCAACCTGACCACACGCAAGCACTCTTTTGGCCTCACCTGTATTAAGGATATATTGTACAGCATTGGTGGCCATGGAAACTTCAGTCCAGGTTTTAAAGACGTCAGTATATATGAGCCTGAGCAGGACAAGTGGCACAATCTGGAATCTGCACCCAAAATCCTGCGGGATGTGAAGGCAGTGAGTGTGGAGGACCGCTATGTGTACGTCACGGCACGCACACCTGTCGATACAGATAATGATGATGGATTGAAGACGGTGACCACTCGCTATGACACAGAGAGCCGCCAGTGGCAAGATGTTGACTCCCTGCCCCTTATTGACAACTATTGCATCTTCCAGATGGCTGTAGCCTCTACTAACTTCTACCACACGGCCTCCTGCTGCCCCAAGAGCTACACAGAGCGGGATGAGGTTGCCAAGCTAAAGATCAGTGTGCGCATCTCTGATGAGATCCTGGAGAGCCTACCACCAGAGGTTACCAGCATCGAGGGTGCTGCCATCTGCCACTTCGATGAGGATGTCTTCATCATCGGAGGCTGGAAGAACAGTGATGATGTGGACAAGCAGTACCGCAAGGAGGCTTATCGCTACTGTGCTGAGAGGAAACGCTGGATGTTGCTGCCACCCATGCCTCAGCCTCGCTGCCGAGCCACCGCCTGCCATGTCCGCATCCCCTACCGTTTCCTGTATGGCTGCCAGCGCTACCCCATGCCCCAGAACCTGGCCCGCCAGCGAGATCGCATGCAGCAGATGCAGCAGCTTCACCGGCGCACGCTCACCTTACGCCGGCAGCTCCAGTCACAGATAGAGTGCTGAGCAAGTCGGTGCTTAATCCAAGAACTACACGGCTCTGTCCGAGGATACACTGCAGGCATCCATTCCATTGCAGCCATCTTCAACCCTAACCCTCTTGTTGCCCTCATACTGGATTTCATTAAAATGAACTCTGTGCCATCAGCTCTCATGCTGTTCTGTTAATGGCTGATATGTCGAAAGCCATGAAATGTGTGGACTGGTGTCTGGTGGTCTGTGAGGAGGGATAAGGGAATGTAAACATGTGAATAAGAGTGTTATATAGCAGCCAACAACAGAATATCCTTTTGTCAAGTATGTTGGTATAGATGCTGTTTATCTGTTTGTATATAAATAGTATAAATCTGTATATGTAAACATTTATATGGATATTTTACATTCCTTTATTGTATGCCTCTACTGGGGAGGCTACAGTATGTGACATTACCAGTAACTGCATTCCTACATTCAATCCAACTCGCTTATTGAAGTCTCATTCCATTTTAACACTGTGACAATCTCTTCATGCAAGTAGAACATCAGTCAAAATGTCTTAACTCTAACTGATATCGTAATCGCTATATTAGAATGGCTCTGCTTGTTATTGTGCAGCCTAAACAACTAAATTTAAATTAATTCAGAACGGCTGTGAATCTTAAAATCCTGTAGACTAGTTTACTTCTAGATTGCAGTTTCCCTTCAAAAGAATATATTTAATTATTTATTTTTGTGTTGCTCATCTAACACTTGAAAAATAGTACTTTTTCTCCAGGTTTCTGGCGAGTTGAAATTATGCGAGAACTGTGATGTTGAAAAGATGTGATAAGATGTAATAACATGATTCCTCTGAGTTATCTCAACATTTGGCCAAATGCATTTAGCTCCACTCACTGACAATGGCTCAATCATTCCATTCTTTTGCACTCTGGCAGTCTCTTGCTTAGTATATTTCCATACATTCAACAAAAATACATTGAAAATATATGTGGGAGTTAGGGAGTGTGTATGATTTGTGTTTGCAGATCAGAGCTTTTCTACAACTGCACCTTTTGACATCTTATTGTTTGTAAAGTCTTACAGAAGCTTAGGGATATAAATTGCCACTGCACTTTGACTTTGCTTATTTAATTTGTTCATATCAAACAAGGTGATTGTATTTTGGAAATGCTTTGTTTCATCCAGCAAGTCAGTAAGTTCTCATCTTCTTTGAAAAAACACGTTATCATTATTTGCAGATTTATTTCCAACATTAAATGTCTTGTTAAACGTTATTGTACTTAACTTCCAGCTGGGTTTATATTACAGATCTGCTATGTTGTTCTGTGGTCTCCTCTCTCCCTGTTAAGAGACTTAGAAATGAGATGAAAAGGAATCTGACGTATAGGCAAAACAAACAGGATTGTTTGTAAGAATGTGTTGTGACTGACATTCAGAAATTCCCGCTGTCCATGCAGCACCTATTAAGTTATAAAGGTTACAGAGCGCAGACATTACAGTCATTTCCACTTTATGACCAACATAAATATCACTGCAAATATTAAGTGGAATAAGCTATGTAATTTGCTTTGCATGTGATAGCCTGACATAACCTTATATTGGATGTAAGAAATGCTAATGTCATCACTTACAATTAAAGTTGTTTTGTAAAACAAATGGTTATTTCTGTGTTGGACTTCACTAGTTAAAGGAGTTACTACCCACAAATCTTGATGTAATCTGCATCTACTATAAGACTGTTGAATTAGTGTTAACTGCTTAGTCTCACAGTTCTAGTTGTTACAATAAGAAGCTACAAAGTTAAATGTCATTCTCCAGTGGTTAGAAAACTATGGCGACCACACTGTAATGTAATCAGTGGTATTGGCTTTCATGAAAAATATAACTTTTGTTTTTGTTTTATTCATTTTAAATGTATAGCTACATTCACCTCGCAGAGAAACCCTGGTGGAGAGCATAGACTGTATAAAATAGAGAAACGGGTGGGAACCTTCTATCAGTGCCTTTGCCTTGGGGGGAAGATTACATACAATCCCACCAGGGATAATAGAAGTTGTGGTGTTGCCTTCACGTGTTTATCATAGGCTCGATATCAGGCGTAAAGAAATGTTTAGTCGCTTTAGGCCACATGACATCTATTTTCACTTGTTTCATATTTTGAGTAGACGGTTTCCATCCATGGTCTCGAGTAGACGTCACATGGGATAATCATTAAAAATAAACGGAACTGTCTATCGTTACCACTTCGTTTTGTCACGTTAAAAAAGTCCCGACACTTTCGACAGTACCGGAAGGCAGCATCACTGCTCTAGCAGATGATTTTGTTGTCCCTGTAACGTCAACGGCGACTGACAACAGATGATTATACGCCTTTATTAACTTTTAACTGAGCGGCAACCAATTTCAAGGAAATGGTAATCATATTTCTTTCAAATTAAAGTTGTTAGCGGGATGCCAAGCACCACAATTAAATCACACTACAACTACAAACTTGCATACTAGCTAGTTACCTAGGTTAGCTAAACGTACCTATAGCTATCTTAACGTTAGCTTCACCACTAATGGCTAAGATTAGCTAGCTAGCTAACGTTAACGCTGTATCGTCTCAGTAAATTGCAACAAACTATACAGATTATTAATATTATAACTATAACTATCCAGCAGGACTAACGTTACTGTTTGATGTCCGAAGGGACAATGCGTTTTGCATGTCTAAGATATGGTGTATTACCCACTTTTTCTCTAAGTTGCATTGACACAGCATATTTTCAATGCTAAGATTCCAGAGTTGTCCAACCCCTCAGTGTGTATGAGGGACCCTCAGAGGGTACAGGAGATCCTACAGTCCATGGTGAAGGCTGGCTCCAACACCGTGCAGGTATACGACATCCAGATCTACGAAAGGTTTCAGTGTCACTATAGTATTTGCAGTATTTGTATATGAACAATATGTGTGAGTGATGTTTTATTATTTTTTATTTTTCATCCAGGTGATCTCAGATTTTGACATGACCCTGACAAGATTTGCATACAATGGCAAAAGGTGCCCTACGTGTCACAGTAAGTCCACTAAACTGTAGTTTGTGGTTTTCAGCTAAACGTTGTTGTCATTTTGTCTGTGTATTTTATTTTCAGATATCCTTGACAACAGCAATCTCATCTCCAATGACTGCAAAATAGAGGTAGGAATGAGACTTTATTGCCAAAGCAGGTTTTTCATTGGTAGGAGTATTGCCACTAAGACAATTTCCAATGTCTTTTTTTCCACACGTAAGCCACAGCAGAGACATCATAATGCGTGTTAAACTTTTTAGCTCTTACAAGTGCGATACGCGTTTATATGCTTTTATTTGCAAAGTTTTAGAAATGTTTATGTTCCGATTTTAAGCAGGAGACTACCTATAAACATTCACAATATTTCATTTCATTTGGTGGATCATTTATTTA
The DNA here is from genome assembly GCF_008315115.2 of Sander lucioperca. NCBI lineage: Eukaryota > Metazoa > Chordata > Actinopteri > Perciformes > Percidae > Sander > Sander lucioperca. Next base: position 3,708,619 of record NC_050193.1, on the reverse strand, counting down.
TCCATTCATTCTGTCAATCATTTAGTCTGTCTGCCCTGTAGTGTGCAATCATAGACTGTTAATATTAATGGACAAAGCATCCGGTTCTGCGAAGTGCTGCAAATGCGGAAGTGCCTTAAACCTGCATTCTATCTGAGTTCCAGCAGGGGGCGACACGTGCGGTTGCAAAAGGAGGTCGGTTTCTGTAGAAGTCTATGAGAAAGTGACCCACTTCTCACTTGGTTTATTACCTCAGTAAACATTTTCATAATGAGTTTATGGTCTCAATCGCTAGTTTAAAGTCTTCTGCAACACAGAATGATGTTCATTTTTTGAATTATGGTCTCGTTGATTTTAAAATCGGCGATGAAGCAGGGGGTGTTTTAGGGCGTGGGTATGATGTGATTGCCAGTGAAAGTGTTTAACGTAACGTAGAGTGTAAGGGCTCCTCCCTCACTCCTCCCTCTCATCTAAAATCCTCACATCCGCAACCAGGATGGCTGCGCCCGTAACGGCAAATTCGATAACGTCACACATGCGCTGTCCATTAATATAGTCTGTGTGTGCAATACGAAGAATTAAAACATACACACAGATTGAACATTGATCTGTGACTTGGATCTATTCAGTAGTAGCAGAAATGTGAAGAGTGCTTGTTATAGTCTTCATGCTATTAAATCTTTTTCCTCAGTACATTTTTGTATGTTTTTATAGGGCATTTATTTCCATAAAACCACATATTGCTCAAGTATTATTTGCAGGAAAATATTACAAATTTCAAGATACTGTCTGGAATGTGTTAGTATTGTAACCATAGACAGAAACACATCATCCCCAAACCCCTAGGATATAATCTGACAAGTTGTAAACTGAAGATCATCCCCCACTCTAATTGGGTGAAATGCAGCCATTTTGTAGATGTTTACAAGCCAGTTGGTTTACTGAGTATTATCCTGTCTCCGTCAGCTGAAGGAACTGCTCACATACTACCCTATAGAGATCGACTCTTCACGGTCAATAGAAGAAAAGCTGCCCCTTATGGTGGAGTGGTGAGTATCTAATAAAGGTTTTAGTAAAAATACGATATTGTGTACTTTAATGTGTTCATAAACTGTGCTGCACTTATATCTCACAGGTGGACTAAAGCTCATGAACTGCTGGTACAGCAGAAGATTAGGAAAGACCTGCTGGCCATGGTGGTGCAGGAGTCTGATGCCATGCTGAGGTCAGAAGACTACAACATTTATTTAATACTATGCTTTTTTAAGTCTTATTTCTCATTTTTTATGACATACTGTATTATGATTGATTTGACAATTTGGTGACATACTATACAATTTTCATATAATGAATTGTGACATTTTTAATGTAATTTTCTTTTGACATTTTATGGCATACAATATTTTGACTTATATATATATATACACACACACACACACACACACAGTGGCACTCATAAGTTTATGAACCCATGCTAAAGTTGACTAAAAAGAGGAATAATAAAAAAAATCATCTTTTGGAAATTGATCTTAATCCCTTAATTAAATAAATGAGGAAAACTCCAACCTTTAAGGACACCAATTTTCTTTGTGAATGAATAATGTATCATAAATAAATAAATGTTCTTCCTTAAAATACAGGGGGCATAAGTAAGTACATCCCTATGTTAAATTCCCATAGAGGCAGGCAGATTTTTATTTTTAAAGGCCAGTTATTTCATGGATCCAGGATACTATGTATCCTGATAAAGTTCCCTTGGCATTTGGAATTAAAATAGCTCCACATCATCACATACCCTTCACCATACCTAGAGATTGGCGTGGTTTTATTTCAGTTAGCCTAATAGCTGGTTTGATTTGCATTGAGAGATGATTTTATGGAAAGTACCCCATGCCATTATCTAGGTATGGTGAACGGTATGTGATGATGTGGGTCTATTTTAATTCCAAAGGCCAAGGGAACTTTATCAGGATACATAGTATCCTGGATACATGAAATAACTGGCCTTTAAAAATAAACATCTGCCTGCCTCTATGGGAATTTAACATAGGGGTGTACTCACTTATGCCCCCTGTATTTTAAGGAAGAACATTTATTTATTCACGATATATTATTCATTCACAAAGAAAATTGGTGTCCTTAAAGGTTGGATTTTTCCTCATTTTTTTAATTAAGGCATTAAGATCAGTTTCCAAAAGATGATTTTTTTATTCCTCTTTTTAGTCAACTTTAGCATGGGTTCATAAACTGCACACTGTACATATGGCATATACTATACTTGACTTTTTTAATCACATTTTTTAGGACATACTATACTATGGCTTATGCCCATTACCAATATTTATGGCATACTATATTATAAAAAATATATATATACTGTGAATTTTTATGATATATTTTGTGACATTTGTGACTTTTTATGACACAGTTATGGCATACTATATTATTAGTTTTTTTATGGCATACTATACTATGATGTTTTCTATGACATACTATATTACAAAAAAATACTGTGACATTTTTGTGATATTTTTTAACAGAGAGGGCTACAAGCTCCTCTTTGACCACCTGTATGAGCACAGCATCCCTCTGCTCATCTTCTCTGCTGGAATAGGAGACATCCTGGAAGAGGTTATTCGCCAGGCTGGAGTCTTCCACCCCAACGTCAAAGTCTTCTCTAACTACATGGATTTTGATGAGTCTGTGAGTAGCCACACCACAAACTATGATTTGATCTCCACACCAGGCATTGAACTGATGTATGTGAATCTTGATCTGCTGGTACAGGGAGAGTTGAGGGCTTTCAAGGGAGAGCTGATCCACATCTACAACAAAAGGGAAGGTGCGCTGCTCAACACTGGCCATTTCCAGGAGCTGCGGACGCGGCCTAATGTGCTACTGCTGGGAGACTCTCTGGGAGATCTGACCATGGCTGACGGGGTGCACGATATGGAAAACATTCTCAAGATCGGGTTCCTCAATGACAAGGTCAATACAATCTCACACTCTCATGGTCTTTACAATGTCTCCATACCGTTAACTAGTTTATGACACTTACCATTAACCTGTTTACATTCATGACATTGTGTACAATTCTTTTGCACCTAACTAATCATTTTTATTGTTTATAATTGTTTATTTGCACTCTTTCCTACTTTGTACTTTTTCTGCTGGACAATAATATTTAGTACCTGCTGCCCTGAGATGAATGTCAGAACTCAAATACATTCACATCTACCCTCTAAGATTATAGTACACTCCCAATATTTACCATGTTAAATAGTCATATTCTGACATTTTAATACACTACTCATCTGTTTTTGTTTTTTTTCTCAGGTGGAGGAGAGGAAGCAATCTTACTTGGACTCATATGACATTGTGTTGTTAAAAGATGAGACCTTGGAAGTCCCTAATGCTATAATGCTCTACCTTACTGGCAATAATTGAACTGAGAATTAAGAACACCATTGGCCATTTGGTATTGAACACCCCAGTGCCATCAGTTGAGGAAGCCCCTGCTCAGGAAGTGCCAGTTGAAGGCATATTTACAACCAACTAAGAATGTTTCATGATAATTTATTATTTTAAAAAACTATTCACAAGTCCAGTTGACAGCCACAGTTCACGTACACCACGTCACCCTTTTATACCCTTTTTTGTTCATTGGCCTTCCTCTCATGTTTATGGTTAAACTGCTTTTGGGCCATACTGTATGTGATGAAAGCCATATTTGCAACATCAACCTACTGTGCAGCATGTAAAGAGTGTGTGGATATGGGTGTTTTCTTAATTTGTTTATTTGGGGAAGAGATAAGATAAGATTTGTCTTCACATAGGATGTAATGATAAAGGGAAAGAAAAACGCAAAACATAAATGACAGTACTTGACTTGGTATCTGGTTTGAAACTGATTTCGAGCCTCCTACAATAAAGCTCCTTTCCCGCTAATTTCCCGCTAAAAACTGAAAAGTTTTTTAAAAGATATAATGTTTTCTTACTTTGTCAAGTCTTCCAAGTTTTTGGCCATATTGTCAAGCTTACAGTACATGTTGTATTTTTTATGAAAACTATTGTTTTTGTTGTGTTACACCACTGTGCTAGGTGCTGAACTATGACACCTACACCTGTGTTTAAGAGTAAAATAAATGGGTAAACAAAAATTTAAAAAAAAAGTCTACCATACTTAAAAAGTATTGTAGAGGTAACTGAGAGGTCGAATTAATGGTAAGAACTAACTACTACCTGTGTTACAGTATTATAGTAACAGGATTTTCAGATTTCTGTTGGTATTTTACATTATTTCACCTTCACAGTCATTTTAACATTATGGTTTTGAAATTTTTTTTGATACTTTCTGCACTGCAACAAACAAAAATTCATAAAACTCAACTACATATTAACACAACTACAGGTTAATAATACAATATCCAAAATAAAAATGTGTGCCATGTACAGTCATTCATGAATCTTTTTGGCTTCTTTTGTCAGAACTTATTACCTCATGTTCCAACTTGTCTGAAATGAAATTATGATAAAATAACCAAGTTTCTGATGATTGTTATAGAATACTAGCATAGTATGTCGAAAAAGTTATAGAATAGTATATCGGAAAAAAAGAAATAGCGTATGTCGAAAAAAGTGATAAAAAAGTCATAGTATAGTATATCGAAAAAAGTCATAAGTATAGTATGTCGAAAAATGTCATAGTATAAGTATAGTATGTCAAAAAAGTGAAAGTATAGTATATCGAAAAAAGTGATAAAGTCATAGTATAGTATGTTGCAAAAGTGATAAAAAAGTGAAAATATAGCATGTTAAAAAAAGCGATAAAAAAGTGATAGTATAGTATGTTAAAAAAAGCGATAAAAAAGTGATAGTATAGTAGGCTGAAAAAGTGATTAAAAAGTAATAGTATAGTATGTTGAAAAAAGTGAAGAAAAAGTCATAGTATAGTAGGTCAAATAAAGTGATACAAAAGTCATGGTATGTCGAAAAAGTGAAAAAAAGTCAAAGCATAGTATGTCAGAAAAAGTGATTAAAAAGTCAAAGCATAGTATGTCAGAAAAAGTGATTAAAAAGTCAAAGTATAGTATGTCGAAAAAAGTGATAAAAAAAGTCATAGTATAATATGTCGAAAAAAGTCATTGTATAGTATGTTGAAAAAGTGATAAAAAGTCATAGTATAGTATGTCAAAAAAAGTCATAGTATAGTATATCGAAAAAAATCATGGTATAGTATGTCGAAAAAAGTGATAAAAAAGTCATATTATAGTATGTCGAAAAAGGTCATGGTATAGTATGTCGAATAAAGTGATAAAAAAGTAATAGTATAGTACGTCAAAAAAGTGATAATTTAGTATGTCAAAAAACTGATACAAATGTCACAGTATAGTTGTCTAAAAAAGTCATAGTATAGTATGTCGAAAAAAGTGAAGAGAAAGTGATAGTATAGTATGTTGAAAAAAGTGATAAAAAAAGTCATAGTATAGTATGTAAAAAAAAAGTCATAGTAGAGTACTATACTATGACTTTTTTTTGACATGTCAAATAAAGTGATACAAAAGTCATAGTATAGTTGTCAAAAAAAGTGATAATTTAGTATGTCAAAAAACTGAGAAAAATGTCACAGTATAGTATGTCGAAAAAAGTGAAGAAAAAGTCATAGTATAGTATGTCAAAAAAAGTAATAGTATAGTATGTGTTGCGGTTTGGACATTTCTGTTATGGTTTCTGTATTTTGCCTTGTGTTTTGTGCTTTTCTGTTGCTTCCTTGTTTTCTGTAGGTTCCCTGTTTTTGTTGGTTATTCTGTATTGTGTACGTTTTGGTTAATCCCTGTGTTCTGTTCTCTCTTGGGTTGTGTCAAGTTTCTGTGTTTAGTTGATGTCATGTTTTCTGTCTGTTGTTCCTGTTTCCTGTTTTATTTTGATAGTCTGTTTTCTGTCTTGTCATGTCTAGTTTTACTCTCTGTGTTTCCCGCCTTTGTTGATTACCCTGGCCCGCCCTGATGTGTTTCACCTGTTGTATCACCTGTCCCTCATTTGTTCATTACCTCGTGTATTTAACCTTTGTGTTCCCTTTTCCTCTTATCAGATTGTTTTGTGTCTTTGCCCAGTCAGTTTGTGTCCTCGTGCCGTCAGCTTGTTCCCGTTTTGTATCTTTACCCTTGTTTTCCAGTCACTGTACTGCCGTTTTTTGTTAATTAAATCTTTGAGTACAACCTTCTCCTGCCTGCCTACCTCATCTCTGCGTTTGGGTCCACTATTCCTCGCTCCTCGCAACAGTATGTTGAAAAAAGTGAAGAAAAAGTCATAGTATAGTATGTAAAAAAAAAAAAAAGTCGTAGTATAGTATGTTGAAAAAAGTGATACAAAACATAGTAGTCAAAAAAGTCATAGTATAGTATGTTGAAAAAAGTGAAGAAAAAGTCATAGTATAGTATATCGAAAAAAGGCATAAGTATAGTATGTCAAAAAATGTCATAGTATAAGTATAGTATGTCGAAAAAGTGATAGTATATCGAAAAAAATCATAGCATGTCGAAAAAAGTGATAAAAAAGTAATATTATAGTATGTTGACAAAAGTGATAAAAAAAGTCATAGTATAGCATGTCGAAAAAGTGATAAAAAAAAGTCATAGTATAGTATGTCGAAAAAGAGAAAATAATCATAGTATAGTTTGTCGAAAAATTGATAAAAAGAAGTCATAGTATAGTATGCTGAAAAAGTGATTAAAAAGTAATAGTATAGTATGTCGAAAAAAGTGAAGAAAAAGTCATAGTATAGTAGGTCAAATAAAGTGATACAAAAGTCATAGTATGTCGAAAAAGTGAAAAAAAGTCAAAGCATAGTATGTCAGAAAAAGTGATTAAAAAGTCAAAGCATAGTATGTCAGAAAAAGTGATTAAAAAGTCAAAGCATAGTATGTCGAAAAAAGTGATAAAAAAAGTCAGTATAATATGTCGAAAAAAGTCATTGTATAGTATGTCGAAAAAAGTGATAAAAAAGTCATATTATAGTATGTAAAAAAAAGTCATGGTATAGTATGTCGAATAAAGTGATAATTTCGTATGTCAAAAAACTGATACAAATGTCACAGTATAGTTGTTAAAAAAAGTCATAATATAGTATATCGAAAAAAGTGAAGAAAAAGTGATAGTATAGTATGTCGAAAAAAGTGATAAAAAAGTCATAGTATAGTATGTCAAAAAAAAGTCATAGTATAGTACTATACTATGACTTTTTTTGTCATGTCAAATGAAGTGATACAAAAGTCATAGTATAGTTGTCAAAAAAAGTCAAAGTATAGTATATTCGAAAAACGTGAAGAAAAAGTCATAGTATAGTATGTCAAATAAAGTGATACAAAAGTCATAGTATAGTTGTCAAAAAAAGTCAAAGTATAGTATGTCGAAAAACGTGAAGAAAAAGTCATAGTATAGTATGTCAAAAAAAGTGATAATTTAGTATGTCAAAAAACTGAGAAAAATGTCACAGTATAGTATGTCAAAAAAAGTGAAGAAAAAGTCATAGTATAGTATGTCAAAAAAAGTAATAGTATAGTATGTCGAAAAAAGTGAAGAAAAAGTCATAGTATAGTATGTAAAAAAAAAGTCATAATATAGTATGTTGAAAAAAGTGATACAAAACATAGTAGTCAAAAAAGTCATAGTATAGTAAGTCGAAAAAAAATCATGGTATAGTATGTCGAAAAAAGTGAAGAAAAAGTAATAGTATAGTATGTCGAAAAAAGTGATAATATAGTATGTCAAAAATCTGATACAAATGTCACAGTATAGTATGTCAAAAAAGTCATAGTATAGTATGTCGAAAAAAGTGATAAAGTCAAAGCATAGTATGTCGAAAAAAGTGAAGAAAAAGTCATAGTATAGTATGTCGAATAAAGTGATACAAAACATAGTATGTCAAAAAAGTCATAGCATAGTATGTCGAAATAAGTGAAGAAAAAGTCATAGTATAGTATGTCAAAAAAAGTGTCAAAAAAAGTGATAATTTAGTATGTCAAAAATCTGATACAAATGTCACAGTATAGTATGTCAAAAAAGTCATAGTATAGTATGTCGAAAAAAGTGATAAAGTCAAAGCATAGTATGTCGAAAAAAGTGAAGAAAAAGTCATAGTATAGTATGTCGAATAAAGTGATACAAAACATAGTATGTCAAAAAAGTCATAGCATAGTATGTCGAAATAAGTGAAGAAAAAGTCATAGTATAGTATGTCAAAAAAAGTCATAGTATAGTACGTCAAAAAAAGTCATAGTATAGTACGTCAAAAAAAGTCATAGTATAGTATGTCGAAAAAAGTGAAGAAAGTCAAAGTATAGTATGTCGAAAAAAAGTGAAGAAAAAGTCATAGTATGTCAGAAAAGTCATAGTAATGTCGAAAAAGGTGAAGAAAAAGTCATAGTATAGTATGTCGAAAAAGGTGAAGAAAAAGTCATAGTATATATAGTATGTCGAAAAAAAGTGAAGAAAAAGTCATAGTATAGTATGTCGAAAAAAGTGAAGAAAAAGTCAGTATAATATGTCAAAAAAAGTCATTGTATAGTATGTCGAAAAAGTGAAAAAAAGTCATGGTATAGTATATATCGAAAAAAGTCATTGTATAATATGTCGAAAAAGTGAAAAAAAGTAAAAGCATAGTATGTTGAAAAAGTGATAAAAAGTCATAGTATAGTATGTCAAAAAAAGTCATAGTATAGTATATAAAAAAAAGTCATAATTTAGTATGTCAAAAACTGAGAAAAATGTCACAGTATAGTATGTCGAAAAAAGTGAAGAAAAGTCATAGTATAGTATGTCGAAAAAAGTGAAGGAAAAGTCATAGTATAGTATGTCGAAAAAAGTGATAATATAGTATGTCAAAAAAAGTGATAAAAATGTCACAGTATAGTATGTCAAAAAAAGTCATAGTATATAGTATGTTGAAAAAAGTGAAGAAAAAGTCGTAGTATAGTATGTCAAAAAAGTCATAGTATAGTATGTCGAAAAAAGTATGTCAAAAAAAGTCATAGCATAGTATGTCGAAATAAGTGAAGAAAAAGTCATAGTATAGTATGTCAAAAAAAGTCATAGTATAGTATGTCGAAAAAAGTGAAGAAAGTCAAAGTATAGTATGTCGAAAAAAAGTGAAGAAAAAGTCATAGTATAGTATGTCAACAAAAAAAAAGTCGTAGTATAGTATGTTGAAAAAAGTGATACAAAACATAGTAGTCAAAAAAGTCATAGTATAGTATGTTGAAAAAAGTGAAGAAAAAGTCATAGTATAGTATATCGAAAAAAGGCATAAGTATAGTATGTCGAAAAATGTCATAGTATAAGTATAGTATGTCGAAAAAGTGATAGTATATCGAAAAAAATCATAGCATGTCGAAAAAAGTGATAAAAAAGTAATATTATAGTAAGTTGCAAAAGTGATAAAAAAGTGAAAATATAGCATGTTAAAAAAAGCGATAAAAAAGTGATAGTATAGTATGTTGACAAAAGTGATAAAAAAAGTCATAGTATAGCATGTCGAAAAAGTGATAAAAAAAAGTCATAGTATAGTATGTCGAAAAAAGTCGAAAAAGAGAAAATAATCATAGTATAGTTTGTCGAAAAATTGATAAAAAGAAGTCATAGTATAGTATGCTGAAAAAGTGATTAAAAAGTAATAGTATAGTATGTCGAAAAAAGTGAAGAAAAAGTCATAGTATAGTAGGTCAAATAAAGTGATACAAAAGTCATAGTATGTCGAAAAAGTGAAAAAAAGTCAAAGCATAGTATGTCAGAAAAAGTGATTAAAAAGTCAAAGCATAGTATGTCAGAAAAAGTGATTAAAAAGTCAAAGCATAGTATGTCGAAAAAAGTGATAAAAAAAGTCATAGTATAATATGTCGAAAAAAGTCATTGTATAGTATGTCGAAAAAAGTGATAAAAAAGTCATATTATAGTATGTAAAAAAAAGTCATGGTATAGTATGTCGAATAAAGTGATAAAGTAATAGTATAGTATGTCAAAAAAGTGATAATTTCGTATGTCAAAAAACTGATACAAATGTCACAGTATAGTTGTTAAAAAAAGTCATAATATAGTATGTCGAAAAAAGTGAAGAAAAAGTGATAGTATAGTATGTCGAAAAAAGTGATAAAAAGTCATAGTATAGTATGTCAAAAAAAAGTCATAGTATAGTACTATACTATGACTTTTTTTGTCATGTCAAATGAAGTGATACAAAAGTCATAGTATAGTTGTCAAAAAAAGTCAAAGTATAGTATATTCGAAAAACGTGAAGAAAAAGTCATAGTATAGTATGTCAAATAAAGTGATACAAAAGTCATAGTATAGTTGTCAAAAAAAGTCAAAGTATAGTATGTCGAAAAACGTGAAGAAAAAGTCATAGTATAGTATGTCAAAAAAAGTGATAATTTAGTATGTCAAAAACTGAGAAAAATGTCACAGTATAGTATGTCAAAAAAGTGAAGAAAAAGTCATAGTATAGTATGTCAAAAAAAGTAATAGTATAGTATGTCGAAAAAAGTGAAGAAAAAGTCATAGTATAGTATGTAAAAAAAAAGTCATAATATAGTATGTTGAAAAAAGTGATACAAAACATAGTAGTCAAAAAAGTCATAGTATAGTAAGTTGAAAAAAATCATGGTATAGTGTGTCGAAAAAAGTGAAGAAAAAGTAATAGTATAGTATGTCGAAAAAAGTGATAATGTATGTCAAAAAAAGTCATAGTATGTTGACAAAAGTGATAAAAAAAGTCATAGTATAGCATGTCGAAAAAGTGATAAAAAAAAGTCATAGTATAGTATGTCGAAAAAAGTCGAAAAAGAGAAAATAATCATAGTATAGTTTGTCGAAAAATTGATAAAAAGAAGTCATAGTATAGTATGCTGAAAAAGTGATTAAAAAGTAATAGTATAGTATGTCGAAAAAAGTGAAGAAAAAGTCATAGTATAGTAGGTCAAATAAAGTGATACAAAAGTCATAGTATGTCGAAAAAGTGAAAAAAAGTCAAAGCATAGTATGTCAGAAAAAGTGATTAAAAAGTCAAAGCATAGTATGTCAGAAAAAGTGATTAAAAAGTCAAAGCATAGTATGTCGAAAAAAGTGATAAAAAAAGTCATAGTATAATATGTCGAAAAAAGTCATTGTATAGTATGTCGAAAAAAGTGATAAAAAAGTCATATTATAGTATGTAAAAAAAAGTCATGGTATAGTATGTCGAATAAAGTGATAAAGTAATAGTATAGTATGTCAAAAAAGTGATAATTTCGTATGTCAAAAAACTGATACAAATGTCACAGTATAGTTGTTAAAAAAAGTCATAATATAGTATGTCGAAAAAAGTGAAGAAAAAGTGATAGTATAGTATGTCGAAAAAAGTGATAAAAAAGTCATAGTATAGTATGTCAAAAAAAAGTCATAGTATAGTACTATACTATGACTTTTTTTGTCATGTCAAATGAAGTGATACAAAAGTCATAGTATAGTTGTCAAAAAAAGTCAAAGTATAGTATATTCGAAAAACGTGAAGAAAAATCATAGTATAGTATGTCAAATAAAGTGATACAAAGTCATAGTATAGTTGTCAAAAAAGTCAAAGTATAGTATGTCGAAAAACGTGAAGAAAAAGTCATAGTATAGTATGTCAAAAAAGTGATAATTTAGTATGTCAAAAACTGAGAAAAATGTCACAGTATAGTATGTCAAAAAAAGTGAAGAAAAGTCATAGTATAGTATGTCAAAAAAAGTAATAGTATAGTATGTCGAAAAAAGTGAAGAAAAAGTCATAGTATAGTATGTAAAAAAAAAGTCATAATATAGTATGTTGAAAAAAGTGATACAAAACATAGTAGTCAAAAAGTCATAGTATAGTAAGTTGAAAAAATCATGGTATAGTGTGTCGAAAAAAGTGAAGAAAAAGTAATAGTATAGTATGTCGAAAAAAGTGATAATGTATGTCAAAAAAAGTCATAGTATGTTGAAAAAAGTGAAGAAAAAGTCATAGTATAGTATGTCAAAAAAGTCATAGTATAGTATGTCGAAAAAAGTGAAAAAAAGTCATAGTATAGTACGTCAAAAAAAGTGTCAAAAAAAGTGATAATTTAGTATGTCAAAAATCTGATACAAATGTCACAGTATAGTATGTCAAAAAAGTCATAGTATAGTATGTCGAAAAAAGTGAAGAAAAAGTCATAGTATAGTATGTCGAATAAAGTGATACAATACATAGTATGTCAAAAAAGTCATAGCATAGTATGTCGAAATAAGTGAAGAAAAAGTCATAGTATAGTATGTCAAAAAAGTCATAGTATAGTATGTCGAAAAAAGTGAAGAAAGTCAAAGTATAGTATGTCGAAAAAAAGTGAAGAAAAAGTCATAGTATAGTATGTCAAAAAAGTCATAGTATAGTACGTCAAAAAAAGTCATAGTATAGTATGTCGAAAAAAGTGAAGAAAGTCAAAGTATAGTATGTCGAAAAAAAGTGAAGAAAAAGTCATAGTATAGTATGTCAAAAAAAGTCATAGTATAGCATGTCGAAAAAGTGATAAAAAAAAGTCATAGTATAGTATGTCGAAAAAAGTCGAAAAATAGAAAATAATCATAGTATAGTTTGTCGAAAAATTGATAAAAAGAAGTCATAGTATAGTATGCTGAAAAAGTGATTAAAAAGTAATAGTATAGTATGTCGAAAAAAGTGAAGAAAAAGTCATAGTATAGTAGGTCAAATAAAGTGATACAAAAGTCATAGTATGTCAGAAAAAGTGATTAAAAAGTCAAAGCATAGTATGTCGAAAAAAGTGATAAAAAAAGTCATAGTATAATATGTCGAAAAAAGTCATTGTATAGTATGTCGAAAAAAGTGATAAAAAAGTCATATTATAGTATGTAAAAAAAAGTCATGGTATAGTATGTCGAATAAAGTGATAAAGTAATAGTATAGTATGTCAAAAAAGTGATAATTTCGTATGTCAAAAAACTGATACAAATGTCACAGTATAGTTGTTAAAAAAAGTCATAATATAGTATGTCGAAAAAAGTGAAGAAAAAGTGATAGTATAGTATGTCGAAAAAAGTGATAAAAAAGTCATAGTATAGTATGTCAAAAAAAAGTCATAGTATAGTACTATACTATGACTTTTTTTGTCATGTCAAATGAAGTGATACAAAAGTCATAGTATAGTTGTCAAAAAAAGTCAAAGTATAGTATATTCGAAAAACGTGAAGAAAAAGTCATAGTATAGTATGTCAAATAAAGTGATACAAAAGTCATAGTATGTCGAAAAAGTGAAAAAAAGTCAAAGCATAGTATGTCAGAAAAAGTGATTAAAAAGTCAAAGCATAGTATGTCAGAAAAAGTGATTAAAAAGTCAAAGCATAGTATGTCGAAAAAAGTGATAAAAAAAGTCATAGTATAATATGTCGAAAAAAGTCATTGTATAGTATGTCGAAAAAAGTGATAAAAAAAGTCATATTATAGTATGTAAAAAAAAGTCATGGTATAGTATGTCGAATAAAGTGATAAAGTAATAGTATAGTATGTCAAAAAAGTGATAATTTCGTATGTCAAAAAACTGATACAAATGTCACAGTATAGTTGTTAAAAAAAGTCATAATATAGTATGTCGAAAAAAGTGAAGAAAAAGTGATAGTATAGTATGTCGAAAAAAGTGATAAAAAAGTCATAGTATAGTATGTCAAAAAAAAGTCATAGTATAGTACTATACTATGACTTTTTTTGTCATGTCAAATGAAGTGATACAAAAGTCATAGTATAGTTGTCAAAAAAAGTCAAAGTATAGTATATTCGAAAAACGTGAAGAAAAAGTCATAGTATAGTATGTCAAATAAAGTGATACAAAAGTCATAGTATAGTTGTCAAAAAAAGTCAAAGTATAGTATGTCGAAAAACGTGAAGAAAAAGTCATAGTATAGTATGTCAAAAAAAGTGATAATTTAGTATGTCAAAAAACTGAGAAAAATGTCACAGTATAGTATGTCAAAAAAAGTGAAGAAAACGTCATAGTATAGTATGTCAAAAAAAGTAATAGTATAGTATGTCGAAAAAAGTGAAGAAAAAGTCATAGTATAGTATGTAAAAAAAAAGTCATAATATAGTATGTTGAAAAAAGTGATACAAAACATAGTAGTCAAAAAAGTCATAGTATAGTAAGTTGAAAAAAATCATGGTATAGTGTGTCGAAAAAAGTGAAGAAAAAGTAATAGTATAGTATGTCGAAAAAAGTGATAATGTATGTCAAAAAAAGTCATAGTATGTTGAAAAAAGTGAAGAAAAAGTCATAGTATAGTATGTCGAAAAAAGTGAAAAAAAGTCATAGTATAGTACGTCAAAAAAAGTGTCAAAAAAAGTGATAATTTAGTATGTCAAAAATCTGATACAAATGTCACAGTATAGTATGTCAAAAAAGTCATAGTATAGTATGTCGAAAAAAGTGAAGAAAAAGTCATAGTATAGTATGTCGAATAAAGTGATACAATACATAGTATGTCAAAAAAGTCATAGCATAGTATGTCAAAATAAGTGAAGAAAAAGTCATAGTATAGTATGTCAAAAAAAGTCATAGTATAGTATGTCGAAAAAAGTGAAGAAAGTCAAAGTATAGTATGTCGAAAAAAAGTGAAGAAAAAGTCATAGTATAGTATGTCAAAAAAAGTCATAGTATAGTACGTCAAAAAAAGTCATAGTATAGTATGTCGAAAAAAGTGAAGAAAGTCAAAGTATAGTATGTCGAAAAAAAGTGAAGAAAAAGTCATAGTATAGTATGTCAAAAAAAGTCATAGTATAGCATGTCGAAAAAGTGATAAAAAAAAGTCATAGTATAGTATGTCGAAAAAAGTCGAAAAATAGAAAATAATCATAGTATAGTTTGTCGAAAAATTGATAAAAAGAAGTCATAGTATAGTATGCTGAAAAAGTGATTAAAAAGTAATAGTATAGTATGTCGAAAAAAGTGAAGAAAAAGTCATAGTATAGTAGGTCAAATAAAGTGATACAAAAGTCATAGTATGTCAGAAAAAGTGATTAAAAAGTCAAAGCATAGTATGTCGAAAAAAGTGATAAAAAAAGTCATAGTATAATATGTCGAAAAAAGTCATTGTATAGTATGTCGAAAAAAGTGATAAAAAAGTCATATTATAGTATGTAAAAAAAAGTCATGGTATAGTATGTCGAATAAAGTGATAAAGTAATAGTATAGTATGTCAAAAAAGTGATAATTTCGTATGTCAAAAAACTGATACAAATGTCACAGTATAGTTGTTAAAAAAAGTCATAATATAGTATGTCGAAAAAAGTGAAGAAAAAGTGATAGTATAGTATGTCGAAAAAAGTGATAAAAAAGTCATAGTATAGTATGTCAAAAAAAAGTCATAGTATAGTACTATACTATGACTTTTTTTGTCATGTCAAATGAAGTGATACAAAAGTCATAGTATAGTTGTCAAAAAAAGTCAAAGTATAGTATATTCGAAAAACTTGAAGAAAAAGTCATAGTATAGTATGTCAAATAAAGTGATACAAAAGTCATAGTATAGTTGTCAAAAAAAAGTCAAAGTATAGTATGTCGAAAAACGTGAAGAAAAAGTCATAGTATAGTATGTCAAAAAAAGTGATAATTTAGTATGTCAAAAAACTGAGAAAAATGTCACAGTATAGTATGTCAAAAAAAGTGAAGAAAAAGTCATAGTATAGTATGTCAAAAAAAGTAATAGTATAGTATGTCGAAAAAAGTGAAGAAAAAGTCATAGTATAGTATGTAAAAAAAAAGTCATAATATAGTATGTTGAAAAAAGTGATACAAAACATAGTAGTCAAAAAAGTCATAGTATAGTAAGTTGAAAAAAATCATGGTATAGTGTGTCGAAAAAAGTGAAGAAAAAGTAATAGTATAGTATGTCGAAAAAAGTGATAATGTATGTCAAAAAAAGTCATAGTATGTTGAAAAAAGTGAAGAAAAAGTCATAGTATAGTATGTAAAAAAAGTCATAGTATAGTATGTCGAAAAAAGTGAAAAAAAGTCATAGTATAGTACGTCAAAAAAGTGTCAAAAAAGTGATAATTTAGTATGTCAAAAATCTGATACAAATGTCACAGTATAGTATGTCAAAAAGTCATAGTATAGTATGTCGAAAAAAGTGAAGAAAAAGTCATAGTATAGTATGTCGAATAAAGTGATACAATACATAGTATGTCAAAAAAGTCATAGCATAGTATGTCGAAATAAGTGAAGAAAAAGTCATAGTATAGTATGTCAAAAAAAGTCATAGTATAGTATGTCGAAAAAAGTGAAGAAAGTCAAAGTATAGTATGTCGAAAAAAATGAAGAAAAAGTCATAGTATAGTATGTCAAAAAAAGTCATAGTATAGTACGTCAAAAAAAGTCATAGTATAGTATGTCGAAAAAGTGAAGAAAGTCAAAGTATAGTATGTCGAAAAAAGTGAAGAAAAAGTCATAGTATAGTATGTCAAAAAAAGTCATAGTATAGCATGTCGAAAAAGTGATAAAAAAAGTCATAGTATAGTATGTCGAAAAAAGTCGAAAAAGAGAAAATAATCATAGTATAGTTTGTCGAAAAATTGATAAAAAGAAGTCATAGTATAGTATGCTGAAAAAGTGATTAAAAAGTAATAGTATAGTATGTCGAAAAAGTGAAGAAAAAGTCATAGTATAGTAGGTCAAATAAAGTGATACAAAAGTCATAGTATGTCGAAACAGTGAAAAAAAGTCAAAGCATAGTATGTCAGAAAAAGTGATTAAAAGTCAAAGCATAGTATGTCGAAAAAAGTGATAAAAAAGTCATAGTATAATATGTCGAAAAAAGTCATTGTATAGTATGTCGAAAAAGTGATAAAAAGTCATAGTATAGTATGTCAAAAAAAGTCATAGTATAGTATATCGAAAAAAATCATGGTATAGTATGTCGAAAAAAGTGATAAAAAAGTCATATCATAGTATGTCAAAAAAAAGTCATGGTATAGTATGTCGAATAAAGTGATAAAAAAGTAATAGTATAGTATGTCAAAAAAGTGATAATTTCGTATGTCAAAAAACTGATACAAATGTCACAGTATAGTTGTTAAAAAAAGTCATAGTATAGTATGTCGAAAAAACTGAAGAAAAAGTGATAGTATAGTATGTCGAAAAAAGTGATAAAAAAAGTCATAGTATAGTATGTCAAAAAAAAGTCATAGTATAGTACTATACTATGACTTTTTTTGTCATGTCAAATGAAGTGATACAAAAGTCATAGTATAGTTGTCAAAAAAAGTAATAGTATAGTATGTCGAAAAAAGTGAAGAAAAAGTCATAGTATAGTATGTAAAAAAAAAGTCATAATATAGTATGTTGAAAAAAGTGATACAAAACATAGTAGTCAAAAAAGTCATAGTATAGTAAGTCGAAAAAAAATCATGGTATAGTATGTCGAAAAAAGTGAAGAAAAAGTAATAGTATAGTATGTCGAAAAAAGTGATAATATAGTATGTCAAAAAAAGTCATAGTATATAGTATGTTGAAAAAAGTGAAGAAAAAGTCATAGTATAGTATGTCAAAAAAGTCATAGTATAGTATGTCGAAAAAAGTGAAAAAAAGTCAGTATAGTACGTCAAAAAAAGTGTCAAAAAAAGTGATAATTTAGTATGTCAAAAATCTGATACAAATGTCACAGTATAGTATGTCAAAAAAGTCATAGTATAGTATGTCGAAAAAAGTGATAAAGTCAAAGCATAGTATGTCGAAAAAAGTGAAGAAAAAGTCATAGTATAGTATGTCGAATAAAGTGATACAAAACATAGTATGTCAAAAAAGTCATAGCATAGTATGTCGAAATAAGTGAAGAAAAAGTTATAGTATAGTATGTCAAAAAAAGTCATAGTATAGTACGTCAAAAAAAGTCATAGTATAGTACGTCAAAAAAAGTAATAGTATAGTATGTCGAAAAAAGTGAAGAAAAAGTCACAGTATAGTATGTAAAAAAAAGTCATAGTATAGTATGTTGAAAAAAGTGATACAAAACATAGTAGTCAAAAAAGTCATAGTATAGTAAGTTGAAAAAAATCATGGTATAGTATGTCGAAAAAAGTGAAGAAAAAGTAATAGTATAGTATGTCGAAAAAAGTGATAATATAGTATGTCAAAAAAAGTCATAGCATAGTATGTCGAAATAAGTGAAGAAAAAGTCATAGTATAGTATGTCAAAAAAAGTCATAGTATAGTATGTCGAAAAAAGTGAAGAAAAAGTAATAGTATAGTATGTTGAAAAAGTGAAAAAGAGTCAAAGCATAGTATGTCAAAAAAAAAATGTCGAAAAAAAATCATGGTATAGTATTTCGAAAAAAGTGATAAAAAGTCATAGTATAGTATATCGAAAAAAGTGATAAAAAAGTCATAGTATAGTATGTCGAAAAAAGTGATAAAAGTCATAGTATAGTATTTCGAAAAAAAAGTGATAAAAAAGTGATAGCATAGTATGTCGAAAAAAGTGATAAAAAAGTCATAGTATAGTATGTCGAAAAAAGTGATAAAAGTCATAGTATATAGTATGTCGAAAAAAAAGAAATAAAAAAAGTCATAGTATAGCAAGTCAAAAAAAGTGAGAAAGAGTCATAGTATAGTATGTCAAAAAAGTCACAATATAGTATGTCAAAAAAAGTGATACAAAAGTCATACTAGTATAGCATGTCGAAAAAATGTAATAAAAAGTCATATTATAGTATGTCGAAATAAAGTGATAAAAAAGTCATAGTATAGTATGTCGAAAAGTCATATTATAGTATTTCGAAAAAAGTGAAGAAAAAGTCATAGTATAGTATGTAAAAAAAGTCATAGTATAGTATGTCGAAAAAGGTGAAGAAAAAGTCATAGTATAGTATGTTGAAAAAAGTGAAGAAAAAGTCATAGTATAGTATGTCAAAAAAGTCATAGTATAGTATGTCGAAAAAGGTGAAGAAAAAGTCATAGTATAGTACGTCAAAAAAAGTCATAGTACAGTATGTCGAAAAAAAGTGAAGAAAAAGTCATAGTATAGTACGTCAAAAAAAGTGAAGAATAAGTCATAGTATAATATGTCGAAAAAAGTCAGTGTATAGTATGTCGAAAAAGTGAAAAAAAGTAAAAGCATAGTATGTTGAAAAAGTGATAAAAAGTCATAGTATAGTATGTCAAAAAAAGTCATAGTATAGTATATCGAAAAAAGTCATAGTATAGTATGTCAAAAAAAAGTCATAGTATAGTATGTCAAAAAAAAGTCATAGTATAGTATGTCAAAAAAAGTGATAATTTAGTATGTCAAAAAACTGAGAAAAATGTCACAGTATAGTATGTCGAAAAAAGTGAAGAAAAAGTCATAGTATAGTATGTCAATAAAAGTAATAGTATAGTATGTCGAAAAAGTGAAGAAAAGTCATAGTATAGTATGTAAAAAAAAAGTCATAGTATAGTATGTTGAAAAAAGTGATACAAAACATAGTAGTCAAAAAAGTCATAGTATAGTAAGTCGAAAAAAATCATGGTATAGTATGTCGAAAATAGTGAAGAAAAAGTAATAGTATAGTATGTCGAAAAAAGTGATATATAGTATGTCAAAAAAAGTGATAAAAATGTCACAGTATAGTATGTCAAAAAAAAGTCATAGTATATAGTATGTTGAAAAAAGTGAAGAAAAAGTCATAGTATAGTATGTCAAAAAAGTCATAGTATAGTATGTTGAAAAAAGTGAAAAAAAAGTCATAGTATAGTATGTCAAAAAAAGTGTCAAAAAAAGTGATAATTTAGTATGTCAAAAATCTGATACAAATGTCACAGTATAGTATGTCAAAAAAGTCATAGTATAGTATGTCGAAAAAAGTGAAAAAAAGTCAGTATAGTACGTCAAAAAAAGTGTCAAAAAAAGTGATAATTTAGTATGTCAAAAATCTGATACAAATGTCACAGTATAGTATGTCAAAAAAGTCATAGTATAGTATGTCGAAAAAAGTGATAAAGTCAAAGCATAGTATGTCGAAAAAAGTGAAGAAAAAGTCATAGTATAGTATGTCGAATAAAGTGATACAAAACATAGTATGTCAAAAAAGTCATAGCATAGTATGTCGAAATAAGTGAAGAAAAAGTTATAGTATAGTATGTCAAAAAAAGTCATAGTATAGTACGTCAAAAAAAGTCATAGTATAGTACGTCAAAAAAAGTAATAGTATAGTATGTCGAAAAAAGTGAAGAAAAAGTCACAGTATAGTATGTAAAAAAAAGTCATAGTATAGTATGTTGAAAAAAGTGATACAAAACATAGTAGTCAAAAAAGTCATAGTATAGTAAGTTGAAAAAATCATGGTATAGTATGTCGAAAAAAGTGAAGAAAAAGTAATAGTATAGTATGTCGAAAAAGTGATAATATAGTATGTCAAAAAAGTCATAGCATAGTATGTCGAAATAAGTGAAGAAAAAGTCATAGTATAGTATGTCAAAAAAGTCATAGTATAGTATGTCGAAAAAGTGAAGAAAAAGTAATAGTATAGTATGTTGAAAAAGTGAAAAAGAGTCAAAGCATAGTATGTCAAAAAAAAATGTCGAAAAAAAATCATGGTATAGTATTTCGAAAAAGTGATAAAAAGTCATAGTATAGTATATCGAAAAAGTGATAAAAAGTCATAGTATAGTATGTCGAAAAAGTGATAAAAGTCATAGTATAGTATTTCGAAAAAAAGTGATAAAAAGTGATAGCATAGTATGTCGAAAAAAGTGATAAAAAAGTCATAGTATAGTATGTCGAAAAAAGTGATAAAAGTCATAGTATATAGTATGTCGAAAAAAAAGAAATAAAAAAAGTCATAGTATAGCAAGTCAAAAAAAGTGAGAAAGAGTCATAGTATAGTATGTCAAAAAAGTCACAATATAGTATGTCAAAAAAAGTGATACAAAAGTCATACTAGTATAGCATGTCGAAAAAATGTAATAAAAAGTCATATTATAGTATGTCGAAATAAAGTGATAAAAAAGTCATAGTATAGTATGTCGAAAAGTCATATTATAGTATTTCGAAAAAAGTGAAGAAAAAGTCATAGTATAGTATGTAAAAAAAGTCATAGTATAGTATGTCGAAAAAGGTGAAGAAAAAGTCATAGTATAGTATGTTGAAAAAAGTGAAGAAAAAGTCATAGTATAGTATGTCAAAAAAGTCATAGTATAGTATGTCGAAAAAGGTGAAGAAAAAGTCATAGTATAGTACGTCAAAAAAGTCATAGTACAGTATGTCGAAAAAAGTGAAGAAAAGTCATAGTATAGTACGTCAAAAAAGTGAAGAATAAGTCTAGTATAATATGTCGAAAAAGTCAGTGTATAGTATGTCGAAAAAGTGAAAAAAAGTAAAAGCATAGTATGTTGAAAAAGTGATAAAAAGTCATAGTATAGTATGTCAAAAAAAGTCATAGTATAGTATATCGAAAAAAGTCATAGTATAGTATGTCAAAAAAAAGTCATAGTATAGTATGTCAAAAAAAAGTCATAGTATAGTATGTCGAAAAAAGTGATAATTTAGTATGTCAAAAACTGAGAAAAATGTCACAGTATAGTATGTCGAAAAAGTGAAGAAAAAGTCATAGTATAGTATGTCAATAAAAGTAATAGTATAGTATGTCGAAAAAGTGAAGAAAAAGTCATAGTATAGTATGTAAAAAAAAGTCATAGTATAGTATGTTGAAAAAAGTGATACAAAACATAGTAGTCAAAAAAGTCATAGTATAGTAAGTCGAAAAAAATCATGGTATAGTATGTCGAAAATAGTGAAGAAAAAGTAATAGTATAGTATGTCGAAAAAAGTGATATATAGTATGTCAAAAAAAGTGATAAAAATGTCACAGTATAGTATGTCAAAAAAAAGTCATAGTATATAGTATGTTGAAAAAAGTGAAGAAAAAGTCATAGTATAGTATGTCAAAAAGTCATAGTATAGTATGTTGAAAAAAGTGAAAAAAAAGTCATAGTATAGTATGTCAAAAAAAGTGTCAAAAAAAGTGATAATTTAGTATGTCAAAAATCTGATACAAATGTCACAGTATAGTATGTCAAAAAAGTCATAGTATAGTATGTTGAAAAAAGTGATAAAAAAGTCAAAGCATAGTATGTCAAAAAAAGTGAAGAAAAAGTCATAGTATAGTATGTCAAAAAAAAGTCATAGTATAGTATGTCGAATAAAGTGATACAAAACATAGTATGTCAAAAAAGTCATAGCATAGTATGTCGAAATAAGTGAAGAAAAAGTCATAGTATAGTACGTCAAAAAAAGTCATCGTATAGTATGTCGAAATAAAGTGATAAAAAAGTCATAGTATAGTATGTCGAAAAGTCATATTATAGTATTTCGAAAAAAGTGAAGAAAAAGTCATAGTATAGTATGTAAAAAAAGTCATAGTATAGTATGTCGAAAAAGGTGAAGAAAAAGTCATAGTATAGTATGTTGAAAAAAGTGAAGAAAAAGTCATAGTATAGTATGTCAAAAAAGTCATAGTATAGTATGTCGAAAAAGGTGAAGAAAAAGTCATAGTATAGTACGTCAAAAAAAGTCATAGTACAGTATGTCGAAAAAAAGTGAAGAAAAAGTCATAGTATAGTACGTCAAAAAAAGTGAAGAATAAGTCATAGTATAATATGTCGAAAAAAGTCAGTGTATAGTATGTCGAAAAAGTGAAAAAAAGTAAAAGCATAGTATGTTGAAAAAGTGATAAAAAGTCATAGTATAGTATGTCAAAAAAAGTCATAGTATAGTATATCGAAAAAAGTCATAGTATAGTATGTCAAAAAAAAGTCATAGTATAGTATGTCAAAAAAAAGTCATAGTATAGTATGTCAAAAAAAGTGATAATTTAGTATGTCAAAAAACTGAGAAAAATGTCACAGTATAGTATGTCGAAAAAAGTGAAGAAAAAGTCATAGTATAGTATGTCAATAAAAGTAATAGTATAGTATGTCGAAAAAAGTGAAGAAAAAGTCATAGTATAGTATGTAAAAAAAAAGTCATAGTATAGTATGTTGAAAAAAGTGATACAAAACATAGTAGTCAAAAAAGTCATAGTATAGTAAGTCGAAAAAAATCATGGTATAGTATGTCGAAAATAGTGAAGAAAAAGTAATAGTATAGTATGTCGAAAAAAGTGATATATAGTATGTCAAAAAAGTGATAAAAATGTCACAGTATAGTATGTCAAAAAAAAGTCATAGTATATAGTATGTTGAAAAAAGTGAAGAAAAAGTCATAGTATAGTATGTCAAAAAAGTCATAGTATAGTATGTTGAAAAAAGTGAAAAAAAAGTCATAGTATAGTATGTCAAAAAAAGTGTCAAAAAAAGTGATAATTTAGTATGTCAAAAATCTGATACAAATGTCACAGTATAGTATGTCAAAAAAGTCATAGTATAGTATGTTGAAAAAAGTGATAAAAAAGTCAAAGCATAGTATGTCAAAAAAAGTGAAGAAAAAGTCATAGTATAGTATGTCAAAAAAAAGTCATAGTATAGTATGTCGAATAAAGTGATACAAAACATAGTATGTCAAAAAGTCATAGCATAGTATGTCGAAATAAGTGAAGAAAAAGTCATAGTATAGTACGTCAAAAAAAGTCATCGTATAGTATGTCGAAAAAAGTGAAGAAAGTCATAGTATAGTATGTCGAAAAAAGTGAAGAAAAAGTCATAATATAGTATGTCAAAAAAAGTCATAGTATAGTATGTCAAAAAAAAGTCATAGTATAGTATGTCAAAAAAAGTGAAGAAAAAGTCATAGTATAGTACGTCAAAAAAGTAATAGTATAGTATGTCGAAAAAAGTGAAGAAAAAGTCATAGTATAGTACGTCAAAAAAAGTGAAGAAAAAGTCATAGTATAATATGTCGAAAAAGTGAAAAAAAGTCATAGTATAGTATGTCAAAAAAAGTCATAGTATAGTATATCGAAAAAAATCATGGTATAGTATGTCGAAAAATGTGATAAAAAAGTCATAGTATAGTATGTCAAAAAAAAGTCATAGTATAGTATGTCGAATAAAGTGATACAAAACATAGTATGCCAAAAAAGTCATAGTATAGTATGTCGAAAAAAATCGTAGTATAGTATGTCAAAAAAAAGTCATAGTATAGTATGTCAAAAAAAGTGAAGAAAAAGTCATAGTATAGTACGTCAAAAAAAGTCATCGTATAGTATGTCGAAAAAAGTGAAGAAAGTCATAGTATAGTATGTCGAAAAAAGTGAAGAAAAAGTCATAGTATAGCATGTCGAAAAAAGTGAAGAAAAAGTCATAGTATAGTATGTCAAAAAAAGTCATAGTATAGTATGTCAAAAAAAAGTCATAGTATAGTATGTCAAAAAAAGTGAAGAAAAAGTCATAGTATAGTACGTCAAAAAAGTCATAGTATAGTATGTCGAAAAAAGTGAAGAAAAAGTAATAGTATAGTATGTTGAAAAAAGTCCTAGTATAGTATGTTGAAAAAGTGAAAAAGAGTCAAAGCATAGTATTTAAAAAAAAAAATGTCGAAAAAAAATCATGGTATAGGATTTCGAAAAAAGTGATAAAAAGTCATAGTATAGTATGTCTAAAAGTCATATTATAGTATTTCGAAAAAAAAGTGATAAAAAAGTGATAGCATAATATGTCGAAAAAAGTGATAAAAAAGTGATAGCATAATATGTCGAAAAAAGTGATAAAAAAGTCATAGTATAGTATGTCGAAAAAAGTGATAAAAGTCATAGTATATAGTATGTCGAAAAAAAGAAATAAAAAAGTCATAGTATAGCAAGTCAAAAAAAGTGAGAAAGAGTCATAGTATAGTATGTCAAAAAATGTGATAAAAAAGTCATAGTATAGTATGTCAAAAAGTCATAGTATAGTATGTCAAAAAAAGTGATACAAAGTCATACTAGTATAGCATGTCGAAAAAATGTAATAAAAAGTCATATTATAGTATGTCGAAATAAAGTGATAAAAAAAGTCATAGTATAGTATGTCGAAAAGTCATATTATAGTATTTCGAAAAAAAATGATAAAAAGTGATAGCATTGTATGTCGAAAAAAGTGATAAAAAAGTCATAGTATAGTTTGGCAAAAAAAGTCATAGTATAGTATGTCGAAAGAAATCATGGTATAGTATGTTGAAAAAAGTGATAAAAAAGTCATAGTATAGTATGTCAAAAAAAGTCATAGTATAGTATGTCGAAAGAAATCATAGTATAGTATGTTGAAAAAAGTGATAAAAAATTAATAGTATATAATGTTGAAAAAAGTGATAAAAAAAGTCAAAGATGTCGAAAAAAGTGATACAAAACATAGTATGTCAAAAAAGTCATAGCATAGTATGTCGAAATAAGTGAAGAAAAAGTCATAGTATAGTATGTCAAAAAAAGTGATAGTATAGTATGTCAAAAAAAAGTCATAGTATAGTATGTCAAAAAAAGTGAAGAAGGTCATAGTATAGTGTGTCGAAAAAAGCGAAGAAAAAGTCATAGTATAGTATGTCAAAAAAAGTGAAGAAGGTCATAGTATAGTGTGTCGAAAAAAGCGAAGAAAAAGTCATAGTATAGTATGTCAAAAAAGTCATAGTATAGTATGTTGAAAAAGGTGAAGAAAAAGTCATAGTATAGTACGTCAAAAAAAGTCATAGTATAGTATGTCAAAAAAAAGTGAAGAAAAAGTCATAGTATAGTATGTCGACAAAAGTGAAGAAAAAGTCATAGTATAATATGTCGAAAAAGTGAAAAAAAGTAAAAACATAGTATGTTGAAAAAGTGATAAAAAGTCATAGTATAGTATGTCAAAAAATGTCATCGTATAGTATATATCGAAAAAAATCATGGTATAGTATGTCGAAAAATGTGATAAAAAAGTCAAAGCATAGTATGTCGAAAAAAGTGAAGAAAAAGTAATAGTATAGTATGTTGAAAAAGTGAAAAAGAGTCAAAGCATAGTATGTCAAAAAAAAAATGTCGAAAAAAAATCATGGTATAGTATTTCGAAAAAAGTGATAAAAAGTCATAGTATAATATATCGAAAAAAGTGATAAAAAAGTCATAGTATAGTATGTCGAAAAAAGTGATAAAAGTCATAGTATAGTATTTCGAAAAAAAAGTGATAAAAAAGTGATAGCATAGTATGTCGAAAAAAGTGATAAAAAAGTCATAGTATAGTATGTCGAAAAAGTGATAAAAGTCATAGTATATAGTATGTCAAAAAAATGAAATAAAAAAAGTCATAGTATAGCAAGTCAAAAAAAGTGAGAAAGAGTCATAGTATAGTATGTCAAAAAAGTCACAGTATAGTATGTCAAAAAAAGTGATACAAAAGTCATACTAGTATAGCATGTCGAAAAAATGTAATAAAAAGTCATATTATAGTATGTCGAAATAAAGTGATAAAAAAAGTCATAGTATAGTATGTCGAAAAGTCATATTATAGTATTTCGAAAAAAGTGATAAAAAGTGATAGCATTGTATGTCGAAAAAAGTGATAAAAAAGTCATAGTATAGTATGTCAAAAAAAGTCATAGTATAGTATGTCGAAAGAAATCATGGTATAGTATGTCGAAAAAAAAAGACAAAAAAGTCATAGTATAGTATGTCGAAAGAAGTGATAAAAGTCATAGTACATAGTATGTCGAAAAAAGTGATAAAAAAGTGATAGCATAGTATGTCGAAAAAAAAAGATAAAAAAGTAATAGTATAGTATGTCGAAAAAAGTGATAAAAAGTCATAGTATAGTATGTCAAAAGAAGTGATAAAAGTCATAGTACATACTATGTACTACATAGTATGTCGAAAAAAGGGATAAAAAAAAAAGTGATACTATAGTATGTTGAAAAAAGTCATAAAAAAGTGATAAAAAAGTCATAGCGTAGTATGTCGAAAAAAGGGATAGTATTGCACGTCTATAAAAATTAATTCTATATTCCTGTGATGTACATCTTGAAAACAATATCACAGTAGAAGTTCTGAACTCTCATCTTTCTGTCTTCCAGTCTTTCACTTACCACCCAAGCTGTCTTTTTTAGCAAACATGTTTATGTTTTCGTCATTTAGCTCTTTCACTTAATATGTCGGACCTTAAAATCTTCTGAGACACATAGGACTTGAACACTCAACCTTTGGTCTTCCAATCATTCTCTTATCCATCTAAGCTATCTGATCTGACGAAAAATGTTTAGTTTTTGACATATTCGTCTCTTTCACTCAATGTATAGTACCTCAAAACTTACAGAGACATGTAGGATTTGAACATTCAACCTTCTGTCTACCATTCATTCTCTTTTCCCTCTAAGCTACCTGACTTATGATAGAGGCTTTATTTTTCATTATCTTTCTTGGTAATAATATTTATGTTTTCGTCATTTGGCTCTTTCACTTAGTATGTCAGACCTTAAAACTTACTAAGACACTAAGAAGGACTTGAACATTCAACCTTTAGTTTTCTAGCCATTGTCTTATCCCTCTAGACTACCCAATCTAGCATAAAGGTGTAGTTTCTGACATAGTTGTCTCTTTCACTCAGTGCATAGGACCTCAACACTTTGAGAGACATATAGGAGTTGAACACTCAAGCTTCTGTCTACCAATCATTCCTGCTAAGCTACCTGACTTATCACAAAAGCCATATTTTTGGCATATTTGTCTCTTTCACAAAGTCATAGTATAGTATGTCAAAAAAAGTGATACAAAAGTCATACTAGTATAGCATGTCGAAAAAATTTAATAAAAAGTCATATTATAGTATGTCGAAATAAAATGATAAAAAAAGTCATAGTATAGTATGTCGAAAAGTCATATTATAGTATTTCGAAAAAAAGTGATAAAAAGTGATAGCATTGTATGTCGAAAAAGTGATAAAAAGTCATAGTATAGTATGTCAAAAAAAGTCATAGTATAGTATGTCGAAAGAAATCATGGTATAGTATGTTGAAAAAAGTGATAAAAAATTAATAGTATATAATGTTGAAAAAAGTGATAAAAAAAGTCAAAGATGTCGAAAAAAGTGATAAAAAAGTCATAGTATAGTATGTCAAAAAAGTCATAGTATAGTATGTCAAAAAAAGTGATACAAAAGTCATACTAGTATAGCATGTCGAAAAAATTTAATAAAAAGTCATATTATAGTATGTCGAAATAAAGTGATAAAAAAAGTCATTTTATAGTATTTTGAAAAAAAGTGATAAAAAGTGATAGCATAGTATTTTGAAAAAAGTCATAGTATAGTATGTCGAAAGAAATCATGGTATAGTATGTTGAAAAAAGTGATAAAAAGTCATAGTATAGTATGTCGAAAAAAGTGATAAAAAAGTGATAGTATAGTATGTCGAAAATAGTGCTAAAAAAGTCATAGTATTGCATGTCTAAAAAAATGAAGTCTTCATTCCTGTAATGTAAATCTTGAAAGTAATTAAACCATACAGATTTTGCAAAACTTTGAGAGACATATAGGATTTGAACACTCAAACTTCTTTCTACCAATCATTCTCTTTTCCTGCTAAGCTACCTGACTTATCACAAAAGCCATATTTTTGGCATATTTGTCTCTTTCACAAAGTCATTGTATAGTATGTCAAAAAAGTGATAAAAAAGTCATAGCATAATATGTCGAAAGAAGTGATATAAAAAGTCATAGTATAGTATGTCGAAAAAAGTTATAGTAAGTGATAGTATAGTATGTCGAAAAAAGTGATAAAAAAGTGATAGTATAGTATGTCAAAAATAGTGATAAAAAGTCATAGTCATTATCTTTCTTGGTAATAATATTTATGTTTTCGTCATTTGGCTCTTTCACTTAGTATGTCAGACCTTGAAACTTTGAGAGACATATAGGATTTGAACATTCAAGCTTCTGTCTACCAATCATTCCTGCTAAGCTACCTGACTTATCACAAAAGCCATATTTTTGGCATATTTGTCTCTTTCACAAAGTCATAGTATAGTATGTCAAAAAAGTGATAAAAAAGTCATAGCATAGTATGTCGAAAGAAGTGATAAAAAAAGTCATTTTATAGTATTTTGAAAAAAAGTGATAAAAAGTGATAGCATAGTATTTTGAAAAAAGTCATAGTATAGTATGTCGAAAAAAGTTCTTCATTCAAATTCTTCATTCCTTCATAAAAAGTAATAGTATAGTATGTCGAAAAAAGTGATATTATAGTGTGTCGAAAAAAGTTATTAAAAAGTCATAGTTTAGTATGTCGAAAAAGTCATAGCATAGTATGTCGGAGAAAGTGACAAAAAGTCATAATATAGTATGTCGAAAAAAGTGATAAAAAACTCATAGCATAATATGTCAAAAGAAGTGATATAAAAAGTCATAGTATAGTATGTCGAAAAAAGTTATAGCAAGTGATAGTATAGTATGTCGAAAATAGTGATAAAAAAGTCATATTATAGTATGTCGAAAAAAGTGATACAAAATTCATAGTATAGTATGTTGAAAAAGTCATAGTATATAGTATGTCGAAAAAAGTACTAAAAAGTAATAGTTTAGTATGTCAAAAAAGTCATAGCATAGTATGTCGGAAAAAGTGACAAAAAGTCATAGTATAGTATGTCGAAAAAAGTAATAAAAAAGTCATAGTATTGCATGTCTAAAAAAATTAGTTCTTCATCCCTGTAATGTACATCTTGAAAGAAATTGCACCCTAGAGGTTTTGAACTCTTAAGGCTCTGTCTTCCAGTCATTCACTTATCACCCTAAGCTATCTTTGATGGTGAACATACTTATGTTTTCGTTGTTTGGCTCTTTCAATTAGTATGTCGGACTTTAAAATTTACTGAGACATGTAGGACTCAAGCATTCAACCTTTGGTTTTCCAGTCATCATCTTAACCCTCTAAACTACCTGATCTGACAGAATGCTGTAATTTCTGACATATTCGTCTCTTTCACTCAGTGTATAGGACCTCAAAACTTTGAGAGATATATAGGATTTGAACACTCTACCTTCTGTCTACCAATCATTCTCCTTTCCGGCTAAGCTACCTGATTTATCACAAAAATCATATTTTTGGCATATTTGTCTCTTTCACAAAGTATACTGGACCTCAAAACTTCCTCAAACATAAAATTCAAACACTCATCCTTCTGTCTTCCAAGCATTCTCTTATCACTCTAAGATATCTGACCTAACAAACAAGTTTATGATTTTGGCATATTTGTCTCTTTCACTTAGTATATTTGACCCTTAAAACTTCATCCTCAAACGTGTAAGATTCGAAGACTCAACCTTTTGTCGCCCAACCATTACTTTATCAAGCTAGGCTACGTGACCTGACACAAAGCTCATGTTTTCGTAAAAAAGTCATAGTATGATAAAAAATAAAAATGATTAAAAGGTCATAGTATAGTATGTCGGAAAAAGTGATCAAAAAGTCATAATATAGTATGTCGAAAATTGTCATAGTATAGTATGACAAAAAAAGGAATAAAAAAGTCATAGTAAAGTATCTCTAAAAAAGTCATAGTATAGTATGACAAAAAGAGTCATAGTATAGCATGTCATAAAAAGCCATAGTATAGTGTCTTAAAAAATGTCATAAAAAAGTTATAGTATCGGATGCCATAATAAATGTCATAAAAAAAGTCATAGTATAGTATGTCATAATAAATTTCATAAAATCTCATAGTATAGTATATCATAAAAAGTCATAGTATAGTATGTCATAATAAATTTCATAAAATCTCATAGTATATCATAAAAAAGTCATAGTATGCCATAAAAAATAATATAGTATGTCATAAAAAAGTCATAGTATAGTATGCTATAAAAATGTCATAAAGAAGTCATAGTATAGTACAGTATGTCATAGAAAGTCATGGTGCTTGCTTTTGTTGTAAAGCTCTTTGAGGTAAGAGTCCACGTCCATTTAGCATCTTGTCATTGACAGCAGGTCTAATGAGTGGTGGAGCGGACACAACTATCGATATGCAAACAGATGTTTAAGGACATTTCTACACCCATAGCAGCTAGTGCATCTGCGCCAAGCTCCACAATGACTGAGATATAAAACAGAACCACATGACCCCTTCACAGTCATTTTAACTGTATGATTTTCATAAAGGTACACAATGCAACACACAAAAGTTTCATAAAAAACTAATAATTGGTTAATAACACCATCCATCCATCCATCCATCTTCGTCCGCTTATCCGGTCTCGGGTCGCGGGGGTAGCAGCTCCAGCAGGGGACCCCAAACTTCCCTTTCCCGAGCCACATTAACCAGCTCCGACTGGGGGATCCCAAGGCGTTCCCAGGCCAGGTTGGAGATATAATCCCTCCACCTAGTCCTGGGTCTTCCCCGAGGCCTCCTCCCAGCTGGACGTGCCTGGAACACCTCCCTAGGGAGGCGCCCAGGGGGCATCCTTGCCAGATGCCCGAACCACCTCAACTGGCTCCTTTCGACGCAAAGGAGCAGCGGCTCTACTCCGAGCTCCTCACGGATGACTGAGCTTCTCACCCTATCTCTAAGGGAGACACCAGCCACCCTCCTGAGGAAACCCATTTCGGCCGCTTGTACCCTGGATCTCGTTCTTTCGGTCATGACCCAACCTTCATGACCATAGGTGAGGGTAGGAACGAAAACTGACCGGTAGATCGAGAGCTTTGCCTTCTGGCTCAGCTCTCTTTTCGTTACAACGGTGTGATAAATTGAATGTAATACCGCACCCGCTGCGCCGATTCTCCGACCAATCTCCCGCTCCCATTGTTCCCTCACTCGCGAACAAGACTCCAAGGTACTTGAACTCCTTCACTTGGGGTAAGGACTCATTCCCTACCTGGAGAAGGCACTCCATCGGTTTCCTGCTGAGAACCATGGCCTCCGATTTAGAGGTGCTGATCCTCATCCCAGCCGCTTCACACTCGGCTGCGAACCGATCCAGTGAGTGCTGAAGGTCACAGGCCGATGATGCCATCAGGACCACATCATCTGCAAAAAGCAGCGATGAGATCCCCAGCCCACCGAACTGCAACCCCTCTCCACCCCGACTACGCCTCGATATCCTGTCCATAAATACTACAAACAGGATTGGTGACAAAGTGCAGCCCTGGTGGAGGCCAACTCTCACCTGAAACGAGTCCGACTTACTGCCGAGAACCCGGACACAGCTCTCGCTTTGGTTGTACAGAGATTGGATTGCCCTGAGAAGGGACCCCCTCACCCCATACTCCCGCAGCACCTCCCACAGTATCTCCCGGGGGACCCGGTCATAGGCCTTCTCCAGATCCACAAAGCACATATAGACCGGTTGGGCATACTCCCAGGCTCCCTCCAGGATCCTTGCGAGAGTAAAGATCTGGTCCGTTGTTCCACGACCAGGACGGAATCCGCATTGTTCCTCTTCAACCTGAGGTTCGACTATCGACCGAACCCTCCTTTCCAGCACCTTGGAGAAGACTTTAACAGGGAGGCTGAGAAGTGTGATACCCCTATAATTGGCACACACCCTCTGGTCCCCCTTTTTGAAAAGGGGAACCACCACCCCAGTCTGCCACTCCTTAGGCACCGTCCCAGACTTCCACGCAATGTTGTGGAAGTCTGTGTTAATAACACAAAAGTACTAAAATATTAGAGATGTCCTTTGTCATTTGTGGACAATGTGCCATTTACAGTCAGTCATGCATTGTTTTGTCTTCTTTTGTCTAAACTCATTACCTCATTATATGTTCCAACTATAAAATGTGGTACCATCTGTTTCTGAATGTCATGTTTTATTACAAATGGTTTAATGAATAAAATGTTGATGAAATATGTAGGCCACTGAATTAAAGTCTACCAAACTAATTCACATATACATGTCTGTACACAAACAGTATTTAAGAAATAAAGTAGGTGTCTTAATTTTACTATAAAACAGTTTATTTTTTACGTTCCACAACACTCTTTTGTGATACATTTTCTCTATAATAGATAATATAATAAAGAATAATATTGTAAAAACTAGCCACTCCCAATTATACTGTACAACCAGTGGTTTTTCATCAATTTTATGAGGCACTGCATTGACTACTAGTTTTATAAAGTAATATTCTGAAGGTAGGGCCCAGCCCAAATAGTTTCTTAGGTAGTTCAATGTAAATATTTTCAACAGAACACAATTTCACTAGAGGCCATTTTTCTTCCTTTCACATTTTCAAACACGTTTCCTCAGCACATTTTTTAACAGAATCTAGCAAAGTGAACTGTCTGACTAACTTAAATAAAGGCTCAACAATGTTTCAATCTCTGAAACATTAGTTGCACGACAATTGCTAAGATGGCGGTATGACCTCAGCCACTGCATGCCTGTACTGTACAAGTCCTCTTTATAGCTCATCTCGTTTCACTTGTTCAGACTCATCCACCTTGAGTTTCAGTTCATATTCAACAATCTTCCCATCTTCATTGCGGTCCTGGTTATTAAACATGTCCTTAATGATGCTGTCGGCATCAAACCCTGGCAGAAGACGACCTTTGCCCTCCTTAACTTGGAGCATGATGAAGGCTGAAAACTGGAGAAAGCGTTGCGATGTTAAAAGCATGTTTATACCCAGGCTGTTTAGATAAGATTTAGCAGGGAGAACTATTTAGTTGTCTGCTTACCTCCTCTAGAGGTACTTCTTTGTCACCATTGAGATCCATAGCAGGAAACAGGGGATCAGGGCCATCTCCCAGCCACACAAACATGTAGCCTTCAGGCACACCCTTCTGCAGCTCCACTAACTCCAGCTCAAAGAAGAGCACTGCACTCCTGGGAACTCCTCCAGCTGGAGACCCCAAAACAGAGAAGAGAAAACATAATTTGGGGTAAAAAGAAAGTGTGTTCAGAATGCAATCTGAGCAGTTCCTATGACTGACCTCCATTTTCACCATGTCCCCAGTGTGGTGGAACGACCACCTCCCTCCTCTCGCCCACACACATGCCACTCAAACCTTTCTCCAAACCCAGGATCACCTTATTCGCTCCAAGAGTCGTGATGGAAGGTGACTCGTAGTGGTCCCTGGAAATGGACACATAAACTGTTACCACTCTTAACAATGGGGATTTTTAAAATGCTCACTAAAACATTTCCATATATCAAAACCTTGAGCCAAGCAGACATATGTGCTGTTGTCAGGGATACATAAAATGGTATGATATCTGAAGTTCTAGGCCCACTGCAATCTGTCAGACAAGGAGCCAGCAATGGTTACATGCATAAACCAGGAGGAGGAGGATGCAGTGTAGCAGAGGGCGCTCACGAGGAGTACAGCAGGGTGCCGTCCATCATGGAGCAGTTATAACGATACTGAATCAAATCGTCAGCTTCACTGGTCACTTTGCAATCCTCAGGCTTGTAGGTAGATTTTATGTCGACTGGGTCTTCGGGGTTGTGGAAATCAATGACGTGAATGTTAAAGACCAGCACAGCAGAGCTAGGAATGAGGTCTCCTACAGTGTGAGAAAAAATAAACAGGGCAGTGTTACAAACATAAACAAGACTAAGAAGATGTTGGTCCATTCCAAGTGTCTTTTGAATCCTCCCAATTCATGTGTCAAACTCACCAACTCCTTCTTGGCCATACGCCATGTGAGGAGGGATGGTAATCTTTCTCTTCTCTCCTATGCACAGCCCATGCAGGGCTTTGTCCATCCCTTGGATCACATATCCCTTGCCGATGTAAGTGTTATAGGTGCTGTTTCGCTTGTAGCTGTCAAGGGAAGCGTTAAAGGGATAGTCAGGATTTTTTGAAGTGGGGTTGTATGAGGTACTTATCCATAGTCAGTGTATGTCTATTGTACATGGCAGCCAAAGGACCCGCAGTTTACAGAAGCAGGCAGGAGTACCGACATGGAAGCTAAGCAATGTATTGCTGTGGACAGGGGCAGCAGCTAAATGTATTTTAGCCACCTATCAATATCAGTTTAAGTGTATGCTATATTTAGAATATTTTCACGGCTTTACCTTGTTGACAGACAGCCCTTTCCGATGGGGAACTGAAGCCATTATCTATGCTATCTTCAAACCCACCCGACTCTTTTGACAAAACAATAATTTTTACCACACAGAACACGGGAGATGTCGGTCTACTCCTGCCTCGATCAGCTAGTTTGTTTGTGTTAGTGTGTGTGACTTTGGTTAATCCGAACTAACCCTTTAAAATACCAATTTTTGTCAAAGGAGTATGGTGGCTTTGAAGAGAGCATAGATGTATACAACGGCTTCCGTTACCTGTCCGAAAGGGCTGTCTGAAGACAAGGTAAAGTGGTGAAAATAAGCTAAGTA
The DNA here is from genome assembly GCF_008315115.2 of Sander lucioperca. NCBI lineage: Eukaryota > Metazoa > Chordata > Actinopteri > Perciformes > Percidae > Sander > Sander lucioperca. Next base: position 3,673,363 of record NC_050193.1, on the reverse strand, counting down.
TATCGTACACTTAAACTGAAATGGATACATTTAGCTGCTGCCCCCGTACACAGCAGTACATTGCTTATTGCTTAGCTTCCGTGCCAGTACTTCTGTCTGCTTCTCCAAACTTGGGGCGTGCCGACCGCCATCTACTGTAGGTAATACACTGACTATTCAATTCAATTCAATTTTATTTATAGTATCAAATCATAACAAGAGTTATCTCAAGACACTTTACAGATAGAGTAGGTCTAGACCACACTCTATAACATACAAGGACCCAACAATTCTAGTAAATCCCCCAAGAGCAAGCATTTAGTGTGACCAGTGTTGGGCAAGTTACTTTTAAAAAGTAATTAGTTACAGTTACTAGTTACTTCTTCCAAAAAGTAACTAAATTAGTTATTCAGTTACAAATTATGAAAGTAACTAGTTACTATAGAAAGTAACTATTGCCTTACTTTCAAGTACATTTTTAAATGCTCCGATGTGACCCCACCTCCACCCCTCTTTAATGGAACTTAAAATACATGTGCATCTTCAATTATTTATGATAAATCTGAATATTATAATGAAATGGACACTTAATACAATACATTATTAACAGAAACAATGTACACAAATCTAAACTATTTTAATGTTGCTGTGGGACAAAGTGAGACTAACCTCCAATCAAATGCCATGTACTGTATGTAGATATTATGTTTATATAGTGGATCAATACAAATAACACAACACCTCAACCACAACTGGACAAAATTAAATTATGCTTGTTAAGCACTATACCAAAAATAAATAAATATATACACTCTTTGTAGTGCAAATAACGTAAGTGGCCTGATGTTTATACTTGTGCGCTGGTGTGTGCGTCGAGCCGGCATGTGTGTGTGTGTGTGTGTGTGTGGGGAGTAGGTGATAGAGCGAGGGAGAAGTGAGAGAGTGACGGCGATTAGCTTTCGAGTGAGTAGCGACTCTAGAGTCATATAGTAAAAGAAACAAAGTGTCTCCCCTGTGTTTTCTGACCACGGTGGAAAATCTGTAGCAGGGAAAGTTAACCCTCTCCTTGATTTCATAACGCCATACCTGTCTCTCTCTCGTTGACTGACTCGATTGTGTTGTTCTTGTGTGTCCGACTATGCGTGTTTTCGAACACCCGCCCAACTCTACCTCTGATTGGCTTACATTGACATTTTACTCAACCTCAGCCAATCGTCAGCATGTATGCGCTTGTGTCGTGTACTGCCCACTAACCAAGGAAGAACAGTAAAACAAAGTATTTGCCTCTTGGGTCAGAGATCTAGTTGGTCTGATGAAAAAAACAGCTTCAAATATAGTAACGCGCCGCATTTTTTGGCAGTAACGGTAACGGTGTTATTAAGATGGGAAGAGTAATCAATTAGATTACTCGTTACTGAAAAAAAGTAACGCCGTTAGTGACGCTGTTATTCCCATCACTGAGTGTGACAGTGGCGAGGAAAAACTCCCTTTTAGGAAGAAACCTCGGACAGACCCAGGCTTGGTAGGCGGTGTCTGACGGTTGGGGGTGTGATGAATAGCGGCAATAACGGTCACAATAAGATAATGGAACAGTGACTAGAAATAGTAGTTGTAGTAGTTCATGGCATAGCAGGGCACTGCAGGGCATTACAGGACGTAGCAGGGCACAGCAGAGCATAGCAGGACGTAGCAGGACGTAGAAGGACTATAATAAGTACATAATACAACCCTACTTAAAAAAAATCCTAACTATCCCTTTAAACTCAGGTCATTTTGCTTTACATTTTATTGCTTTCTAAGAATGGAGAAAGCTCAGGTTTACCTCGAGTCAAAGGCTGTGCCGTCCTGGAAGGTACCGTTGTAGTGGTAACGGATGTAATCTCCAGTCACCGTCCTGCGGCTGCAGCCTTCAGGTACCTCCTTCACCTCCACAATTAGGTCATCCTTAGGGTTGAACACATCAACCAGCAGCACCTGGAACACCAGCGTAGCCTGAGGAGGGACCTGAGTTCCTGTTAGGAAAAAAAGTAAGACATGCAGTGTGTCTATATCTCACAGTTTCAGGTCCATACCAGTCACATATACTTTACCTTAATGTGGACCATTTCTAAAAGCATACTTTTACTCTTGAGATTAGTTTCCTTCCTTCCAGACAGACCTTTTTTTGTTCATATTAGTGTGGTATGGAACTTTCCCCCTTGCAGTAACTTGCAGAGAGTCGTGTATGACATTAGCAATCCTTTTTTGCGTTACTTTTATGTACATTATTATTGCATAATAGTGCAGTAAGCATGGACATGAAAAATAAGCGCACCGAAACAAAAATCAAACATGAATACTGTCAGATATGTCAGAGTTTCACACATATACCCAAACACAACTACAGAGAAGCATTTTCAAAATAGTCTTTGCTGTCAAATGTGGTACCATGCAACAATAATGTAACTTGACAATAAAAACAGATGAGACAACTTGCTCACTGTAATAGATGATGTTTGTCAAACCATAATAAAATTAACAGAAACCAATGGTTGCTTTTAGGGCATTTTCACACCTTTAAGTCCGAACCAAAGTGCATGTTTTTGTTACATTGTATACATTTGATCCAGTTAGTTAAGATTTCACATTGCAATAATGCCACCGCACTAAAGACTACTTCCCGTTGTCATCACCTACGTGGGCTGCGTCTCCCTATACTTGACATTGATTTGTTTGTAGACGGGCTTCCCCGTCCTCTCGTATCCTTTCTCTAGTGTCAGAGTTTTTTCCGACTGACTCCTGCATTCCCCATGCTACCGCGGCTCATTTGTTTTGTTGCGTTGTTGAGAATCAAGACACGCAAACTTTACTTTGGTCTTGAGGAGCTGCAGTATTTATTCAGAGATAAACTGAAACTGACATTACCACTTATAGTAACAACTTTAATGCTAATGCTCCGATCGCTGACACCTGTCTACTCGGAGTGCATCCGCTGTCACTCTCGTGTTGTGGTCAACCACACACTCGCTGCGTGCACGCTAAGCACTGAGCTACTCCTTAAAAGAGCTTCTCCGTTCTTATAATACGACGATAGCCTGCCAGAAACTTTTTTGCATTTGGTCTGAAAGTCTGAACAATCCAAAAATAGCTTTCACACTTGAAACAAACTGGACCATGGTTTAGTTTGATCCGGACCGAGATCACCTCTTTTCGTCCGACTAAATTTCGGCTGTTTGGTCAGGGGGAGGTTTCACACCTGCAATTTTGGTTCGGACCAAACTGAAAAGTCCAAAAATTCGGACCAAACGAGGTCGTTGTGAAAGGGCCCTTAGTGTACTTTGGATAATGATCAGCAGTAATGGAAAGCATATGTGATTTCTAGTAATTCTGACACTGAACAGGTCAAATCCAAGTCTGTCAAAGTCTACGGAAACAGAATGAATATAAAAACTGTAATAATTGTAGGTCAGAAAGTTTGAAATGTAAACTATGTGAAATTATTATATACAAGCCACAGTCATCTTGAACATTAATAGTTTGTACCTTGGCCAGTCTCTCCATATGCCAGGAAGGGTGGGACAATGATGATCCTTCTCTCCCCGACACACATGCCCAAAAGACCCTCTTCCATGCCTTTGATGAGGTCGCCCTGTCCCAAGTAGGTGTCATAGGTTGAATCTTCGAGTGACTAAATAAAAGACAAAGTTTTTGAGAATCACAGAAATAGATTAGACATACCTTAATGTTAAACCTAACGTCACCTGGAGCCGAAAGCTGCACCAGACAGCAGGGTGCCGTTATAGTGGTAACGGACGAAATCCGATGCCACAGTGGTGCGGTTGCAGCTTGCAGGTTTGCTGAGTGTGCGGATCTGGACCGTGTCCTGGGTGTTCCATATGTCCAGCAGGAGAACATCATACACTAACACAGCGTCAGGAGGAATCACACCACCTGTCGGACAAACAGCACAGATTGGCATAAACTAGAACAGATAATGTACCCAACAAAGTGCTGTTACTCATGTTTATCGGCACCTGTTCCGATGCTTCCATAGGCCAGGTGTGGGGGGATTTTGATCCTCCTGCGTTCATTGACACACATGCTCAGAAGACCGCGGTCCATCCCTGTGATGAGTCTGCCCAAGCCGACCTGGCTGATGAAGGCTTTGCCTCGGTCATGACTGCGTAGACAACAAAAGGGAGAGCTGGTGAGAGTGTATAATCAATGGAATCCACCAAAGTAGGTAGAAGTGTCAAAACAGTAGACTGTGGTGAAAAATGGAATCTAGAAGCTCATGTCATGGTCGTTAAAATGTTATGGTGCTTAAAGTCTGCATCCAATGTTCCATCCACATCACCAGTATTATTCAAAAGGTCATTATGTCCCTCTCGGCTTCATTATGATCAGCCATGTGTTTTAATATTTCATTTTGAATTCTAGGAGGTTATTTGACGAATGGCAACAAAATATCCACCACCTTAAAAACCATAAAAGAACACATTTTATCTACCTAAATTAAATGTTGTATAGTAATCACTGTTAAATATAACGTATAAATATATAATGTATTGTCATAGAAACATTGAGGTGATACTAATTAATTTGAAATGGGGAATGACACGTATTGTTAGCTCAGCTGCAGTTAATTGTCTGTGAATCCATCAGGAAAATGGTTGATTGCTGTACTTTCTATGCTTATTGTAGTGTGATACTTAATAACGTTACTGAGACATTCTCAAAGCACGTTGACCATTTTACAACTTAACTTAACTTAAGTTAAATATTAACGTTACATGCAGACAGACACATAGACTAGTTTAAGCTGTAAATGAACGCATTCTTGATTAATTGTCATTACATTGTGTATTTCGCTGTAACCTCACCTGGAGTCAAACTTTTTCCCGTCTGCAGAGAAGTACCGTTAAAATGATAACGGATAAAATCTTCTGTTTGCACTTCTCGAGGACAAATTTTCGGTATATCGTATCGATCGATAACTACATCCTCTAACGGCCCCGGATTGCAATTCACAGTAACTAAAGTTACATGAAGGCAAAATAAAACCGTTAATGTCATCAGATCCATTTGGAGAGTTGTAACAATAGAGAGAGACCGTCTACCAGTGGGGGGATGAGGTTGAAGAAGTGGAGAGAAGTAAGTAGCCCACCGAATGAAGTCTGGGACAGTGGAGCTGTGTCAAGACCGCTGGATGAGATAGACTCTTCCGGTTACGATTACAAATCATGTCTTCTCACGTAACAGAATATGACGAAACTGACTATTACAATGTTTATAAATACGTTTAAATAACACATAAACAAACAAACACATACATTCATATAACGTATACACTTTATAGGTGACGCAAATGGTGGGGCGATATAGTACTTTGGACTGATGCAAAACCGAATGTACACAATTTTGCACAATACTGAGAAAAGAAAACTTCATTTTAAGGGGGTTAAGTTGCATATGTGATTGTTGGAAGTGGAAAAGATGAGACGATTCGATTGAAAATTTAGTCTAAGAGGTCTAAACAAGTGCATCACTATTTTCTGCTTAACTTTTTTCGATCTTACAATGGCCGCAGTTGATCCATTTATTAGGAGTGTGGTGCAGCATATGCTTTTGAAATAGAATACAACCTATCAGACAAATTGTAATGCATGACCAACAGTCTCCAGATATCCTGCCTAATAGGCCTACAGTATTAAGTGACTCTGATATGGGTTATCTGACCCCGAGGTAAAAAACTCCACATCGTCTTCACCATAAACAATCAGCAGTTTCAGCTCGAGAAAAGTCACCATAATGTACAAGCTGACATTACTCAATAGAATAGAAAAACAAGCATGTACTTTATGCATATTCAACATAATATATCTCTTTTAAGTAAAAAGAAAATATACATTTACTTAGTGCTTTTATACTGGATGGGAATCGACTAAACTTCCGGCCTTATTCTGTCTCTCTCTGTCCTCGCTTAACGCATCTCTTGGGTCTCACTCCAGAGAGCAGCAGAGGAGTGGCTGGGCCCCGCCCACCCACTTTTAAATGGATTCTGCAACGTGTAATGCCTGGCCCAGAGGCCTGGCCCCATGAATTCACTACGTATGAGATGAGCCGAAAATTATAATGTGCCTTCCCATAATATGAATATTCTTTCTCGTCACAGTAACGCATGGCAAGCATTACTACTGCTGTGTTTTTTACACATAATTACTTTTCGGCACATCGGTCTGCCTCATAAAAAAGTATCTGGGTCCTAATAACCATCCTACTCAGATATATACAAAATATGTCTAGCCTTCTAACGTATTCATGTGAGATTTGCAGACTCAAGGTTATATTGCTGAGGTATAAGTGATAGCTCACCCACCCGCTGTCTCAGCGTTGTCAGTTTGCTCGAATGTAGTAACCAGTTGAAAAATCGTATCTCTTCAGACACTATATTCAGTCTTTTATGAATATATCTTCCTCTAGAGTTAACAGCAGAGGCAAAAGTATTTAAAAACTAAATCAGATCCCTGTTAATAGTTTAAATTTTGGTTTCATGGGACTCGGTGTATGACCCTGGAATACACTGAGAAAAGCTGGACCGCTTTTCTGAGGTCCAAACTCAGACTGTGAGGTCTGTGTCAAGTAAGCCATAATTATCACCTTTATACCGGAAGTACGGACACCTTTCTTCAGGTAATTGTCAAGATTGCATTATCAGTCCTAGAGCTGCAGATACCATTTACTTGTTGATTAATCTCTTATATTTTTCATCTATATTTTTGATAGTAGTATTATAATATAAAAATGCTCAATTGCCAGCGCCGATAAACACTACAATTAGTCTTATCTGCAGCCAAAAAATACAAATTTCAAATAATTATAATAAACAAGAAAACACTGATCTAGTCATTCTTACCTGGAACATGCATGCAAATAGACATTGCATGCATGTTCAGCCTCTTGTTTTTACATTAGGATAAAAACTTGTTTTAACTTTTGTTTGTTTTGCCAATTGCATGCAGCACACACACACACACACACAACACACACACACCACACACACACACACACACACACACCCACACACACACACACACCCACACGTAGCCTACTCTGTATTGCAGCTCAACAATATCTGAGAGAATAATGCAGACATGATGTACTGCAGCTTCTTTGAAGGCGGCTGGCAATAATATGTGAATTTGGGCGAAATGGGCTCAACTTAAAAAAAATAAAAAATACCAGAAGCTCAATTGGGCTTTTATTTTGAAAGCTCTGATCAGAAGTCTTGTTTTCAGCAGCTAGCTCGACGCGGCTTTTACAGCTACGCTACGTGCAAAAGACATGAGCATTCCTGGTAAAGAAAAAGGACGTTTCCGATCCATCAAAACAAGACAGTCTCCGTGCTGGAGCCGCTGAGGTAAACGATGTTCCTGAAAAGCTTGAGTCTGGCTCTTATATCTCGACACTGGTGGAGGCTCAGTATGAAAGGTACAGCTTTAAAAGTTTCCTCAGAAGGACATCATGCCGCTGGACTCTGCTACAGCTACGCGCTGAGCGTACGGGGCACAGAACTGGGCAAGAGCATCAGTTCCTGGAGCTCAGCCTGCGGCTCCACCGGCTGCTGCGGACAGCGAGGTTTCTGTAGCCGCAACTGCAGCTCCGTCAGCCGTGACAACGAAAGCTATTCGCAGACAGCACCCTCCGAGTCATGCGCCCATCCTACTGAGGGCTGCCTGCCTTAAAAAGTGCAAGGCAGATTTTCCAGTGTTTACATCTCCGACCCACAGAGGATTTATTGGAAACCTTCGAGAAAAGGGTCCCGTATCGTACATACAGTATGCACCACTACCAGGTGAGACCAAATGTGCTTGATGTGTCGAATTGTGCCCAAAACTCGAGTGCAAAATAAATGTAGGCCTTTGCCATAAATTCTGAGTTACACCAAATACTTCCAAGTGGATGTTGTTAAATGTAATATAATGTGACATATGGCTAGTGCGAGTTGCCGTTATACTCAATGGAATATGTATATTCCATTGTACAATAAGGATCATACAGTAGGATGTGGATTTAGCATTACCATAACTGGCGTAACGGGCGCGTCGCACAACAAAGTATCTGCAGCTGATTTTCGAGGCAGATTGACTCGGTGACTCACCGAGAGGAAATTTCTCTCTGCAGTACCGTTTCCTTGCTGTGTGCGCCCTCCGCAGACCAAGCAGTAGTTGAGCATGTGCCACGTCTCTTCCAGTGTTCCTGAAACATCCCCTATTCTTCTCTGTCAGGCAGGATGATGGGGACTCTAGGTTTGCGTTGGCTAAAATAGCCTACTGATCTCATTGAATAATTTTGGTTTCATATAGTGGCAAAGATCTCCAGATAATCTCCATGTTATGGTACGACAACGTCCGTACATTAGTGGTATAAACACGCACCATCACAACCCCTTTAACACTGCTGTGATCCTCGAGGTGCTGGAGGTGGTATTTTACACTCACCCATCAAAGTACTGACCGCTTTAAATTGGAGCAGTTTTATAGAGTGTGTGTCTGGTAAACATTAAAAGGTGAATCCCAGCATCTCTGTCTGGTGTCAAACAGACCACCCAGAGCACCAAGCAGCTTTTAGGATTTACTGACTTTGATTTTGCTGACTCTATTGCAGGTGCTCTCTCTCCTCTTCTTTGCGGAGAGACTGGGTAGTTGATGTGTTCATTACATTTATAGTTTCTTGGCCAGACGGCCGTATAAGACCACGAAAGTGATCACATCACTCCAGTTGCTGAAGTATTTACACTGGCTTCCTGTCCCTTAAGAAAATGGATTTCAAATACTTCATTTTGGTTAGAAAGCACTGACTGGTTTAGGGCCAAATAACATTTCTGATCTGCAGCTACATGTATGAACCCCGCCAGACCTCTCAGGTCGTCTGGACAGTCTGCTTTCTGTCCCCGAGTAGTCAGAACTAACAGGGCGAAGCAGCGTTTTAGTTGTTATGGCACCCATATCTGGGACAATATCCTCCCTCGAAAAATCTGCAGGTCCGCTGCACTCTCTCTTGAGTTCTTTTAAATCAAGGCTGAAGACCTTCGTTTTGATGCTGCCTTGTTCTTTACCTAATTGTTCATTTCTTATACTGCAACTTTAACGTTTTATTCTCGTAGATCGGTTTTTATATTTTTAACTGTTTTAACTGCTCTTTATATTTTAATGTAAAGCACTCGAATTGCCTTGTTGCGCAAATGTGCTACAGAGAGCTGCCTTGCTATATCCCTTGACGTTCCTTAGTTTATTTCACAGTTCTGCCTACCGCCCACATTTCAAGCGAGACGCCTTCGTTGCAGATATGCAAAGATTTATTGTACATCGCATAATCTGAAATGTCCAGTCCTTGGGATTAGACTCCATCGTTAAAAATATTTAAAGCGGGTAGAGAAGCAACATATTCCCGCGATGGAGCCTAGACACTGTGATGGCGACCGGAGGACCGACGAACGGAGGTCTTTCTGCCGGAAACGAACTCAGGTTGCCGGTTCGACGATGACCAGAGGGAAGGGGTGGAGTGTTGCACCTTTGTCTGAAAATACAGCTGATAGCAAGGAGAGAAGACATTTACAGCAGGATGTTATGCTGTGATGGATCATGAATTTTGTGCCACTTTTTGTTGGATTTACTGAGAGGTAACGTCCTCTTAACAGCTGAATAGTTTAGAGAGAGAGAGTGGTGATTGCCAGTTATTTAGAAGTCTTCCTGACAGACTTTGCGCTGAGCTCCATTAGTTTTTTATGACTGACTCACAGAGTCATATCCTGACATCAGTGATCTGCAT